>NC_080786.1:127637142-128237142 GCF_028018385.1 Neofelis nebulosa
AGAGTGAGGGGTTGGGCAAAGTAGTTGAAGGGGAGAGGGAGATACAGGCTTCCAGTTATGGAATTAATGGAATTCCATTATGGAATTAATAAGTCACGGGAATAAAGGACACAGCATAAAGTATATAGTTAATGATGTAGTGATATGATGGGACAGATGCTAGCTATGCTTGTAGTTGCTTAATGTGTAAACTTGTTAAATCACTAAGGTGCACAGCTGATACTATTGTAACATTGCGTATCAACTATACTCAAAAAATTAAAAACAAAAAAAGAAGATTTACAGGAATGACGTGACCAAATTCCTATATGTAAATGACCAAGGGCAAGGAAATTACACAGGCTTCCTCAGAGGTCTACCGATGTCAGTCACCTTTTGACTCTAATCCCCTCTCACTTGCCCCCTCTTATTAAATAAAAGAAACTCAAATCTTATCTCAGGAAGATGGTACTTGTGATACAATAGTTTGCCATCTCCTTGGTTTGCTGGCTTTCTGAGTAAAGTCACTTCCTTACTCCAGCATCTTGCCACTTGACTTTGTGTCCTGTAATGCTAGAGTGGAACTAGCTTGGAGTCAGTAACAAAAGGAGAGTGTCTTTATCACCACCAATGCCTGCCATGTTGTAAAATCTATTGGCAAATTCTATCTCATCTCATTTGGCTTGTAAATAAGAACTGACAAAGAAGGGCTGTAACTCCTTTATCTTTCAAACACAAACACATATTGTTAGGAAATTCCATCTGCTTTATTCTTAAAATATTTCTAGGCACTGAACTCTTTTTTTCTACTTCCACTGCTATCCAACCGCACCTGTCTAATCCAGCTACTTTTCTTTCTCACCTAGATTATTGCCAAGTGCCTTCCAATTGGCCTTCCTAGCTTGAAATTTTAACCTTCTACCTAGCCTACTTCCCAACCAGCAGCCAGTGTAATCTTGCTTAAATGTTGAGGCACAGTTGCCACTGTGCTTAAGGCTCCCATGGCTTCCAAATTTAGAGCAAAAGCCAAGTTCTTATAATGACTCCTAAAAATCTACTTCTCTGCCTCCATACCAACCTTTCTACTATCTCACCACTATTGCTTTCCCATTGCTCATTGATCTGCAGCTCACTCCAGCATTTGCTTCACAATCTCCTTTCTCATTAAAAAAAAATAATAAAATAAACGTTTATTTATTTTTGAGAGAGAGACAGAGAGTGAGTGGGGTCAGGGCAGAGAGAGAGGGAGATACAGAATTTGAAACAGGCTCCAGGCTCCAAGCTGTCAGCACAGAGCCCGACACGGGGCTCCAACTCATGAACCATGAGATCATGATGTGAGCTGAATCGACTTAATCGACTGAGCCACTCAGGTGCCCCAACCTCATTTTTTTTTTTTAGTGGACCATGTTTTATGACAAAACAGCACCCACAGAGATATTTTTCATCTACTTCCCTTTGAGTGATAGTTCTCTAAATGTCACCAATGCAGCTTATTGATAAAACAAGCCAAATGTATTATTTACTGTGGTAAGAGGAAATACTACATTAAAATAATTTAGAGCATCTTGGAGGAAGAAAGGAAGCTTGGATTTATTGACATTTTGAAGTCTGGTTTAAGGCTGAAGGGTGGAGGGGTAGGTTTGATTAGATTTGGATAAATATCATGATATAGCAGTTTAGGATTGGTGTATAAAGCAAGGCACAACTTTTGAGGAGACCAAAGAGTTTTAGAGGGTAAACTGTTGATTTTTCCCAATAAAGAGTTGATGGATCTTTTTGGAAAAGTTCTTCTAATGAACAATAAATTTATTTACCTGGGTGAGAATCTCTTTGAATAGTAAAGTTTTACTCATGAAGACAATGGAATGGTCAAGTCCTGTTTGTAGGCAATAAGCTATGTAGGAAGTAAGTAGTTTCCAAGCTGTGGATAGGGATAGATTGGTTCTCATATTCAACTAGAGGTAAATTCCTTTCGGGCAGGCATTTTTATATCTTTTGTTCACAGTACCTAGAACTAAGTCAGGTCTATCATACATCCTTAATAAATACACTTGGATGGATTGAGTTGCCAGCTATACACAGTTGGGGTGATCTCAAGAAATTATAAGAGACATCTTTACTTAAAAATTTTTTTAAATGTTTATTTATTTTTGAGAGAGAGAGAGAGAGAGAGAGAAAGAGAACACAAGCAAGGGAGAGGCAGAGAGAGAGAGGGAGACACAGAATCCGAAACAGGCTCCAGGCTCTGAGCTGTCAGCACAGAGCCTGACATGGGGCTCAAACTCACGAACTGTGAGATCATGACCTGAGCTGATGTCGGACACCTACCTGACTGAGCAACCCAGGTGCTCCAAGAAATGCTTATTTTTATCCTGCTTTGTTTTCTCTGTTGCACTTCTCACACTGTTATCTTTATATTTAATTATTGTTCATTGTTTGTATATTCTCACTAGAATATAGCCTCCCCAAGGCCAAAAAAAAATATTTATTCATTACACTTAAAAGATAAACTGAGGGAGGGCACCTGGGTGGCTCAGTAAATTGAGCATCTGATTCTTGATTTCGGCTCAGATCATAATCCCAGGGTTGTGAGATTGAGCCCTGTGTCGGTCTCTGTGCTCAGTGTGGAAACTGCTTGGGATTCTCTCTCTCTTTCTGCCCCTCTCCCCCACTTACAAACCTCTCTAAAAATTAAAAAAAAAACTTAAAAAAAGACAAATTGAAGCATATTAAGCATTTTAAAGTTTATTTGAGCAAGAATCTATTTGGGCAGTGCAAAACTGGAAGTGGTTAGAAGTCCTCCTGCAACAAGATCTGGGGGCAGCACTTTTATAGAGAAGACACAGAAGCTAAGCAAGGAAATTGCTATAGCCTAAGGGGTTGCCTTATTTGGGAAAGTCCCACTGGCTCTTTGTAATTGGTTGTCCTTAGGTTTTGATTTCTTAACCTTGAAGCATATGCAGACTTAATTTCTGGTTTGCTTCCATAGGCCATTCAGGCATTAGAGTCACCTCCGTCTAATGGCCTCCTTGTTTAATAAATTTAACACCATTATGTGCACAACAGCTAGAATGGTACCTGTGTAACATATAATAAGCATGCACAAAGTATTTGTTGAATTAATGAGTGCAATTGTTAATAGTGGAAGTTAATATTTCTTCTGTAGGTTTTCAACAGAATGTTGTGTCACATGTGTTCTCATTTAATCGTCCCAACAATTCCATGAACTGGGTACTATTTGCCATATTTTATAAATGCAGAAAGAGCTTTAGAGATGTTCAAAGGCTTGTTCTGGGTCATAGGATTAGGATATAGTAGAAGCAGGATTTGAAGCAAGACCATCTGTCCACATGGCTCATGCTTTGAACTACTCTCTATGTAGACCCTTATGCTGAATATTCTCTTTTCTTTACAACCATAACAATCCACATTTCATGTATAAAGCAGAACTGCACCTCTCCTGAACTTGGTTAACTTTCTCTTATCCACCTTAACAGTAAATTATTCTGCATTTTAATTTAATTATAGGCAAAGAAGATGATGGGTGACCCTAATTCTGTCTGTCTCTCAGTATTTGAAAATAGGTTTGCTTGATATTAGCCGTGTTTCTTAGGTAAGAAAATCAGAGAGAAGGAAAGAATCATTTTTCATTTGGAGTGCCAACCTTCCCAAATTACTTATTAATGTAATCTAAGAAGGCAGTTTACTAGGTTTGCTGCTAGCACATTTTGGGTGATGAGTCTAAAACCATGGACAATACAATTAGATTATAAAATAATCCTAAAAACCCTAAAATAAATCCTAAAAAAAATCCTAAATAATCTTGTAAAAAGTATAAGATAATATTTTACTGATATTTTAGCTTGTCTTCCATTTTCATATTATAAAATTCAACTGGGGCCATGATATGAAATAAATGGAAAAAGTATTTGGGAGACTGTATTTTCTGATGTATATACCTTTTGTTTAATTCAAATTATCTTTATATTGAAGAGAAAATATTTTCTCCTAAAATTGGAGATGAAGTTTTATAAACAGTTTAGAATTTCAGCTTCATATATTGATATGAAAACAAGTTCTTGCATGCTTGTTTCTTCTAAAAGCTGGTCCTGCTATATCAAAAGAGAAGCTGTAAAGAAAATTTTTATTTAATCCTTTCTGTTCTCCTTTAACATAATTGCCAACAATTTTACTGAACAGAGGAATAATTTATCCTGCTGAAACTCGGCTCAATGGCAAATTGACTAAAAATCAAATAAGCTTAGTTGTTTTATGTTAGAAAATAGCAAAGTCCTTTTTCCATATAATTTGTCATAAAGCATTTACAAATCCCAAATTTATTTTGAAAATATATAAAATGTAAATATTAAAACAAATCCAACTTTAAAAGGAGATGCTTTTGCTTTTGGATTCTACCTAATTCATGAAGAAGGACTCTTTCTGCCACTAGCCCTCTCATTTTTTATATTTCAGATTCTAGGAATGGCAGGATGAATTGGTCGACTGCTGCATTGATTGCCAACAATAAGAATTTATAAAGTGGCTATTCTGCAAAATGTGGTGTGCTCAATACAAATGTAGATTCAAAGATAATATAAAATAAGCTCTCTGTTCTGTGTTGTAAAAGCATAACAAATTATCATACAAAACAGCATTTTATGCTGCTGTGGTGAGTGCTAAATTATGTGCTAAAGACAATTTCAGGGTATACTGGGCTTGTGATTAAACACAGCTGGTTGAAAACACATTTATTCTAACCTCTCCTCAAAACTCCACTGAAATAAAAATAAAAGGGGTAAAAGGTATATGTGTGTGTGTGTGTGTGTGTGTATACATGTGTGTGTCTATATGTGTGTACATATGTATACACCTACATAGACACACATATGTGTATGTATAAATATATATTTATATTTATATGTAAACTGCATGGGCAAAGAGAATAGGGAGGAGATTAGGGCCAATAATAAAATGTAAGCAATTCTTGAGGTAAATACAGCAGGCAGACTTTGCAGATGATAGCTGACTGTTCAGATGTGAGAAATATAAAGCCTATATGATCGCAGAGTGAAACCGATAGGATACAACATACCGCAAGTAATACATATAGAGAAAATGGAAAAAAATGATCATTATTAATAAACATTAGTAACAGTAAAATTGTACAAAATTTATATAAGAAAAGGGAATGTTGTTCTAGTATATCATATGACACCTCTGTGAACAATATTTTTAATGTGGAAATAAGGTAAAATATCCACTTAAAAGTTTCATCTAGACATAATGATGAAAGAAAAATGTATATTTAGGGAATGGTTAGTGTAAAAGGGCTAAGCTTTTTATACTGCAAAATAAATAAGTAAATTCTAAACTTTGAAAGGCCAAAAATCAATAAACATACTATTTAGAATGTGTCCTAAATGTGAAAAGAAGCAATTACATGGCGGGACTTGGATATGGAGGTGAGTAAGTTACTGCTTTTTATTGTCGTTTTTAGAGCTTTGTAGCATCATTTAAGTATTGGAACATTATACACGTTCATTTGAATAAAAAAAAAAAACACTAGTGAGAAGTAATAAAATATTAGTTATAAATACTATCATGTAAAAAAGAATTTTTAAAGGGAGAAATAGAAGTTCTGGTTTAGGCTCTACCTAGCTAAGGGCGGCAGTGTGGGGTGATGGAAATATATGGTCTGTGTAGACTATAATCTGCAGATTCCAATGTAAGCACTTCTACCTAGCTGTGTTGACTGGGTTTGTTATTTGAGTTACCTGATTTCAGTTTCCTGTTGTATAAAGTACAACCTCATAAAATGTACCTCGTGGCTGTAGAATGTTAATATGATGAAGGTTTAAATGTCTAACACAGTAACTGGTGTATTATTTGATACTTAAAATATGTGAAATACTTTAAAAAAGATTTATGATCTGGCTGAGCCTATGGTTCAATGTTTCAGAATCTCTTCCTGGAATTAATTTTTTTTCAAATGAATAACTAACATGATCTCTTCTAAGGCACACAGCAATGGTATTCCAAGTTATTTAACCAAATTTTGTAGATGTTATTTATAGACACTAATCACGATATTTAATATCTTTAGAATTAAAAAAACATCAATTTTTCTTGACCTTAAAATCTTTCGTATAGTGATAATAGATTCCTCACAGTTTTAATATTAACTCTGAGTATTCTAGATCTAAAACCCAGAGTTAGTACCAGGTGTTTTGTGGCAAATTTTAGTGTTATCTGTATGGCCTTCGATGAAGAAAAATGAGCCTCTGAAAACATTACACTTTAGGGGGTCTCCCTAAATTACTGAATAATTCAATAAACATTAGCTAGCAATAGAAGGAACAATGGGTGAGAAAGATGAAAGGAAAACCCAAATGTAGTGTGTATGAATAATTTGTGAAACAAAAGGGCAACTGGTGAAATAGAAAGGTGATCAAAGGCTAAAAAGTCCCAGTAGTAAATGAAAGAACAAGAGGCCAAATGTTAATCATTACACTCATAGACCAGTAAGCAATTGGTATTACAGACCCACCCCTCTGCCAACATCAGCTCATTTCTTCAGTAAGCCTGGTTAGTCCTGTCTGTATCTGTGGGAGACAGTGCCAAATAGGCTTGTTTCCAACCTCCAAAATGAAAGAGAAAAAATATATTTTACTTACCTCAGCACTCAAAATATGTAGAATGAAGTCTCTCAACCTGGATTAAGAGGAACTATTTGATATAAATATATGCATGTGGTTCTACATGTTTCTTCATATTCTACACTGTAATAAGAAGGTCAGCTATATCTGTCCCAATGATCGCCTCTATTATTAGCCTGATTTTCCTTCTCTTATTGTCCCATTTATATACTTTAGGTTGATTTGGGGATTTTCCATCTTCTTTACAACATAAGTCTTCTGTCGAATTTTGAATGTAGAAAGAATAAAACAGAGTCCATGAAAGTCACCAAAAAGTTCAGAGTTAGGCTTTATAAGAATAAACACTAAAGCAGAAAATTACGGGTTTGATCTCTCACTCACATACATACAGCTACCTACAATCAGGCTGATCAAGTACAAACAGACCTTTTGAAAAATTGCTTTAGCTGTGATTCATTTGTTAGTTGTTTGGAGGATAGAAAATTGACCTATATTAAAAACATGTAAGGCTACAGTGTCGGCCTTCCAGCTGATTCTAACTCACAAGTACATACTTCAATATACAGTTAAATAAGATCAGTCATGGGATGTTGTAGACATGTTGAAACCTATAGATCAAGATAATTATCTCTGATGCTAAAGGATATATACACATTTACTCTAATTTAGATTGTCACCTAAGGCATAGGAAAAGAAGGTTTGCAGTTCCTTCTTTGAAAAATAAAACATGAAATATTTATTTCTCTTGCCCTAGGAAAGTCCTAAGATCTCTAACTTGGAGAAGGAGAGAGAGGGAGGAGGAGTAAAGAGGGAAAATTTCACTGGGCTTGTGCTCTTTTTCATAAGGCATGAAAGTTTTGTTGCTCAGTTACACTCTGAGGTGAGAAATTTAAAAAACGCTATATTTGCTCCAATGAATTCCCTTTATCAGTTGATTATATGAAAGTGGGTCTCTTTCTGGACTCTCTATTTTGTTACATTGATCTATTTGTCTATTCTTTCACCAATGCCACACTGTTTGGATTATTGTAGCTTTATATTAAATCTTGAGGTAAGGTAGTGACATTCCTCCAATTTTGTACATCTTCTTCAATATCGAATTAATTATTCTAGGTCTTTCCCTCTCCTTACAAAGTTTAGACTCAGTTTGTCAATATCCACAAAATAGTTTGTTGGGATTTAGGTTCATATGACATTGAATCTATAGATCAAGTTGGGAAGAACTGACATCTTGACAATATTGAGAGTCCCTATTCATGAACATGGAATATCTCTCCATTTACATAATTCTTCTTTGATTTCATTCATCATTTTATAGTTTTTCTCATATAGATTTTATACACACTTTTTTATGTTTATACCTAAATATTTCATTTTTTGAGTACTAATATAAATAGTATTATGTTATTAATTTCCAGTTCTACTTGTTTATTGTTGATATATAGGAAAGTTATTGACATTTATATATTAACCTATATTTTTTGATACTATTTTTTGTTGATATTTTAGATATTCTATATAGATGATCATGTCATCTATAAACAAAGGTTTATTTCTTCTTTCCCAGTATGTATACTTTTCTAGTTTACTGATATTTTTTATCACAAATTGCTGTTGGATTTCATCAAATCCTTTTTCTGCATTTATTGATATAATCGTGTAAATTTTTTTTTTTTTTTTGGTTTGTTGACAGGGTGGATTACATTATTTGGTGTTTCAATATTGAGCCAGTTTTGCATACTTGGGCACCTCTCAGTTTTATTGGTTTTTTTTTTAATGTTTACTTACTTTTGAGAGAGAGAGAGACAGATAGACAGAGCATGAACAGGGGATGAGCAGAGAGACAGAATCAGAAGCAAGCTCCAGGCTCTGAGCTGTCAGCACAGAACTCGTTGTGGGGCTAAACTCATAAGCCATGAGATCATGACCTGAGCCAAAGTCGGACACCCAACCGACTGAGCCACCCAGGCGCCCCTCAATTTTATTGTTTTTTAATCAGGAAAATGGGAATAATAGGATCTACTTTATAGAATAATGCAGAATTAAATAAATTAATATCATAAAGTCTTGTAAGAGAGTAAAAAATATTTTTCCCTTCATCTTTCTAAGTTCTCACTTGGGGCTCTTGTAACAAAAGACAGATTAACAAGAGAAAAGCATACAAATTAACATAAAAACATATAACATATAACGTAAGTTTTGCAAAAAGCAGCAGGCTTTGGAAAAAGATTAGGACCCAAAGAAGCAGTTGGGCCCGAGCATTTTTATGCTAGGTTTGATGGAGTGGAAATTTGTGGGAAAATGTGATAGGGAAAAGGGTATGAGCTGAGTATAGTAAGTGGAGGGAAATTTAAAAGGCCTGTTTGTTCAGATTCTTCTTGGCATTCCTGACTTTCCTCAGTCTTTAGAAATAAGGATGTTCCTTTCCTCCAGCTATAGAAGGCACCTCTCCCATGCAGGCCCTATGAGTTGCTTCAGGAAAAGTTCAGAAAGTCCTTCCTGGCACCTATTTCTTAAATTTCTTCAGTTAACAGTGTACCAAGGTGCCATGTTTTGGGATACAACTTGAACCCCATCAGGCCTTAGTACAAGGCTTTACCCATCCAAAGAGCCCTGTAAATGGCAGTTTTTACTCTTCAGGCAAATTCACACTAACTAATCTCCTAAGAGAGGGATCTAAAATTCAGAATAAAGATTCGTTAACATACCACGGGGAATAGTTGGTGAACACTTTGGCCTGTTATTCTTTCCCAGTAAGAAAATCATATGGCAATTGTAACACATGGGTTTTTGTGAAAGTAGTATAAATTCTAGGAGAGTTCTATGAGTCAAATGTCAACATAGGTGTAGTGGAAACATTAATTTCCAGGTAAAAACACACCTGGCAAGGGTCAGTCTAACCTGGGCAAAGCTTGAGGTGGTGCTGCCTATTCTCTCACTTTTTTCTTTGTTTTCCAACTGCTGGTAGAGACCTTCTTTTCTTTAGAAATGTTAATGGATTCAATTAGATTGCTTTAGACTGAAGCTGTTTGGCTTCTTTGAGATTACTTTGCATATACCTGCTCAGATGCTTTGAATTAATTAATTAATTCTCCCAGAACAAACTCGTTTTCAGGTTCTTATGCATACCCCACCAGTCACTTGCTCTGCATATTTTCAGACACTTTGTAAAATGTAGATGTATAAGCCATTGTTATTTCAAGCAAATTAACTACATGCCTCAGTTGCCCTTCTTTTAACCAGTTTCTCGGTTTTCTACAGAATAATGTCTAAATTCCTCAGTTTTGCATGTGTCTTTCTAATGATCCAATTTTATCCTCTGTTCCTTCTCAACAAGAAATCTAGGCTCCTGAACAGTAATTAATGCACAATAGTGCCTTGTTCCCAGTCTCCCACTTCTTCACTCCTCTTGCTTTTCCTCAGTACTGTTAGCCACTTACTCCCTCCTTTCTCAAAACTCTTAATTACTTTATGCCCATCATTTTTTGATGTTTATTCACTAGTTCTGTAATATTATCTTAATATCTATTTTTACCTACCTTTATTGAAAAAATAAGTTTCAGATTCTGTTCTGTCTTCCACAGAGCTGAGTACAAGAGTGATACACATTTGTTAGGTGTTTAGTAAACGCTTACCAGTGAATTAATTCTTTCAAAAGTAGGGATATGTTCTATTCCAAAACAAACAAACAAACAAAAACCAAAATCAAAAAAACACTCTTACTTCTATTGTTAGGAAAATAATATGTTTTAAAATATTTAAAATAAAATCAAGGGACTAGATGATGGAGAGGGTGTGGAGAAACGGGAACCCTCTTGCACTGTTGGTGGGAATGCAAAATGGTGCAGCCGCTCTGGAAAACAGTGTGGAGGTTCCTCAAAAATTTAAAAATAGACCTACCCTATGACCCAGCAATAGCACTGCTAGGAATTTACCCAAGGGGTACAGGAGTGATGATGCAAAGGGGCACATGTACCCAATGTTTATAGCAGCACTTTCAACAACAGCCAAATTATGGGAAGAGCCTAAATGTCCATTAGCTGATGAATGGATAAAGAAGATGTGGTTTATATATATAATGGAATACTACTTGGCAATGAGAAAGAATGAAATCTGACCATTTACAGCAATGTGGATGGACCTGGAGGATATTATGCTAGGTGACATAAGGAAAGAAAGATAGACATCATATGTTTTCACTCATATGTGGATCCTGAGAAACTTACAGAAGACCATGGGGGAAGGAAAGGGAGAAAAAAAGTAACAGAGAGGGAGGGAGGCAAACCATAAGAGACTCTTAAATACTGAGAACAAACAGGGTTGATGGGGGTTGGGGGAGAGGGGAAAGTGGGTATGGGCATTGAGGAGGGCACCTGTTGGGATGAACACTGGGTGTTTTATAGAAACCAATATGACAATAAATTATATTAAAATAAAATATTTAAAATAAACTTCTCAAAATAAAAATAAATGATCAATTTGATAAACAATTTGAGCTATTTTAATCTCAAGATGGAGAAAGAGACAGTACACATGGGAGGCACAGTGAGAAAGGGAGAAAGAATATCCCAACAGGCTCCGTGCTGTCAGTGCAGAGCCCGATGTAGGGTTCAATCTCATAAACCATTAGATCATGACCTGAGCAGAAATCAAGAGTTGGAAGCTTAACTGACTGAGCCACCTAGGGACCCCTAAAGAAGCTGGATTTTTATTTTTGTTTTATTTTATTTTTTATCTTTATTTTTGAGAGAGAGCGAGAGAGAGAGAGAGAGAGAGAGAGAGATACAGAGTGCAAGTGGGGGAGAAGCAGTGAGAGAGGGAGACACAGAATCCGAAGTAGGTTCCAGGGCTCTGAGCTGTCAGCACAGAGCGTGACATGGGGCTCGAACTCACGGACCGCGAGATCATGACCTGAGCCGAAGTTGGACGCTCAACTGACTGAGCCACCCAGGCGCCCCAAGAAGCTGGATTTTTAAAAGGACTTTTCCCATTTTCTAAAGTCAAGTTTTAGGAGTGATTTGATAAGCGGGGTTTTTTTGTTTGTTTGTTCGTTTGTTTGTTTGTTTTTAGCTCCAACTCATTTTGGCCTAAAGACCTTTAAGGAGAGATGAAATCATGTGAATTTTAAGAAAGCCCTCTTGGAGAGAGGATGGCAAAGTTAGGACATCCGGTTAGTATTTGGGGGGCTCTGAATCAGACAACCAGCTGTTCATACTGAGATGCAGAAAGGCCAGGGGGATCAGATTTTGGATGTTTTCTAAATGATCCTAAGGGGAAACAGCTCTGCAAATCACTCTCAGGAAAAGAAAAGAAAAGGAAAGGAAAGGAAAGAGGAAAGGAAAGGAAAGGAAAGAGGAAAGGAAAGAGGAAAGGAAAGGAAAGGAAAGGAAAGAGGAAAGGAAAGGAAAGGAAAGGAAAGAGGAAAGGAAAGGAAAGGAAAGGAAAGGAAAACATTTGCTTAGCATAGGCATGGTTTAAGACCCATTGGCATGGTTGCGGCTAAAGCCAGTCACTGTAGCGTGTGCTGTATTCTCCCTTACTGTCTCCGGAGAAGCATCTGCCCCTCCCCTAACAAAGCTTTTAAGCGCCAGCACATCCACCCAGCAAAACTTATCCCAGTATTCACTTTAACAAGAAATGATAAATATGGGGTTTAGCATTGAGGTGAGGGATTAAGACTCAAGATTTATGTCAGAAAATCTAACTGATGAGGGAATTTGGCCTACCATGTTTTCACTTGGAGCAGAGATATGTATTCTAGGTCTAGAAGAAAATGATCTCTAATTCGTGTGTATGATACTGAAAATACTTTCATGTGAAAAACCATAACTTGAAGGGAGAACACTCTAAAGAATTTCACACAACCCCTAATGATCACATGAAGCATTTAGTAGAATAGGTAGGTTTCATTTTTAATACTCTGGCATGTTTGACCTTTTATTTTTGCTAAGTGTCTTTTTTGTTTTCTTCACTTTCTACTTACATTCACACAACGTGTGCAGATGTTCTTAAATTCACAAATAAATCCTCTAGCCTATACCATCATTTTTTTAAGAAAGTTAGTTTTTAGAAACCATCAAAAAATATATATATAAGTGTTTCTTTTGGGTAAGCTATTCAGTGTAAAGCCATAGATAGCCAAAAAGGTAAAAGGAATAGCTTTAAAGAGGCATCTATAAGACCTGTATCTCTAATACATTTGTATGTGTGCATTTGTATATGCACATATACGCAGATTTTGAAGTGCTTCAATACAGTAAGAAAAGATTTTCTAATTTTTAAAAATTTATTTTGAAGGTTTGTGTTTTTGTTCCCAAAATTTCTGATCGACTCCTACCTATTCTAAATAATATGAATTGGAAGAATAGAATTATGGGCAGATCCAATGAAAAATTAAACAATCACCAAGAGATTTGATAGGCTAGGATGAGATGTAGCATTAGCTTATGAAGGAGTTCATAGACATTAGACAAAATAAGATGCCATCAAAAGAATTTAATGGAGGGTTATACTCTGAGCAACATAACACATTATGGAACTTGTCTATGAATTGATGCCCTTAATTCCTACCCTTCTCAAGACTCCCAGAAATATGAGGGAATAAAGGAGAGAGGAAATTAGTATACTGAGGGGTCATATACATGAATATGATCAAGGATATAGCTTTATTCATCTTGAAAAATCTTCTAGAAAAGATGGGTTTTATATCATGTTTTAAGGATGTAGAGATTAGTGTTTGATAGAAAAATAAAGGACGTATATCCAGATGGATTAAATTGAAATAACTTATGAAATGTATAGTAAATAGGACTGGTGGACAGAAAGTAAATTAGTTTGGATGACAAGGAAGGTCTTTACAGGACATAATGAGAAATTAATTTGTTAAGATTGAGGTGGGAATTGATGCTGGGCTAAAGACTCTGAAACCTGAATTTAATATACTGGGCAAGGCAAATGAATAAGATTTTTTTTTTTTTTAAGTTAAAGGCCAAGTGCACTAGCTGCACCCTAAACCCATTTCCACAGCCAAATTACATTTGCAGTCTCTTCTACACTTAGGGTTGAAGGACAGCATTTGGTCCAGTTGGAGGAGAGTAGATATGATATGTGGTCCCTTCATGTCTGGCACCAAGATCCTCCTACGTGAGATTCTTCATGCTCTTCCACTATTGTCTGTTGGATAGTGATTCTCAGAATGATCTTGGAAGTAAAATGTTGAAGGCGATCCAATATCGGAGGCCTGAATCCCTGAATGAAATGACCGTGTGGAGTTGACTCCTTCTCCCATAACAAGGAACACGGAGCATTGAACTGTATATGACCAAAAAATAATCTTCTATAATGTGTTTAGTCACAGAAATTGTGGGTTTATTTGTTATGGGAGGTAGCCAGAATAGCTAATATACACAGAATACATTCTACGCTTATTCTCTTGCATAAAGGAAATATTTAGAAGTATGATATACTTGATAAACTGAGAAAAGGATAAAGAATTTTTTAATTACTTACTTTTACTGCATAGGAGAGGCTTCTATAAAGGCATCCGCATGTTTTCATCTATCCCTGCCAATGTAACCATTTACATGTTAAAAGATGAATAAATGTTGACATTAAAAACTTAGAACAGTAATTTTCCTATTTTGTACCTGAAGAACTACATGACAGTCATTGGTTTCCCTGTCCAGTGCTGTGTTTTCCCATGACAAGATGAATGGAAACGCACTTTGACAGAGATCAAGGTTCCAGAATAGTTAAAAGATAAAGAGAAATTGATAAGCATTGGGTGGTTAATGGACAGAGGCAAGTTGAAGAGAGAAAGAAATCGGAGTGGTGGCATGATAACACAAATGGTAAAGGGAGAAAAGTGAAGTGTCAGAAACGGAGTTGAGCCAAATCCACAATGATGGAGTACCTGGAGGATTTGGAAGTTTGAGAATCAACAAACAGAAAAATGTCAAGTCTATGGGTAGCAGTGACTTATGTCTTAGATTTATGCTTTTCAAACTTCACATCATGGCCCACATTGAAAATCAAGATGTTTAAAAGATACACATGGGTAGAAGGTTATGTTTGCTCATGGCTAGAAATAACTAGCTAATGGCTCAAGCCCTTGTGGCAAAGCTGGATAGCTTGAATTTTATGTTTCCCTTTGATAGGATAGTTGTTTCTGACAAGTGGCTGTCCAGCTAGGGACTCGATGTCCTAGCATTCCTTCTATCTAAGTGTGGCCATGTGAGAGTAGTTATCATGAATAAAATGTGAATAGAAATAACATCTGGCATTAGAAAGTAGGTGATGAATTCAAAATAAATGATTACTGTGTTTATTATATAATATATAATATAGGTATATAACATATATAAAATTCCAATGGAATTTTGTCCATTGTTCCAGCTTCTAGCAGTATCAAGAATGGAAACGATCAATATTTCACCTCACCTGTAACCCATTCACAGTGAATGCTGTGTCCTAGTAAGAAAGTTTGGCCTTAGATTACCTGGGTAATTCATTAACTAAATGAATGCAAAGAGCATGGGGAATAGCCTTCTTTTACTTTATCACTAAGTGCTTCTAGTTCATTAAGGGGTTATATTTCAAGAGAGAGAAGAGAACCAACATTTATTTAATCCCTATTATTAGAGTCCTGGTAATTTGTTACCATCCTAAGATTCCTCTCATACATGTTTCATGTGGTTTTATGCAAAACCTTAGGCCTAATTTTCTGATATTATGTCCATCCCTTTTCTCCATGTTTTACTTTGTGCATCTCTGCCAATACACAGTTCTGATAATTGCTCTTGTCTCAGGGCATGTCAATTAGGTAGCTTTAATTAAAACTATCAGATAATGCAACTTGACATCACAATACATAGAAGATTTATTTAACTTAACAGTCCAAATTCAGGAATGCTTACATTTCTTGACCCAAGGCTTTAAAGATGTCACCATCTTTGAAAACAGTTCTGCTTTCCCTACATTAGCCCAATTCTAAGCGTCTTTGTAGTAGTAACTGTCAGCTTTAATTTCGCATTATTTTAACAGTGCATTAAAGGAGAAGCCCCCACTCACATGCTCCCACAAAAGTCCCAATATTAGCGCTTTTTGATCTTATTCCAATTTGGGTCATGTGTCAATCTTTGAACCAGTTGCTTTGGCAAGGGGCTAGGATGCATTGCCTAGCTTGCCATCCATTGTCTGAGTCCGTTCTGGAGCCTTGGGTAGATTTAGCTTTACTGGAAGCATATGGTCTAAGAATGAGGAAGGTAAGTTACCCTAAAGAGTCTCCCTAAGAACAAAGTACAGAAAAAGAAAAAAAAATCTGAGGCCTTCTCTTGTTTTCCATCGTTCATTTAACTGACCAAACTCTGAGTTTCCCATATTTGAGAGAAGTATTCCTATCAGTGCATTGTTTCATCTGGTCCTTTTCTTGACCATTTGACCTTATACCTGTTTAAGAATCCCAACCCCGTATTCTCTAATCTCATTTGTTCTGAAGGTGGGTATTCCACTTTCTCCATCATTCTGTGCAAAAGCCTTACATTCTGAGAAAAAAATATTTTACCAAACACTCTTTTCATGCACTTATTCCCCACAAAGAAACACTTTTGAAAAAAGTTTAGGGAGCCACCTGGGTGGCTCAGTTGATTAAGCTTCCGACTTCGACTCAGGTCATGATCTCAAAGCTCATGAGTTCAAGGCCTGCGTTCAGGCTCTGTGCTGACAGCTCAGAGCCTGGAGCCTGCTTCAGATTCTGTCTCCCTCTCTCTCTGCCCCTCCCTCACTTGAGCACTCTTTCTCTATTTATAAATAAGCATAAAAATTTAAAAAAAATAAAATAAAGTTTAACTGTATTTATGTATAAGGACAAATTTGCAATGCTCATGTACGAAGTTCAAGGGTAAATGTTGCACAGCAATACAAAATTGGTAAAAGTAAGAAATTTAAGAATTCTTCTAAAGCGGATGTGTTGTTTACTATACCAGAGAAGATTTTGAAGAAAATAATATTTTTTTAATTAATTAATAATTTATTTATTTTATTTTTAATTTTTAAAAAATTTACATCCAAATTAGTTAGCATATAGTACAACAATGATTTCAGGAATAGATTCCTTAATGCCCCTTACACATTTAGCCCACCCCCCTCCCACAACCCCTCCAGTAACCCTCTGTTTGTTCTCTATATGTCAGAGTCTCTTATGTTTTGTCTCCCTCCCTGTTTTTATATTATTTTTGCTTTCCTTCTCTTAAGTTCATCTGTTGTTCTGTGTCTTAAAGTTCTCATATGAGTGAAGTCATATGATATTTGTCTTTCTCTGACTAATTTCATTTAGCATAATACCCTTTAGTTCCATCCACATAGTTACAAATGACAATATTTCATTCTTTTTGATTGCCGAGTAATACTCCATAATATGTATGTGTGTATATATGTATATACATATATATATGTATGTATATATATACATATATACAGTGTATATAGATGTATACATATATACACACCACATCTTCTTTATCCATTCGTCCATCGATGGACATTTGGGCTCTTTCCATACTTTGGCTATTGTTGATAGTACTGCTATAAACATGGGGGTGCATGTGTCCCTTCGAAACAGCACACCTGTATCCCTTGGATAAATACCTATTAGTACAATTTCTGGGTCATAGGGTAGTTCTGTTTTTTAGTTTTTTGAGGAACCTCCATACTGTTTTCCAGAGTAGCTGCACCAGCTTGCATTCCCACCACCAATGCAAAAGAGATCTTTCTCCACATCCGTGCCAACATCTGTTTTGGGTTGTGGTGTTATCATTTTCATTGGCTTCCATGAAGTTTTTAATTTCCTCTTTAACTTCTTGGTTAGCCCATTCATTCTTTAGTACAATATTCTTTAGTCTCCAAGTATTTGTTACCTTTCCAAATTTTTTCTTGTGGTTGATTTTGAGTTTCATAGCATTGTGGTCTGAAAATATGCACAGTATGATCTCATTCTTTTTGTACTTGTTGAGGGCTAATTTGTGTCTCGGTATGTGGTCTATTCTGGAGAACATTCCATGTGCACTGGAGAAGAATGTATATTCTGCTGCTTTAGGATGAAATGTTCTGAATATATCTGTTAAGTCCATCTGGTCCAGTGTGTCATTCAAAGCCATTGTTTCTTTGTTGATTTTTTGATGAGATGATCTGTCCATTGCTGTGAGTCGGGTGTTGAAGTCTTTAATTATTATGGTATTACTATCGATGAGTTTCTTTATGTTTGTGAGTGATTTATATATTTGGGTGCTTTCACATTTGGCACATAAATGTTTACAATTGTTAGGTCTTCTTGGTGGATAACCCCTTGATTATGATACAATGTCCTTCTTCATCTCTTGATACAGTCTTTATTTTAAAGTCTAGATTGTCTGATATAAGTATGGCTACTCTGGCTTTCTTTTGTTGACCATTAGCATGATAGATGGTTCTCCATCCCCTTACATTCAATCTGAAGGTGTCTTTAGGTCTAAAGTGAGTCTCTTGTAAACAGCGTATAGATGGATCTTGTTTTGTTATCCATTCTGTTACTGTATGTCTTTTGATTGGAGTATTGAGTCCATTGATGTTTAGAGTAACTACTGAAAGATATGAATTTATTGCCATTATGATGCTTGTAGAGTTGGAATTTCTGGTGGTGTTTTCTGGTCCTTTCTAGTCTTTGTTGCTTTTGGTATTTATTTATTTGTTTCTTTCCTTCTTTTCTCCCCTCAGAGAGTCCCCCTTAAAATTTCTTGCAGGACTGATTTAGTGGTCACAAACTCTAATTTTTGTTTGGGAAACTTTTTATCTCTCCTTCTATTTTGAATGACAGCCTTGCTGGGTAAAGAATTCTTGGCTGCATATTTTTCTGATTCAGCACATTGAATATATCCTGCCACGTTTCTGTAGGTAGGTCTGCTGCAAACTTGATCTGTCTTCCCTTGTAGGTTAAGGACTTTTTTTTCCCTTGCTGCTTCATGATTCTGTCCTTGCCTGAGTATTTTGTGAATTTGACTGTGATATGCTTTGTTGATGTTCAGTTATTGTTGAATATAATGGGAGTTCTCTGTGCTTCCTGGATTTTGATATTTGTGTCTTTCCCCAGGTTAGGAAAGTTTTCTGCTATGATTTGTTCACATAACCTTTCTGCCCCTATTTCTCTCTCTTCTCCTTCTGAGATCTCTATGATTCTGATGTTGTTCCTTTTTAATAAGTCATTGATTTCTCTAATTCTTAAATCATGCTCTTTTGCCTTAGTCTCCCTCTTTTTTCCTGTTTCATTATTCTCCATAAATTTGTCCTGTATATTACTCATTCTCTGTTCTGCCTCATCCATCCTGCTGCCATGGCATCCATTTGAGATTGCAGCTCACTTATAGTATTTTTTAATTTCATCCTGCCTAGCTTTTCCTTCTTTTATCTTTGCAGAAAGGGATTCTAATCTATTTTCAGCTCCAGCTAGTATTCTTATTATTGTGATTCTAAATTCTGGTTCAGACATCTTGCTTGCATCTGTGTTAGTTAAATCCCTGGTTGTCGGTTCTTTCTGCTCTTTCTTTTGGGGTGAATTCATTCGTTTCATCATTTTGAAGGGAGAAAAGGAATTAATGAGGTAAAAAAAATTAAAATTAAAAAAATATTAAAATTAAAGAATTACACATACACACACACACACACACACACACACACACAATCAAATAAATGATGCTAGATCCTAGGTGTGTTTTGGTCTGTGTGTTTTCAAGGGGCTTGATAGATAGAGAAAAAAGGGGAAAGGAAAAAAAAGGAAATCATTGGAAAATTTGAAAAAATTGAATACAGTGAAGTTGACTAAAATGAAATTATGCAAGTACAATAGAATTTGAAAATATTTACATGAAAACTAAAAAATATAGTAGAAAAAAATAGAGAAAAATATTCTTAATAAAAATTGAAAGTAAAAATGAATTTTTTTCTCTTTCTGTACTCAAGAAAAATAAATGAAAAAGAGAAAAAAGAAAAAAAAAGAATAAAAATTGAATAAATGGACTGCTGAACAGACTGAAATGTGACTGAAATTACTTCATTTTTCCCTAGAAGTCAAACTATGAAGCACTTCATAGTCCATAAACTAAGCAGGCAGAGAGACTTGTGTTCTTGAAGAACCAGGTTGGCCCAGTTGGGCGGGGCTTAGTGTAACCACCCTGTTCTCCACTAGATGACACTGCTAGCCTACCAGAGTGTATTGTTGTGGAGCCTGTAGGCGCATATGCGCAGGAGCAGTGAAAATGGCGTCACCCAACTACCCAGTCTCTAGTATTGGAACTCTGTTCTCCCTGACCAGCAATCGTTCACCCGACCTTTGTCTTCAGCTTCCATCCACTCCCCGCTTTTACACAGCTGTGACCAAGCCCCAGGTAGTACCTCCCTCCTGAGTTTTGTCTCTGATGCTGTTTTTTTCTGACGCTTTACTTTTGAGGGACTGCGGCTTTGACCCATCCTGCTCCCCTGTGGAGGGTCTTCTAAGCAAAGGCCTATTGCCAACCACACCCAGGAACATTTGTGGGGCCATGCTGCTGCTGACACCCAGAGACTGAGGCCGGGAGCCTGCCCACCCCAGAAAAAGTTTGTAAGATAATGCAGCAGCAGCGTTTCAGGGATTACTGAAAATCACAACACACATTTGGCACCAGGCTTCACCCTTAATGACCTTGTTCCAGCACCAGCAAATGTGGTTGTTCTCCCCGATCCACTGTAGCTTTGCCTTTGGGGACTCACACAGCGTCTACCAGGTGTCCTCCCAGCAGGGAAACCACCTCTCCCCATGTGGCCTGAAGAACCTCAGACTCCACTCTGCTCCTGGGGATTCATTCTTCCCACCAGAGCACCACCAGGTATCGAGCTGCAGAGTTCCAGACTCTGCAATTCCCCTGTTTTAGTCTTAATGGAATTTTAACCCTCTCCTTCCTCCCTTTTTAGTTCAGTCCCTCTGGCTGTTTCCACTTTTCCACTTTCTCTCCAGCTGCTTTTGGGGAAGGGTGCTTTTCCCATATTCTCCTCCCTCCACCTCCAGTCTCTGTTCTCCCTCTGCTCACAAAAGCACCTCCCTTCCTGCAACTTCTCGCTCCCCAAGTTTACTTCTCCGCACCGTGTACCTGCTGAATTCTGTGGTTCAGGTTATGCGCACTGTTGTGTTAATCCTCAGATGAGTTTTCTAGGTGTTTAGGATGGCTTAGTGTTGGTCTGGCTGTATTTCATAGACAGGAGACACACAAAACTTCCATGATGTTCCACCATCTTGGCTCCTCTCTGAAGAAAATAATTTTTTAAAAAGTGGGTTTTTAAGACCTAGGATCAAACTTAGCTCCACCACCAATTAACATGGTCATCATTTTGAATCTTTTCAAACACTGTGATGTAGGAGTGTTGTACTGGCTGCACAGAACTGTGGTGATGATCAAATTTGATAGGTTATTAGTGGTGTCTTCTAACGTGTTAGACAAATATTAAGTAGGACTGGATAGTATTTATGTCTGCAAAGAACTATTAATACACGCTGTCAGCCAGCTTTTGCCTAATCATTCAGATGATTCTTTGAACTGAGTGAATGATTTTCCAGGAAGTAAGAGCAGAAAGATGAATGAAACCCATGCGTAGCCTACAAAGAGTCCTTAGTTTAGTGGTAGAGACAGACATATAAACAAACAATGATAGTATCATGATTCATGTAACAATATAGTCACAGAGTCTTATGAAAACAGAGGTGAGAGAACAGTTTTGAGGGGGCAGGATATAGAAAAAGTATCACTAGTAGATGGATACTATAGGCTTCCTCATTAGTTTTTCATGAATGAAACATTACATACTACAACAAATTAATAAAGACAAGTATTGTTGAGAAATAGTTGGAGTTTGAGGGCTATTTTTGGCATCTATCTGTAAGATAGATACTGAGAGCAAAAGGACAGGCTAGACATTCTCAAAATTTTTAGGTGATTTAAACCTTTCCTAAGAACATGTTAAATGGAAAAAAGCCCTGTTCAAAAAAGGACATGGAGAACATGATGATAATTGGAATGGGATAAACAGGTGTTGCAATTTTGTTAAATTAACATTTGTTAATTTAAATAGAGTGTGAGATGGTGAGCCACAGTTCAAAAAAAGATCAAAAGGGAAAGTGAAATAGGTTTATTACTTACAAATCCTGGAGGGGGCACATGGCACATCTCAAAGGACAAACCGGGTGGTCAAAGGAGGGTGCAAACACAAAGAACAGGGCAGCACCCAGGGCATATACCTTTATTTCAGTCCTAGACTAAGTCTAGATTCATCAATTCAAGCCAAAAAGACTTTGGGTTAAGCTATATGGATGTCTTATCTAGAGTGTATACAAAAGGCAGGCCGTGGGATGCAGGGGAGACACATTATTGTATGGGCTATTGGGGCGTCATATCAGGAACTTACATTTACTTGTGACTTATGGACTATTGTCTAGGGTATGCCCTTTGGGGAGGGGCTGGCATGTGTCCAGAGGCAGCGATATTGTAAGGTAGTTTGGCTAAATTCTCAACAAGATGGTATAAAAATAAGGGACAATATAGGCGATGATGCCCTGGTTGATGATGGGGGACATTTGAACAGGATGTCTCTTTGCCTACTATTTGGGAGGAAACAATGGAAACAATAGGCCAGATATGGAATATGTTTTGGATCCCTACACAATAGGACCTTAAATAAAATAACTTAAAAAAAATCTCTTTCCTGGAAACATGTCTGAAGAAAAGAAAAGAAACATTAAGGGAGGCAAGGATGGCCCTTGACACCCCCATTGTGCATCAACTTCCACTCTGTAGCTAATCCTGACCCTAGAAAACTTCTAATCCAGGCAAAGGAGTTGCTGCAGAAATGTGGCACAGACTTTTATCTTTTAACAAATGGTGGCTTAACAGTAAGGAGGTGCACTATTAGAAACAGGGTCAATCTGGGAAAATAAGAAATAAATGAAAGTGAGAACCCTAAAGTGACAAATTAAAGGAGAGGATTTTCTCATGACTCTTGCATGATTATTTAATTAATTGTGAAGTGTTCATTTTATTTTACCTGTATGACTTTTACCATAATTCCTCAAATAATATTTACTTCTGCTTTCCTTTTAGTTTTTTAAAACTTGAGATATATACAACATAAGTGATAAAGGCTAATGATTTAGGTGGAGAATTGTTAAGAATTGAAAAGACTTCTGTTGATTTTTTAAGGAAAGGGTAGAATTTGTATGTCTATCAAACTTCGTATTTAGGTATAGCTCAATAGAACAGAAGCATTGATACTATATATTTGTGTAGAAAATGCAATGTTGTAGGAGAGAAAATTTAGAAATAATAAATAAAGGTATAAGGAAAGTCCTTCTAGCAGATAATAGCTATTCTGTACCAGGATGTGGGCAGAACTTTTAGTCTATATAAGCATCAACCCAGCAGAGGGCCAGACATACGTTATAATGTATTAGCTTTCATTGTGGAAGGTTTTCCCTGCCTTACATTCAGTTGTTTCAGTAGCCAGATAATTTTAAATACTTACTTTATAAAATAACGAGCCAGTAACAAAGCTAGTTATTTTATAAAGATTGAGTTATTTTGGTCTAGAGATTTTCTGTAGCACACCAACTTTTGTTCTAAGGAAAACAAAAATACTTATTCCATTTATATATGTTTTTTGGTTATTCTCTCCTTTATGGGGCCAATCCACCTTTCTTTCCTAGTAGACTTCTCATCTCCACGCCACAAATCACAAACATTAATTTTCTGTTGTCTTTGATTAATTGTCTGCTTTATTATTCAGGCATTCTATCAACATGAAGCATTAAGAATTCCTTAACAATTTCCTCCTTGTGTTTAATCTCCTCCAACACACTTATTAAATGTGTTTACAATTATTCTTCTACTTTCATCATACTACTGGCTTATTGCATTTGACTTTCCTGATTTATGGCTTCTTCCTATAGGGCTTCTCCCTCCTTAAGCCTCTGCTGAATTAAATGCTTTCAGATCTAATCAACCTGTTCGTACATTGGGTCTTTATTGAATAACTTTACAGTTAGGATGGAGTTACTGAAGATGTATACTAAAAACACTTTTCTAATATTTTCTGCATGCCTTGTTGTTGCATTACACATAGTAGAGATGGAATTAATTATTATAAAATAGAATTGAAATATATTAGATGCATGCTTTAAGTCACTAAAACATGTCAATAGCAGATATATCTAAACATTTTCTACACAGGAACTTAAAAGGCTGGGGTGCTAGTTTGGGATCTAGTATTTCTTAGCTCCATGATTTGTCAGATAATGTTAAAAATTTTAGCATATTTGGATCTCAGTTATGATCATGATAATAAAAACAGTTACTGAGCATTCTTTTGTTAACATAGGATACATTCCACAGATCACCTCATTTAAGTTTCAAAAACCTCAAAAGTATTTATTTATCATCATCTTTGGTATTGCTGCTGTTGTCAGTAGTTTCATTATTATATTTTCTCCATTGTACAGATGGGAAACTGAGGTTTGACCAAAATGAAATAACTCTTAGGTAGCTAATTTGAAATTTTAAATCTATTCCAAGCCTTTATACATTTTTGTCGAAAGAGGAATTCAACTCTACTGTCAATTCTAATAGTGCTGTCAATGTAGGAGGAGCTTACATCCTTCAAAATACTAAATAGAGAGATTATATATATAGCCCTTTCCAATGTTTGCTTTTCATGAAGAGTATCATCTTGAAATTGTACATGAACTTCCTTATGCAAAATCATCCCCACGTTTACACAAGGCTAGTGTCTATTTTAGTAATCAAATGGATTCCTTCAATTTGCCCCTAGTCAACATATTGCAGGCTCTTATCTCCTGGTTCTCATCAATCATTTATTAGCCATTCTTTTTTGTTTCAATCATTTGCATAAATCTACACTAAAAAACTCAGGACTTAGAACTAAATAATTATATATATATATTTTTTTGTTTTATATTTGAGAGAGCGTGTGTGCGCACGTGCATGCACAAGTGGGGAGAGGGCAGACAGAGAGGGAGAGAGAATTTCAAGCTGCTTTGTGCTATGAGCGTGGAGCCTGAGTGAAGGTTGATCCCACAAACTATGAGATCATGACCTGAGCCCAAATCAAGAGTCGTATGGTTAACCAACTGAGCCATCCAGGTGCCCCTATATTTTAATTCATTCCATTTGGATTTGGTCTTCTTCCTCCTCCAAATGTTTATATGTAGTCAAGCATATTTGTCTTCTACTACAAGATGGTGGTTGAATATCCCTTGAGTGGGTCGAATGATGGCCTCTGAAAAGATTTTTCCAGCCCTATTTCCAGTACCTGTGAATACCTTATTTGGGAAGAGTGTCTCTGCAGATGTAATTAAATTCAGGATCTTGAGATGAAGCAATTTTCCTAAATTATTCAGTGTACCCTTCTTTTGCCTGAAGCTGTCTAATTTTCCCATCGCCATTTGTTGAAGAGACTGTCTTTTTCCTATTGCATATTCTTACCTCCTTTATTGAAGATTAATTGACCATATACTCATGGGTTTATTTCTGGGCTCTCTATTCTGTTCTATTGACCTATGTGTCTGTTTTTGTGCCAGTACAGTACTGTTTTGATCACTACAACTTTTTAGTATATCTTGAAATCTGGGATTGTGATACCTATAGTTCTGTTCTTTGTTTTCAAGATTTTTTTTTTGGCTATTTGGGGCATTTTGCAGTTCCATACAAAATTTAGGATTATTTATTCTAGTAATGTAAAAAAATCCTTTGGTATTTTGATAGGGAATGCATTAAACCTATAGATTGCTTTGGGTTGTATAAATATTTTAACAGTATTCATCTAGTCCATGAACATGGAATATCTCTCTGTGTCATCTCCAATTCCTTTCATCAATATTTTATAGTTTTCAGAGTACAGGTTTTTTACCTCTTTGGTTTATTCCTTGGTATTTTATTATTTTTGGTGTACTTGTAAATTGGATTATTTTCTTAATTTCTCTTTCTGTTCCTTCACTATCAGTGTATAGAAATTCAATCTCAAGCCACGAGTCACCTATTGTCCCTGCCCATATATTCATATAGATATATTTTAGTGAGGCCATTAAATGAGAGCTTTATTTTCTAGAGATTTTCTTTACTATCAGGACTGAATATCCAAGGAAAGATACAAAAATGGGGAGGATTCTTTGCTTTTTCCTGTACTCTATTTAGAAATGAGTAAACACAGCCCACCTCCCTGTTATTGCAATATATATATATATATATATATATATATATTTGTCCCCTCTCTACTGACTTATACTTTATCTTCTGTTTCTGCACTGTTTCGGTAGCAAAGCAATATTAGGAGAAAAAAAAAAAGACTAACTTTTAGAATGACTTATTGGAAACAGCATGTCTCCTTCAGTTCAGAGGGAAGATTACTCTGGTAAATGTTAGCTTAGTTATAACCAGTGACAAACCAGAAACAGTGGAGTTTGTGTCACTGAGGCTGTTCCTAAGTGTTCTAGTTATCCTTGTAGGCACAGAGTAGTTTGGCAGGTATCTTCTTCCTTTCTACTTGTCATATAGACTTGACTTTGACTACTGATATGAAGGAAGTGAAACACAGTGTTCTCTTTTCTCTGCTATTATGCTCATGGAAGCTTGTGTAGATAGAGCTTCTTCTAGCCCCTGTCTTTAAGGGAACATGAACAAGCCTCCACCCACCCACTTGAGTATGTAGATTGAAAGAGAAATAATGTGTTGTTAATATTGAGATCTGGGATTTGGTTTTACTGCACTATAACCCAGACTATACTGACTAATAAAAACATAGGTCAAATTACTAAAAAAATCGTTTCTCATCTATAAAGTTATGTGCATGAAGTAGACTTGATGACTACCAATATTATTTGTAATTTCTTATATTCAAGGAGTCTCTGAAAAAGAAAAAGAATTTCTTCTTTTCTATTTGAAAAACATTTAGTCACCAATGTACAATATATAGAAAATAATTTAAAGATCTGTAGGTTTTTGTTGCTGTTGTTGTTTTTTACTAACTCAGCCATAAACAGAGTTTTCTGATTTCCTTGTCATACTGAAATATTCCAAGTTTTCTGCTTCTTGAGAGCACTCTATTTGCAAAGTGAGCTGCTTAGGTTTAATTTATTATCAACCAGATCTGAGTTACATTTCCTTTTTTTTAAATTTTATTTTTTTAAATTTATTTTTTAATTTAATTTTTTATTTTTTTAAAATTTACATCCCAATTATTTAGCATATACTGCAAGAATGATTTCAAGAGTAGATTCCTTAGTGCCACTTACCCATTTAGCCAATCCCCCCTCCCACGACCCCTCCCGTAACCCTCAGTTTGTTCTCCATATTTATGAGTCTCTTCTGTTTTGTCCCCCTCCCTGCTTTTATATTATTTTTGTTTTCCTTCCCTTATGTTCATCTGTTTTCTCTCTTAAAGTCCTCATATGAGTGAAGTCATATGATTTTTGTCTTTCTCTGACTAATTTCACTTAGCATAATACCCTCCAGTTCCATCCACATAGTTGCAAATGGCAAGATTTCATTATTTTTATTGCTGAGTAACACTCCATTGTGTGTGTGTGTGTGTGTGTGTGTGTGTGTGTGTATGTATATATATGTATATCACTTCTTCTTTATCCATTCATCCATCAATGGACATTTGGGCTCTTTCCATACTTTGGCTATTGTTGATAGTGCTGCTATAAACATGGGGGTGCATGTGTCCCTTGGAAACAGCACAACTGTATCCCTTGGATAAATGCCTAGTAGTGCAATTGCTGGGTCGTAGGGTAGTTCTATTTTTAGGTTTTTGAGGAACCTCCATACTGTTTTGCAGAGTGGCTGCACCTGCTTGCATTGCCACCAACAATGCAAAAGAGATCCTCTTTCTCCACATCCTCACCAACATCTGTTGTTGCCTGAGTTGTTAATGATAGCCATTCTGACAGGTGTGAGGTGGTATCTCATCGTGGTTTTGATTTGTATTTCCCTGATGATGAGTAAAGTTGAGCATTTTTTCATGTGTCGGTTGGCCATCTGAATGTCTTCTTTGGAGAAGTGTCTATTCATGTCTTTTGCCCACTTCTTCACTGGATTATTTGTTTTTTGGGTGTTGAGTTTGATAAGTTCTTTATAGATTTTGGATACTAACCCTGTATCTGATATGTCGTTCGTAAATATCTTCTCCCATTCCGTAGGTTGCCTTTTAGTTTTGCTGATTGTTTCCTTTTTTATGCAGAAGTTTTTTATTTTGATGAGGTCCCAGTAGTTCATTTTTGCTTTTGTTTCCCTTGCCTCTGGAGACGTGTTGAGTAAGAAGTTGCTGCGGGCAAGATCAAAGAGGTTTTTGTCTGCTTTGTCCTCGAGGATTTTGATGGCTTCCTGTCTTCCATTGAGGTCTTTCATCCATTTTGAGTTTATTTTTGTGTGTGGTGTAAGAAAGTGGTCCAGGTTCATTTTTCTGCATGTCGCTGTCCAGTATTCCTAGCAACACTTGCCAAAGAGACTGTCTTTATTTCATTGGATATTCTTTCCTGCTTTGTCAAGGAGTAATTGGCCATATGTTTGTGGGTCCATTTCTGGGTTCTCTATTCTGTTCCATTGATCTGAGCGTCTGTTTTGGTGCCAGTACCATGTGCTGGTACCAAGCCAGTATGTCTTGATGATTGCAGCTTTGTAGTATAGCTTGAAGTCTGGGATTGTGATGCCTCCTGCTTGGGTTTCTTTTTCAAGATCGCTTTGGCTATTTGGGGTCTTTTCTTGTTCCATACAAATTTTAAGATCATTTGTTCTACCTCTGTGAAGAATGCTGATGTTATTTTCATAGGGATTGCATTAAGTATGTAGATTGCTTTGGGTAGTATCGACATTTTAACAATATTCTTCCTATCTGGAAGCATGGAATCTTTTTCCATTTTTTTGTGTCTTCTTCAATTTCTTTCATAAGCTTTCTATAGTTTTTAGTGTATAGATTTTTTTCACCTCTTCGGTTAGATTTATTCTTAGGTATGTTATGGTTTTTGGTGCAACTGTAAATGGGATCGATTCCTTGATTTCTCTTTCTGTCGCTTCATTGTTGGTGTATAGGAATGCAGCCGATTTCTGTGCATTGATTTTATATCCTACAACTTTACTGAATTCATGAATCAATTCTAACAGGTTTTTGGTGGCATCTTAGGGTTTTCCATATAGAGTATCATGTCATCTGCGAAGAGTGAAAGTTTGACCTCCTCCTGGCCGATTTCGATGCTTTTTATTTCTTTGTGTTGTCTGATTGCAGAGGCTAAGACTTCCAATACTATGTTGAATAACAGTGGCAAGAGTGGACATCCTTGTATTGTTCCTGACCTTTGAGGGAAAGCTCTCAGTTTTTACCCATGGGGGGATAATATTAACATTGGTTCGTTCATATATGGCTTTTATGATCTCAAGGTATGCTCCTTCTATCCCTACTTTCTTGAGGGTTTTTATCAAGAAAGGATGCTGTATGTTTTCAAATGTTTTCTCTGCGTCTGTTGAGAGGATCATATGGTCCTTGTCCTTTCTTTTATTGATGTGATGAATCACGTCAATTGTTTTGTGGATACTGAACCAGCCCTGTGTCCCAGGTATAAATCCCACTTGGTCATGGTGAATAATTTTTTAATGTATTGTTGGAACCGGGTGGCTAATAACTTGTTGAGGATTTTTGCATCCATGCTCATCAGGGAAATTGGTCTATAGTTCTTCTTTTTAGTGGGGTCTCTGTCTGGTTTTGGAATCAAGGTAATGCTGACTTCATAGAAAAAGTTTGGAAGTTTTCCTTCCATTTTTATTTTTTGGAATACCTTCAAGAGAATAGGTGTTAACTCTTCCTTCAATATTTGGTAGAATCCCCCTGGAAAGCCATCTGGCCCTGGACTCTTGTTTTTTGGCAGATTTTTGATTACTAATTCGATTTCCTTACTGGTTATGGTCTGTTCAAATTTTCTATTTCTTCCTGTTTCAGTTTTGGTAATGTATATGTTTCTAGGAATTTGTCCATTTCTTCCAGATTGCCAATTTTTTGTGCATATAATTGCTCATAATATTCTTTTATTATTGTTTTTATTTCTGCTATGTTGGTTGTGATGTCTCCTCTTTCATTCTTGATTTTATTTATTTTGGTCCTTTCCTTTTTCTTTTTGATCAAACTGGCTAGTGGTTTGTCAATTTTGTTAATTCTTTCAAAGAACCAGCTTCTGGTTTCATTGATCTGTTCTACTGTTTTTTTGTTTTGTTTTGTTTTCGATACCATTAATTTCTGCTCTAATCTTTATTATTTCCTGTCTTCTTCTGGTTTTGGGTTTTATTTGCTGTTCTTTTTCCAGCTCCTTAAGGTGTAAGGTTAGGTTGTGTATCTGAGATCTTTCTTCCTTCTTTAGGAAGGCCTGGATTGCTATATACTTTCCTCTTATGACTGCCTTTGCTTTGTCCCAGATGTTTTGGGTAGTGATGTTATCATTTTCATTGACTTCCATATACTTTTTAATTTCCTCTTTAACTTCTTGGTTAGCCCATTCATTCTTTAGTAGGATGTTCTTCAGTCTCCAAGTATTGGTAAGCTTTCCAAATTTTTTCTTGTGGTTGATTTTGAGTTTCATAGCATTGTGGTCTGAAAATATGCACAGTATGATCTCGATCTTTTTGTACTTGTTGAGGGCTAATTTGTGTCTCAGGATGTGGTCTATTCTGGAGAACGTTCCATGTGCACTGGAGAAGAATGTATATTCTGCTGCTTTAGGATGAAATGTTCTGAATATATCTGTTAAGTCCATCTGGTCCAGTGTGTCATTCAAAGCCATTGTTTCTTTGTTGATTTTTTGATGAGATGATCTGTCCATTGCTGTGAGTCGGGTGTTGGAGTCTCTAATTTTTATGGTATTACTATTGATGAGTTTCTTTATGTTTGTGATTAATTGATTTATATATTTGGGTGCTTTCACATTTGGCGCATGAATGTTTGTAATTGTTAGGTCTTCTTGGTGGATAGACCCCTTGACTGTTATGTAATACCCTTCTGCATCTCTCGTTTAAAAAAAAATTTTTTTTAATGTTTATTATTGAGAAACAGACACAGAGCATGAGTAGGGGAGGGGCTGAGAGATGGAGAGACACATAATATGAAGCAGGCTCCAGGCTCTGAGCTGTCAGCACAGAGCTTGACGCAGGGGTTGATCTCACAAACCGCGAGATCATGACCTGAGCCAAAGTTGGATGCTTAACCGACTGAACCACCCAAGTGCCTGGCTTCTGCATCTCTTGATACAGTCTTTACTTAAAGTCTAGATTGTCTGATGTAAGTATGGCTACTCTGGCTTTCTTCTGTTGACCATTAGCATGATAGATGGTTCTCCATCCCCTTACATTCAATCTGAAAGTGTCTTTAGGTCTCAAGTGGGTTCTTGTAAACAGCATATAGATGGATTTTGTTTTCTTATCCATTCTGTTACCCTATGTTTTTTGATTGGAACATTGAGTCCATTGGTGTTTAGAATGAGTACTGAAAGATATGAATTTATTGCCATTATGATGCTTGTAGAGTTGGAATTTCTGGTGGTGTTTTCTGGTCCTTTCTAATCTTTGTTGCTTTTGGTATGTATATTTTCATTTTTGTTCTCTCAGAGAGTCCTCCTTAAAATTTCTTGCAAAACTGGTTTGGTGGTCACAAACTCCTTTAATTTTTTTTTTTTTTTTTTTTTTGTCTTGGAAACATTTTATCCATCCTTCTATTTTGAATGACAGCCTTGCTGCATGAAGAATTCATGGCTGCATTTTTTTTTGATTCAGCACACTGAATATATCCTGTCACTCCTTTCTGGCCTGCCAAGTTTCTGTAGATAGGTCTGCTGCAAACCTGATCTGTCTTCCCTTGTAGGTTAGGGACTATTTTTCCCTTGCTGCTTTCATGATTCTCTCCTTGCCTGAGTATTTTGTGAATTTGACTATGATATGCCTTGTTGATGGTTGGTTTTTGTTGAATCTAATGGGGGTCATCTGTGCTTCCTGGATTTTGGTGTCTGTCTTTTCCCAGGTTAGGAACGTTTTCCAATATGACTTGCTTACATAACACTTCTACCCCTATTTCTCTCTCTTCTTCTTCTGGGACCACTATGATTTTGATGTTGTTCCTTTTTAATGAGTCACTGATTTCTCCGATTCTTAAATCTTGCTCTTTTGCATAAATCTCCCTATTTTTTTCTGCTTCATTTTTCTCTAAAGTTTGTCTTTTATATCGCTGATTCTGTTCTGCCACATGTATCCTTGCCACCCCTGCATCCATCCATGATTGCAGCTCAGTTATAGCATTTTTAATTTCATTCTGGCTATTTTTTACTTCTTTTATCTCTGCAGAAAGGGATTCTAATCTATTTTTGACTCCAGCTAGTATTCTTATTATTGAGATACTAAATTCTGGTTCAGACATCTTGCTTGTATCTGTGTTGGTTAAATCCCTGGCTGTCATTTCTTTGTGCTCTTTCTTTTGGGGTGAAGTCCTTCATTTCATCATTTTGAGGGAGAAAAAGAATTAATGATGTAAAAAAATTAAAATTAAAAACTTAAAAACAGACCCACACACAACAATCAAATAAATGATGCTAGATTCTAGGTGTGTTTTGTCTGGGTGTTGAAAGTGGTTTGGCAGGTTAGAGAAAAAAAAGAAAGGGGGAAAAGAAAAAAATAAGAAAAATAAAAAAAATAAAAAAAGGAAATCATTTGAGAATTTGAAAAATGAATACACTGAAGTAGATTAAAATGATATGGGAGTAAAATAGAATTTGAAAAAATATACACAAAGGTAAAGAATAAAGTAGAAAAAAATAAAAGTAATAAAAATTAAAAATAAATGTGAATCTTTTTCTGTATTCAAGAAAAAGAAAAGAAAAAAGAGAAAATAGATTAAAAAAAGAAAAAAGGAAACTGAAAATTTGGAAAAGTGAATACACTTTAGAATAAAATAAAATGATGGAAGTAAAATAGAATTTGAAAAAATGTACATAAAAGCAAAAAATATAGTAATAAAAATTAAATAAAATATTTTTAAAAGAAATTGAAAGTAAAAATGAACTTTTTCTTTTTCTGCATTAAAGAAAAAGAAAAGAAATGAAAAAGAACAAAAGAAAAAGAAAGGAAAAAAAAGGAAATCGTTTGAAAATTTGAAACGGTGAATACACTGAAGTAGTCTAAAATAAAAGGATGGAAGTAAAATACATTTGAAAAAAATAAACAAAAGTAAAAAATATAGCAATAAAAATTAAAGAAAAATATTTTTAATAAAAATTGAAAATAAAAATGAGTTTTTTCTCTTTCTGTATTCAAGAAAAAGAGAAGTTTAAAAGAGAAAAAAAAAGAAAGAAAATTGAATATATGGACCTGCTAACAGATTGAAATAGGAGTGAAATTATTTCGTTTTCCCCTAGAAGTCAGTCCATGTAGCGCTTTATAGTTCATAAACTAAGCCGGCAGTGAGATTTGTGTTCTTGACGTGAAGTTGGCCCAGTTGGGCAGGGCTCAGTGTAATGGCTCCATTCTCCACTAGATGGCGCTGCTAGCTACTGGGGTGGGTTGTTGCGGTGCTCATAGGTGTGTATGCACATGCGCGGTAGCGGTGAAATGGCGTCACCCAGCTACCCATTCTGTTCTCTCAGATCAGCAATAGCGCACCAGTCCTCCGTCTTCAGCTCTCGTCCACTCCCCGCTTTTTCACTCTCCGTGACCAGGCCCCAGGCAGTACCTCTCTCCTGAGTTTTGCCTCAGATGCGGCTGTTTTCCCAGGCCCCTTATTTCTGAAGGACTGTGGCTTTGACCTGTTCCGCCCCTCTGTGGGAGGGTCTCACCCAGCAACGGCCGAATGCCGGCTGCACCCAGGAACACTTGCTGGACCCTGCTGCTGCCGGTGCCCTGAGACTACAGCCAGGTGCCAGCCCGCCCCAGGAAAAGTTCGTGAGATAGTGTGGCAGCAGCGTTTCAGGGATTATGTAAAATCACAACACACCTCTGGCGCCAGGCTTCACCCTTAATGACCTTGCCCCAGCACCAGCGAATGTGGCCGCCTTCCGGGGTCTGCTGGGACCAGGTGGCTTCAACAGTCTCTACCAAGTGTCCTTCCAGCTGTAGAACCGCTTTTCCTGGTGTGGCCCAAGAACCTCCCGGACCCCACTCTGTTCCTGGTGATTCGCCCTTCCCACCAGAGCACCGCCAGGTATCGAGCTGCGGAGTTGCAGGATCTGCACTCCCCTTGTTTACAGTCCTAATGGAATTTAAACCCGTTCCTTGCTCCTTTCTCCTTTCTCCCTTTTTAGTTTAGTCCCTGCAGCTGTTTCCACTTTTCCACTTTCTCTCCAGCTGCTTTTGGGGAGGGGTGCTTTTCCCGTATTCTCCTCCCTCCATCCCCAGTCTCCGTCCTCTCTCTGCTCACAAAAGCACCATCCTTCCTGCACCTTCTTGCTCCCCAAGTTTACTTCTCCGCGCCACGTACCTGCTGAATTCTGTGGTTCAGGTTGTGCAGATTGTTGTGTTAATCATCCAGTCAGTTTTCTAGGTGTGCAGGATGGTTTAGTGTTGGTCTTGCTGTATTTCATGCACGCGAGACACACAAAAAACTTCCATGCTGTTTCACCATCTTGGTGTCTCCCCTCTGAGTTATGTTTCTATGCCCTTCCACCCAGATGCACATTTTGAAGAAATGAGAAAGAGCAAAATATTACATCCAGTACACAAAATAAAACCATCTGAAATTCAGTTTTGACTTAAAAAAAATCAAATATAACTTAAAGAATTTCAGAGAAACCAAAATTAACAAACACAGTTATGAAGGTTTTTAGATGAGCAGCAAAAGAACAACAGAAATCTACCCAGAAGACTGCTAAAAAAGTCATTTAGCTAAAAAAACTAACAAATCTCTAGTTAGTACATACATGTATACATACTCATGCATACACAGCATGAAGAATAGAGACATAGAGAAAAGGGTCAAACTTTACTTCAGATGCTATGTACCTTTTTGATTATAGAAGCCCATCTTTCTTAAATTTGTTACCTCCAAAATAGAGTGCCAACAGGAAGGTACTTTTCTAGGATTTATCCCTTTTTCTCTGCTTGAGTTGTATCTTTGAAGTTTCCTGTTTTTTATTGTATAGAACCAGGTAAATGTTGTGAGTTCTTTGGGCATTTAGATTTGACGTATAATTTAAAAAGTTTGTGGCTTCCATATTGATAAAGCACTAGCAAAAATGTTGTACAGGACCATGTATTAGTCTGGTAGGGCTACCATAACAAAGTACCACAAACTGGGTGGTTCAAACAACAGAGATTTATTTCTCATGGTTCTGGAGGCTGAAAGTCTAATGTCAAGGTGCCTATACAGTTGGTTTCTCCTGAGGCTACTCTTCTTGTCTTGGAAATGGCTACCTTCTTTATTTACTGTGTTTTCATATGGCCTTTCCCCTATGTGTGTTTACTGGGTGTCTTTTTTTTTTTTTTTTAACGTTTATTTATTTTTGAGAAAGAGAGAGAAGAGAGCATGAATGGGGAAGGGGCAGAGAGAGAGGGGGGTACAGAGGATCTTAAGCGGGCTCTGAGCTGACAGCAGCAAGCTGAATGTGGGGTTTGAACTCACAATTGGCAGATTGTGACCTGTGCTGAAGCCAACCAACTTCAAAGTCATGACACTCAATGGACTTAGCCACCCAGGTGCCCCAGTGTCTGTCTTCTCAATGCTTTTGCATTCAGGCCCCACCCTTATGACATCATTTAACCTTACTGGTTTCCTTAAAGTCCTCTCTTTAAATACAGTCAAATTGAGCATTAGGGCTTTAACCTGTGAATTTTAGGGGGACATAATTGAGTATAACAGGCCAGATAATAACTATTTTAGCCTTGTGAACCACACAAGGTCTCTGTTGTAAGTACTCAATTTTTCTATTATATTGCAAAAACAAAACAAAAATCAGTCATAGCTAATAAACAAATGTAGCTGTATTTCAATAAAACATTTATGGACACTGAAATTTGAATATTACATATTTTTCACATGTAATAAAATACTAATTTTCATTATACTGCTACCACTTAAAAATGTAAAAAAAAAAATTCTTAGTTTTCAGGCAATACAAAAAAAGTTGGCAACTAGATCTGGCTCACAGGCTGAAGACTGCCAACCTCCGATCTTGGTCATATTGGTAATTCATTAAGTCTTGTCTGGTTTTAACTGTCCAAGATATATTTGGTTGATAAAATGAGCACTACTCTCTAATCTGTAGTCATGGGATCCTGTCGTCAGGGAAGGAAGGAAGAAGGTATGTCACAGTTTCTTCAATATTCCATACAATCAAATCTGGACTTACAGTCTCAGATGCACAGTGGTAAGCAAGAAATATCAGCTCTGGTATTCTGAGCTCTTCATAATTTTGTAATTTTAGCTCTTTATGAAGCAATTATTCTAGGTAAAAAAAAAAAAACAAAAAACAGAAGAGTACAGAATCAATATTTTTTAAGTTAAGAAACTCCCAAAGGAGACTAATCAGATATGCTTCTCTTTAAGTAATTTTATTGCATAGAAGAAGAATTTTTAAGGCCTCTTAATAAATGCCGAAATCAAGTCTCAGAAGTATATTTTAGATTTTCTATTTTTATTTTGTGTCCCTTGTTACATTTTCACACTTGGCACTATTTTTTTTTTTTTTTTCTGCTGTGAATGGGGCTGGGAGGAAAGATAAGTGATAATTGTTCATTGTTTGTACTATTCAGCTACATGCACACTGAGTTTCAACATTATTTGGAAAATTATTAAAGACAACATGTTTTCTGATTGTTTTTTTTTCCTTTCCTTTATTTCATTTCTAATCATTTCCCAACATTACTATTTAGCCTCATTTGTAAGGAATTGAGTTTTAAAAAACACTACCGATTTAGAGTTATGAACAACCCTGATATTAGGTTCTAACCATATTCTTTTACTACATTTTAAAGCCATAAGATTCCCCAAAAAGTATACTATAATTAGGAAATGAAGAGGAACAAAAGCTTTATTTTTCATGAGATAATAGAAATCTCTTGACATAAACCTCGTTTGGAAATTCCTTTTTTCCTTTTTCTGAGAATTGTAGCAGAAACCTCTAGTAGAGTAAAACAGAGTTCTAATTCCATATGGTTACATGAATTAAAATATCATTTTCAGAAATGCACATGGGAGCAAATGGCTAGCCAGTGCAGATTGTTGTGTGGATTATGTCTAATCTGCTTAATTTTAGGAAGGGGAACTGTTAATTATCAGATCAAATGGTCATTCCAAGTGGTCTTTAGAAAGGGTAATCCTAGATTAGTAACAATTAAGACAAAAATTACAGAGGTCTACATCACAGCAAAGTCAAGTCTTCAACAGTGACATTGGCCATAGGAACTCATCTAAAATTCTTTATCTCTTAGATGAGGTAGTGAATGACATTGGGGGCGCATTTGAATGGGGAGACTGCCATAGCGGGTATCCAAGTATGTTCACTTTATTCGCAACATCATATTGAACTAATTTCAAGATAAGACGTGCCCTGTGTAAACTCAAATTAATTGCAAAATGTTAATATTTTAAGATTATAAAATTAATACATGCACACTCTAGACAATTTGGAAAAAAGAAAAAAAAACAAGTAAAAAGAATTGAGCGTATTTCACAACTCAATGGCAACTGTTAACATTTTGGCACAATTGCTTTTAGACATATATGTGTTTTTTCTTTATTTATCCCCACTCCTATCAGATCTCTTTGCCTTTCTCTATCTGAATTGAGTCTATTTTCAATTTAAAGTCAAATATTTTGAAGACTATAGACCAAACATATGTTAGGGTGATTAAATGTTTTTCTTGTCTAAAGAAATGAACATTAAAAATAAAAAGTTAATGGTCAGTGGGTCATAAAGTACATCCTGAAATGTGCCTCCTTATAATTAATCCCTGAGGAAAAGTGAAGATAAATAAAAGTAGAGTGAAAATAGTTTAATATTAGACACTTAATATACTTTATAGGAGCCAATGACTGTATGTCTGTGAAAATAGTGTTAGAAATTCTATGTCAGGCCTATAGCTGCAAGTTAGATGTTCAGGATAAGGAAATAAATTTAAAGATCCTACATTCTGGTTTAATGAGAGAACACACCTAAGTTAATGGAGGCATCTATTTATTTATCCACTTCTCCAACAAATACTTACTAGGGGCCAGTTATATGCAAGACATGATTGGTGCTATATTCATGTTCATAAGACAGAAAAGTTTAAAGGAAAAAAATAGGTTTTAAATCCTAAACAACCATTCTTAGTCGTTAAAACCTTAACCAAACTCACATCAAATTAAACAGTTAGCCTCTTGAATTGTTACTTGATGCCTTTCTATAGTAAGAAACATATGATCTTCCAGATGTATAGATCAACCTAACTCAGTGACTACCACATTTATTTGTGAAATCATCCTTTTCAGATGATGCTTCTATCTTAAGAGGAGAAATGTTTATTCTATTTGCTCCCATATTTCAGTTATCTTTGCTAAGTAGGATTTCATCATTCATAAAAGTTAACATGCCCACTTCTTGTGATTTCCTATAAGGGACCCCAAGTAAAAGCCTAGTTTTTAGTCTACACCTTCACTGGTAAAGCACAGGGAGGAAAGGGGGCTACTTACAATACCAAACTTAAAACCTTTTCTTGTCATTAAATCATTTGCCGTATTAGCACAGGGTCTTCCCCAGATGAAACTGTGGAAATTACTGTTTCAAATCATATTTAGTGCTATGAACAATTCTAGGTTAGAGAGATTAATAACGAGTCATGTTCACTGAGCTAGGAACCAACAAATGGATAGCCACCACATTACGTGGTGAGAGCTGCCCAATCATAGGAATAAGCAAAAGGCTATGGAAAATCAGAAGAGGGAATGGATGTTGTGTTTCCTGTAGTCTGGGCTAAGCCTTAAAAAATTAGACCTTTCTAGGTAGAGAATAGAATGGGGTGAGGTGGGGAAAGAACAAAATATCTAGACAGGATTCTCTGTAAGGAGATGCCATGTTAAATCTCACATTTTTATAAGCACACAAAGAATTTTGTGGAACAGTCAAGTATTCTAGCAATGAGATGGAAGATTGCATATGAGAGAAATGGCATATTGGTCTCTGCTGAAGATGGGGGATGAGCAGGTAGCCTATGGAGGCCTGGAATATCTGCTTAGAGTTTGGACTTCATCCTATGAAAGGTAGCAAGCCTTTAGGTGATGAGAAGCAGGTGATGTTAGATTTACATCAGACTTAACCTCCCTTTTTCTGCTTTCATTCTAGACTCTTGCCTTGAACACCCAGCCCCTTCACTAAGCTTCTGCCTACAGCTGGTAACTGCAGACTGTGTTCTGTCACACACTTTCCTGCTGTGTCCCCAATTCCCACATCTCTCTGTCAATCTTTCTCAGCCTTTGTGCTGAAAAACAAGTTCATGTTAAGGGTACCAAATAGATTTTGACTTCCACATCAAAATTGCACATTAGTAGTGGTTTAGTGGAGCATGGGGTTGGAGGAGAACTACCGGGGAAGAGTTCCATGAGGCATTATGATTGACTGGTATGCCTGTAAGAGAGGGACAAGACTGAGAGGTTTGTGGCCGTTTTCAGATGATAATAGCTGGGTGGCTTATTTGTCTATAATCTCCTAAAATGGCTATGTTAAAGAACTGTTTCCCAAGCTTTGGCCATTCATATAACACAGAATGTTTGTTATTTTCAAGAATCATACACACTTTCATTTACTTAATAATTCCTTTGTTTATAAATAAATGTATTAAGCCAAAAATAGTGGATATATGTGTGTGTATGTGTGTGTGTGTATATATATATATATATATATATATATATATATATATGCAAAATATTATAACTATGCATGAAGATGAGGAACATCAACTTCAGAATAGTGGAAAAGGGAGGCAAGGAAACTGAGAAGCATAGCTGAACATGTTCATTTTATTTATTTTTTAAAGTGATTGGAAGGAAGAATGAGGAAAGGTTCACATCTTTAAAAAAATTTTTAACATTTACTTTTGAGAGACAGAGGCAGAGTGTGAGTGGGGGAGGGGCAGAGACAGAGGGAGACACAGAATCCAAAGCAGGTTCCATGCTCCAAGCTATAAGCACAGAGCCCCACACGGGGCTGAACCCACAAACTGAGGAAGTTAGCAGCCCAGCTGACTGAGCCACCCAGGCGCCCCTCACATCTTTTCAATCAAGGTGGTAGATACATAGATCCCTGCTATGTTTGTAATTTCTATAGTTGTGATTGATTTTGTAGTGCAAAAATCTAAAAACTTGTGGATAAGAGGGGAAAAAGGGCAGGCTGAAAATGGCAGCAGCATCATGGCTTCTGAATAAAGAGCAGAGCTCAGTAAGAGGCACAGATTGGAAATGCCAGAGCAAGGACATAGGCACAAAACAGGGGGTCTGGGACTGCTAAGTCAGAGTCCAAAGGGCTGAGAACAACAGTAAGTATATAGATAATGAAAATGAGTGAGTGCTACTGGAATCAGGGTTTCACTTTCCAAATGTCCCCACTGCTGCACAGGTGGTTCCCCTGACACTAAACTGTGTGTGTGATGGAGCCTTGATGGCGGTCAAGTGGATTTATTGGATTTATACCACCACATCATCTAGTTCACCCCCAGAAGTCACTTTGAGTGTGGTGGTAGCAATCAGTGATTCTGACAGTGAACTTATACTACCTGATAATTTTGCTTACCACACATACCATACTTTTCTTCATAGACATAATTTGGCATGGCAAGTTTTTAGGCATTAGCCACTTGGTACAAGGGAAAGAAACTGGGATATAGGGAGGATTTGGGGTTGCAAGACATGTGAGAGTTTTCAATTAGCTATATCTAAAGATAATATTGCTTGAGATAACTCAGATTATGGAAGTTAATTTATGAGCATGAGTAACGATAAAATGTTTTTGGAATATTGCATTAAAAGTGGCTGCTGCCTTATTTTTGGCTCCAGGTACCCTTCCAGGACTGGGTCTAGTTCCCTGTTACTGAATTTGAGTGAGATACTGACTGCCTTGATGAGTACAGGCAGAAGTGATGCTGTGTGATTTTGGAAGCAAAGGCATAAGAAGGTGATACAACTTTTACCTACCTCTATCTCAAAATCTTGTCTTTGGAACCCATCCACCATATTATGAGGAAGCCCTGGTCACACAGCAAGGCTTGTGTAGTGTACTTTTTTTTCCCACAGACGTTGCAATAAATTACTACAAATTTCATGGCTTCAAACAACATATATTTATTATCTTCTAGTTCTGGAGTTTGGAAGTCTGAAACGTGCTTCTCTGCGCTAAGATCAAGCTGTCAGCAGGGCTTTGTCATTTCTGAAGGCTCTAGGAGAAAGTCCGTTTCCTCATTTTTCCAGCTTTCAGAAACTGCCCACATTCCTGGTCTCATGGGCTGCTTCCTCCACTCCAAAGCTATTAAGGCAGACAAGTTTTTTTGTTTTTTTTTTTTTCACACAGCATCACTCTCCTTATTGATTCAGGAGAATGACTCTCCCATCTTTTCTTCTTCATGCTATTAGATACTGCTCACCTGGATATTTTAGGATCATCTCTCTGTCCCAAGGTCAGCTGATTAGCAACCATAAATGAAACTTTAATTCCCTTTGCAGTGTGTCTTAGTTGGTCCAGGCCGCTGTAACAGGGTATTATATACAACAGGATATAGCCTGCATGGCTTAAACATAAACACATGTTTTTCACAGTTCTGGAGGATGCAAGTTTGAGCTCAGAGTGCTAGCTTGGTTTACAGATGGTGTCTTCTTGCTTTATCCTCATATGGTACAGCTCTCGTCTCTTTTTAAAGAGACTATTCCCATTTAAGAAGGCTCCACCCTCCTGGCTTAATTGCCTCTCAAAGGTCCCAGCTCCAAATAGTAGCACGCCGGGGATTTAGGCTTCAACATATATATTTTGAGGGGACACAAACATACATGTAACCTATTTATAAGTTCCAGGGTTTAGGGTATGGACATCTTTTGGGGGGCATAGTAGGTGTTTTGGCTGACAGCCTGAGCTAAGGTCAGAGCTGACAACTAGCATTAACTACCAGGTATGTGAGCAAACCAGCCTTCAGCTGATTCTCAGCTCAGACTACATCCACTCCAGCCGATGCCAAGGCAAACAGAGCAAATAATCTGTCACTACCTGTGACAGGGTCATGACCTGCCCAAATTGCAGATTTGTGAGTAAAATAAATGACACTCATTTTAGGTATAATACATTGCCAGAATATTACTTAATAATAATATGGACAAGTAAATTCTGCAATATTCAAAAAACATAAATATCAACAATAAAGTAAAAGTAACCTTTAAAAATGTCATTCTAAGAATAACTTTTTTTTCTGACAAGTTAATACAAAATAAATATGTGCACAAAAGCTTGATTGTATCTAATTTGATCACTTGCCCCTGCAAGTTTAATTTATAATTAAAAAACAAAAAAGTTCTAATGTTATAGCTTCCTTGATGATGATTCCTCACAAGAAACTCATAGATTTTCAAGGACTTGCTAGTTACTTATAACAAACTATGTAACTTTGACAGTTTTAGTGAGAGAATGTTTAGCAAAAACATTTCATGACTATATTGCATGCCAAACCTGGTAACAGGTGATTGCCCATGGGGAGAAAAGATAGGAATGGTTCCTTAGAAGGGCAAGATTAGTTTTCTAGATAGGTTTGGTTCCATATGTTGTGGCATCCATATGCAAATTCCAAGTACAGGGAAGAAAAGTCTGCATTTTTATATTAATATCTTAACCTTAGGATTCTCATGTCTAAATTACATTCCCTTAAAGAAAACTTTTTCTTTGAATATGAAGCACTTAATAAAAAAAAAAAAAAAAGGAAACAAAAATCTTACCCCAACCAATGACAAGTATTTACTCGTCATTTGTTGGGGTAAATCTTAACAATCGGTAAATAACATAATAAAAATGCTAAAAATAAATGAAGGTTAATGTTCTAATGATTTTTACCATTCTTATTAATACAGAGCTGCTCTAATGTTTCATCCTTATAATAAGACCTTTTATACAAAATTTTGTCATTTATTATTTAGGATAATAAAAAAATGTGTTGTTATTTACTTTGAAGCACTTAACGCAGACATGCCCATAAGAAAAGCAGATCAACTGCACATCAACATCTGTAGTTTGAAGAACCAAGCTTATGATGTAGTCAACGTCATACAAAATGTAAACTCATAATGAAAGAATTTACAAGCAAATGGATGATTCCAAGGAATCCATGGTATTGGTTTTGTGGGAGACAAATGCGAATCCTCTTATTTCATACCATTGGAATCTGTTGGGATAGAGTCTAAAGCATTATTTTATTTTATTTTATTTTATTTTATTTTATTTATTTTATTTTATTTTATTTTATTTTATTTTATTTTATTTTATTTTATTTTATTTTATTTTATTTTATTTATTTTTTAGAGAGAGAGTGTGTGAGCAGGGGAAAGGGGCAGAAGGAGAGAGAATCCCCAGCAGGTTCCACACTCAGCATGGTGCCCAACATGGGGCTCAATCCCATGACTCTGAGATCATGACCTGAGCAGAAATCAAGAGTCTGGTGCTCAAACCCGAATGAGCCACCCAGATGCCCTTAAAATGTTATTTTAATTGCCTCAGTTTCACATGTTGCTAAAATAACTATTTAAAGGCCTTTGGGAATTCAGTGTGGTAGGTTATAAAAATGGCCACAATTCTTTGCAGCTACTCCTTTCAAAAGAATTTCTTTCCTCACCCTTTGAATTGGGGCCAGCTTTGTGACTTGTAATTGATTAAGAGAATTCAGTGGAAGTGACATTTTTGTCTGTTTAGCCTTAGCCTCAAATGCCCTTGCAGTTCTTTGTTCTCATGCTACTGAAAACTTAACTGCTCCATGAACAAGTGCAGGGATCCTGCTGAATGAGGAGAGACCATGATGAGAGAAGCTCTAATAACTATTAGCAGCTCTCCTAAACAAGTCTATCATTAACCAGTATTTCCGGGTAAAGTCTCAGACATATAGTAAGCCCAGTTAAGAACAGCCAAACTTGGCCCAGATCAGAACTATTTCCCTGAGCCTCATCCAAATTACTGACCCTTAAAACCAGGAGCAATAAATAGTGATTTTTTTTTCCAGCCATTGAAGTTCTGGAGTGTTTTTTTCATGTAGCAAAAGCTAACTGGTGCACTCTATTGCTGAGTCAATATAACCTCTCTAATCTACAGTCCACAGGTTTAATCCACCCCATCACTGGTTTTTGTATGGCCATAAACTAAGAATATCTTTAAAATTTCTAAATGGTTGAAGAAATCCAAAGAATATTTCATGAAATGTGGAAAAATATCTGCAATTAAAATGTTAGTGTCCATTAACAAAATGTTACTAGAACACAACCATTGACAGAAACTATACGCCCTGCAAATCCTAAGCATTTACTCTGTGGACCTTTATGGAAAATGTTTATTAACTCCTGATTTAGGCATATATCTCTATTTCAAGACAAAATGAAAATGACAAATTTGAATATTAAGCTAATGATAAATTCTGTAGTGAAGAGGAGTTTGCGTTCATTTTGAAACTATTGTTTTTCTCTGCTCATGGTACCTTAACATAGGGCCTTTTTTTTTTCATTAGCCCCAGCCTGGCAGCCTTCAGGCTATACTCTGGTTTCAGTTTCCTTTAAAGTGTGGTCCCTTGCACTGTTGGACCTTGAATTTTGTTTTCAGTGGCTCTGAAAGATGACTGATGGTTTCTCTCGGTGCTCAATCATTCTTGGCATTTTGCAGCCAGTCCTGGTTATCTTTGAGAAAGTGTGCCTTTCCCCCATTGATTGCCAAATTGTCCTCATGTTGAGCATCAATTTCACTGGCCCTTAACTGAGCTTTTCAACTCTCGTTGCAATTCAACCTGTTTTCTCTTACTTACTTACTTACTTACTTACTTATTTATTTATGAAATTTATTGTCAAGTTGGTTTTCATACCACACCCAGTGCTCATCCCAACAGGTGCCCTCCTCAATGCCCATCACCCACTTTCCCTTCCCTCCCATCCCCCATCAACCCTCAGTTTATTCTCAGTTTTTAAGAGTCTCTTATGGTTTGGCTCCATCCCTATCTAACTTTTTTTTTTCCCCCTTCCCATCCCCCATGGTCTTCTGTTAAGTTTCTCAGGATCCATGTAAGAGTGAAAACATATGGTATCTTGTCTTTCTCTGTATGTCTTATTTCACTTAGTATAACACTCTCCAGTTCCATCCACGTTGCTACAAAAGGCCATATTTCATTCTTTCTCATTGCCATGTAGTATTCCATTGTATATATAAACCACAATTTCTTTATCCATTCATCAGTTGATGGACAATTAGGTTCTTTCCATAACTTAGCTATTGTTGAAAGTGCTGCTATAAACATTGGGGTACAAGTGCCCCTATGCATCAATACTCCTGTATCCCTTGGATAAATTCCTAGCAGTGCTATTGCTGGGTCATAGGGTAGATCTATTATTAATTTTTTGAGGAACCTCCAAATTGTTTTCTAGAATGGCTGCACCAGTTTTCATTCCCACCAACAGTGCAAGAGGGTTCCCATTTCTCCACATCCTGTCCAGCATCTGTAGTCTCCTGATTTATTCTTTTTAGCCACTCTGACTGGCGTGAGGTGATATCTCAGTGTGGTTTGATTTGTATTTCCCTGATGAGGAGTGACGTCAAGCATCTTTTCATGTGACTGTTTGGCCATCTGGATGTCTTGTTTAGAAAAGTGTCTAGAAAAATGTCTTCTGCCCATTTCTTCCCTGGATTATTTGTTTTTCGGGTGTGGAGTTTGGTGAGTTCTTTGTAGATTTTGGATACTAGCCCTTTATCTGATATGTCATTTGCAAATATCTTTTCTCATTCTGTCGGTTGCCTTTTAGTTTTGCTGATTATTTCCTTTGCAGTGCAGAAGCTTTTTATCTTCATGAGGTCCCAATAGTTCATTTTTGCTTTTAATTCCCTTGCCTTTGGAGATGTGACAAGTAAGAAGTTGCTGTGGCTGAGGTCAGAGAGGTTTTTGCCTGCTTTCTCCTCTAGGGTTTTGATGGTTTTCTGTCTCACATTCAGGTCCTTTATCCATTTTGAGTTTATTTTTGTGAATGGTGTAAGAAAGTGGTCTAGTTTCATTCTTCTGCATGTTGCTTTACAGTTCTCCCAGCACCATTTGTTAAAGAGACTATTTTTTCCATTATTCTTTCCTGCTTTATCAAAGTTTACTTGACCATACTATTGTGGGTCCAATTCTGGAGTCTCTATTCTATTCCATGGGTCAATGTGTCTGTTTTTGTGCCAATACCATGCTGTCTTGATGATTACAGCTTTGTAGTAGAGGCTAAAGTCTGGGATTGTGGTGCCTCCTGCTTTGGTCTTCGTCTTTAATATTACTTTGGCTATTCGGGGTCTTTCGTGGTTCCATAAAAATTTTAGGATTGCTTGTTCTAGCTTCAAGAAGAATGCTGGTGCAATTTTGATTGTGATTGCATTGAATGTGTAGATAGCTTTGGGTAGTATTGACATTTTGACAATATTTATTCTTCCAATCCATGAGCACGGAATGTTTTTTCCATTTCTTTATATCTTCTTCAATTTCCTTCGCAACCTTTCTATAGTTTTCAGCATACAGATCTTTTACATCTTTGGTTAGGTTTATTCCTATGTATTTTATAATTCTTGGTGCAATTGTGAAGGGGATCAATTTATTTGTCTTACTGTTGCTTCATTATTAGTGTATAAGAATGCAACTAATTTCTGTACATTAATTTTGTATCCTGCAACTTTGCTGAATTCATGTATCAGTTCTAGCAGACTTTTGGTGGAGGCTCTCAGGATTTCCATGCATAACATCATGTCATCTGCAAAAAGTGAAAGCTTGACTTAATCTTTGCCAATTTTGATGCCTTTTATTTCCTTTTGTTGTCTGATTGCTGACACTAGAACTTCCAACACTATGTTAAACAACAGCGGTGAGAGTGGACATCCTGCCATGTTCCTGATCTCAGGGGGAAAGCTCTGTTTTTCCCCACTGAGGATGAAATTAGCTGTGGGCTTTTCATAAATGGCTTTTATGATGTTTAAGTATGTTCCTTCTATCCTGACTTTCTCGAGGGTTTTTACTAAGAAAGGGTGCTGAATTTTGTCAAATGCTTTTTCTGCATTGATTGACAGGACCATATGGTTCTTATCTTTTCTTTTATTAATGTGATGTATCACATTGATTGATCTGCAAATGTTCAACCAACCCTGCATCCCAGGAATGAATCCCACTTGATCATGGTGAATAATTCTTTTTATAAGCTGTTGAGTTTGATTTGCTAGTATCTTGTTGAGAATTTTTGCATCCATATTCATCAGGGATATTGGCCTGTAATTCTTTTTTTTTTTTTTTTGCTGGGTCTCTTTCTGGCTTGGGAATCAAAGTAATGCTGGTTTCATAGAATAAGCCTGGAAGTTTTCCTTCCCTTTCTATTTTTTGGAATATCTTTGAGAAGGATAGGTATTATCTCTGCTTTAAATGTCTGGTAGAATTCCCCAGGGAAGCCATCTGGTCCTGGACTCTTATTTGTTGGGAGATTTTTGATAACTGATTCAATTTCTTCGCTGATTATGGGGTCTGTTCAAGTTTTCTATTTCTTCCTGTTTGAGTTTCGGAAGTGTGTGGGTGCTTAGGAATTTGTCCATTTCTTCCAGGTTGTCCAGTTTGTTGGCATATAATTTTTCATAGTATTCCCTGATAATTGCTTGTTTTTCTGAGGGATTGGTTGTAATAATTCCACTTTCATTCATGATTTTATCTATTTGGGTCATCTCCCTTTTCTTTTTGAGAAGCCTAGCTAGAGGTTTATCAATTTTGTTTATTTTTTCAAGAAACCAACTCTTGATTTCATTCATCTGCTCTAAAGTTTTTTTAGATTCTATATTGTTTATTTCTACTCTGATCTTTATTATTTCTCTTACTCTGCTGGGTTTGGGGTGTCTTTTATGTTCTGCTTTGGTTCCCTTTAGGTGTGCTGTTAGATTTTGTATTTGGGATTTTTCTTATTTCTTGAGATAGGCCTGGATTGCAATGTATTTTCCTCTCAGGTCTGCCTTCGCTGTATCCCAAAGCGTTTGGATTGTTGTATTTTCATTTTCATTTGTTTCCATATATTTTTAAATTTCTTCTCTAATTGCCTGGGTGACCAATTCATTCTTTAGTAGAGTGTTCTTTAACCTCCATGCTTTTGGAGGTTTTCCAGACTTTTTTCTATGGTTGATTTCAAGTTTCATAGCATTGTGTCCTGAAAGTGTCCATGATATGATCTTAATTCTTTCATACTTATTAAAGGCTGTTTTGTGACCCAGTATGTGATCTATCTTGGAGAGTGTTCCATGTGCACTTGAGAAGAAAGTATATTCTGTTGCTTTGGGATGCAGAATTCTAAATATATCTGTCAAGTCCATCTGATCCAATGTATCATTCAGGGCCCTTGTTTCCTTATTGATCCTGTGTCTAGATGATCTATCCATTGTTGTAAGTGGGGTATTAAAGTCCCTTGCAATTACCACATTCTTACCAATGAGGTTGCTTATGTTTGTGATTACTTGTTTTATATATTTGGAGTCTCCCCTATTTGGCGCATAGACATTTACAATTGTTAGCTCCTCCTGATGGATAGACCCTGTGATTATTATATAATGCCCTTCTTCATCTCTAGTTACAGCCTTTAATTTAAAGTCTAGTTTGTCTGATATAAGTATCGCTACTCTAGCTTTCTTTTGACTTCCAGTAGCATGATAGTTCTCCATCCCCTCACTTTCAATCTGAAGGTGTCCTCAGGTTCAAATGAGTCTCTTGTACTCAGCAAATAGATGGGTCTTATTTAAAAAAAATTTTTTTTAATGTTTATTTATTTTTGAGACAGAGACAGAGCATGAACAGGGAGAGTCAGAGAGAGAGGGAGACACAGAATCGGAAGCAGGCTCCAGGCTCTGAGCTGTCAGCACAGAGCCCGACGTGGGGCTCGAACTCATGGACCGTGAGATCATGACCTGAGCCAAAGTCGGACGCCCAACTGACTGAGCCACCCAGGCGCCCCAAGATGGGTCTTATTTTTTTTATCCATTCTGGTACCCGATGTCTTTTGGTTGGAGCATTTAGTCCATTTACATTCAGTGTTATTATTGAAATATATGGGTTTAGAGTCATTGTAATTTCTGTAGGTTTCATGCTTATAGTGATGTCTCTGGTACTTTGTGGTCCTTGCAACATTTCACTCAAAGAATCCCCCTTAGGATCCCTTGTAGGGCTGGTTTAGTGGTGTTGAATTCCTTCAGTTTTTGTTTGCTTGGGAAAACCATTATCTCTCCTTCCATTCTGAATGACAGACTTTCTGGATAAAGGATTCTTGGCTGCATATTTTTTCTGTTCATCACATTGAAGATTTCCTGCCATTTTTTCTGGCCTGCCAAGTTTCAGTAGATAGGTCTGCTATTATTCTTATGTGTCTACCTTTGTAAGTTAGAGCCTGTTTATCCCTAGCTACTTTCATAATTTTCTCTTTATCCTTGTATTTTGTCAGTTTTACTATGATATGTTGTGCAGAAGATCGATTCAAGTTATGTCTGAAGGGAGTTCTCTGTGCCTCTTGGATTTCAATGCCTTTTTCCTTCCTCAGATCAGGGAAGTTCTCAGCTATGATTTGTTCAAGTACACCTTCAGCCCCTTTCTCTGTCTCTTCTTCTTCTGGAATTCCTATGGTACAGATATTGTTCCGTTTGATTGCATCACTTAGTTCTCTAATTCTCCCCTCATACTCCTGGATTTTTTAATCTCCATTTTCCTCAGCTTCCTCTTTTTCCATAATTTTATCTTCTAATTCACCTATTCTCTCTTCTGCCTCTTCAATCCATGCTATAGCCTCCTCCATTTTATTTTGCACCTCATTTATAGCATTTTTTAGCTCCTCATGACTATTTCTTAGTCCTTGATCTCTGTAGCAATAGATTCTCTGCTGTCCTCTATCCTTTTTTCAAGCCCAGAGATTAATTTTAGGACTATTATTCTAAATTCTTGTTTTGTTATATTGCTTAAATTGTTTTTGATCAACTCGTTAGCTGTCACTACTTCCTGGAGTTTCTTTTGAGGAGAATTCTTCTGTTTTGTCATTTTGGATAGTCCCTGAGGTAGCTCCAAACTGCAGGGCACTTCCCCTGTGCTGTTCAGAGTAACTTGTGTTGGTGGGTGGGGCCCCAGTCAGACCCGATATCTTCCCCGAGCCCACCGCTGGGGCCACAGACTGGTGTGTACCTTATCTACCCCTCTCCCAGGGTCAGGACTCACTGTGGAGTGGTGTGGCCCCTGTCTGGGCCACTAGCACACTGCCAGCCTTATGGTGCTGCTTCGATAGGATCTGGCCAAGGGCATATTAGCCAAGGTGGATCGCAAGGTGCACAGGGGTGGGAGGAGCAGGCTTAGCTTGCTTTGCCCTTGGTGGTTCCCTGTGGGAGGGGCCCTGCAGCACCACGAGGGTGGCAGGCCCATTGGAGGGATGGATCCACAGAAGCACAGTGTTGGGCATTGTGCGGTACAAGCAAGTTTGGTGATGGGAACCGGTTCCCTTTGGAATTTGGCTGGGGGGTGGGAGAGGGAAATGGCGCTGGCCAGTGCTTTTGTTCCCCTGCTGAGCTGAGATCTGTCTTCTGGGGCTCAACAACTCTCCCTCCCTCTCCTCTTGCCCTCCCTGCTCTCCGAGAGCAGAGCTGTTGACTTTTAATATCCCAGATGTTAAGTCCCACTGGCTATCAGAACTCACAGAGTCTGGCCCCTCCGCTTTTATAAGCCAGACTTCAGGGGCTCTGCCTTGCCCAGTGGGCTGCCTCTCCACCGCCCGGCTCCCTCCCGCCAGTCCGTGTAGCACGCACCACCTCTCTGCCCTTCCTACCCTCTTCCGTGGGCCTCTTGTCTACACTTGGCTCCAGAGAGTCTGTTCTGCTCAAGTAGAGACTCTTTTTTTTTTTTTTTCCAACGTTTTTTATTTATTTTTGGGACAGAGAGAGACAGAGCATGAACGAGGGAGGGTCAGAGAGAGAGGGGAGACACAGAATCGGAAACAGGCTCCAGGCTCCGAGCCATCAGCCCAGAGCCTGACGCAGGGCTCGAACTCATGGACCGCGAGATCGCGACCTGGCTGAAGTCGGATGCTTAACCGACTGCGCCACCCAGGCGCCCCCAAGTAGAGACTCTTAATGTGAATTCCTCCTATGACACAGAATTGATATATTAAGGCAACCATCCCATATATGCTGCCAGTTTTAGTAAAAGTCATCCAGCCATTTTTTAATGTGAATGCCGTGTTAAACAGATATACTCACAGAAGCTTAATTCTATTTGCATAGATGAGAGTGTTGCATCCTTTTATTTTCTACTAACAAAAGCATTTTTACTCAAGAATATCTCATTAATTAATTTTATGTTCAGCGTTCCCTAGGGAATATTTCAAAGTTAAAATACTATTTACTTCATCTAACTATGTAAATAATTTTTCATTTAATGTTTCCTACTAAGATGCCTTTATAAATATATGAATTTCTGTGCTTTTAAGCAAAATGTGAATCAAAGAAAAGTGCAAAATACATCATTAATATTGGAATTCGTTTATTTCTCCAAAGAATCACATATTTCATGGGAAATTAAGAAGAAAAAAAAACCCAAAAAACAACAAAAAAAAGAATTTTTTATGCAATAGCCCAAAATAATAGTATACTTAAATAATGTGCTTGTGCTAAACAATACATACATTAATTGTATGTATAAATTTGACTGTCAAAAATGAAATTTGGGAGATATGCCAAAAAGAAGGAAAAGGAAAATACTAAAAATAATCATACCCCCCAATATGAAGCCACCATTGGCTTTCTCTATCAAATCCTCAAAAACCACTTGCTGCTGTTCTGGAAATCCTTCCATAAAGGCAGAATTGGAGGAAGACACAGTTTTTGAAAACTCTGCTTAGAAACAGATGAAAATATTGGCTTATCTTTCATGTAATGTTTTCTGGCATTATTTAATGGATAAGTGAAGACACTGACTTGCATCTGGAATTAAAGAGAAAGCTGGAATAAAGACTTTTAACCTTTATTTATTTTTGAGACAGAGAGAGACAGAGCATGAATGGGGGAGGGGCAGAGAGAGAAGGAGACACAGAATCGGAAGCAGGCTCCAGGCTCTGAGCCATCAGCCCAGAGCCTGACGCGGGGCTCGAACTCACAGACCGCGAGATCGTGACCTGAGCTAAAGTCGGAAGCTTAACCAACTGAGCCACCCAGGCGCCCCTGGAATACAGACTTTTAAACAGGTGTTCCAATTTATTATAATAGCTGTTAACACACACCTGCATTTTACACAGACTGAAGATTTTGGCTGGTCTTCAAAAGTCTGTCTATAGAGAAAACTGTAGTGGTTTACCAAGACTATCTATGTTTGGCATTAATTACATTGCATGAGAGTGGCTGGATAGATATACCAGCTGTGGCTAGAAAAGAGAATACCAACTTTTGTGAAGGGTTGAAAAAAATTATCTTTACAGAGAATGTCATAACTTGATATGGAAGAATTTATGTTCAGTAAGACACCATAGCAGGTCAATTGGAATTTGACAATGAGTACCTGTGAGCATTGGTTGGAAAAAGATGATAAAATGGATAAAATGAAAAAAAAAGTGGTACTTCTTTACAATAAATAGCAGAGAAGGGAGGACAAGAGGAGAAAGGTAAGGAAGCATTAAAAACAGTTACATTCCATTTTAAGTTATTTGAATGTTATATCACCATCCTTTTCAGTAAAGTCCGTTGCAAACCCCAGTGCATTTTTGGATGTATGTCATTTTGTGTGTGTGTAAATCACAAAAATGAACACTGAGTTTTTGATTTAGGCAATACAGTGGGTGTAGGAAGGGGGAATATCCTGTATATCAAACCAGTTAACCCTAAATGCAGAAAAAACTTATAACTAGGAAAAAATATAAGGTCATTTTCCTCTCACATATTGAGAGAAGATCTTGGAAGGTATTCAAAGACTTGCACTGAACTTAGGTGGTGTTCAAAGAAATTGTATTTGGACAACATTTTCAGCTATTAAAGTACTCATAGAAAAAAAAATACCTCTTCCTCACTAGCAACCAGGAGATACAGATAATTTCTCTTTCAGTCATTTTCTCTCTCTCTTTCCTTCCCACTCTCTTTCCCTCTCTTTCTTTCATCTTGTGATCCTCTAAAACCATGTTTTAGTAACTCATATTAAAAACAAACGTACAAATAAGAAATATAAAAGATCATATCTCCTTCACTTCCAGTCTTTAGATACCAGATTATTATTTTTTGATGTCAGATTATTTTTATGTTCCTTTTCAGAGAAATGCTTTCTAAAGTGTTGTATATGCCCATGGTCTCACATCCTTTTTACCCATCACTCTTAAGCCTTCCCATGCTCCTGTCATACTTGTTCTGCTGAAATGGCTGTAATTAATTTAATTAACAATCTTCCTGTTGTCAAACCTAATGGATATTTTTCTATCTTTATCACAGGTAGTCTCTGAGTGGTATTGACACAGTTCACAACTGCCACCTCATGTTGATCTATACTTCCTAGTTAGAAGATGCTAATATTATAAAGGCTTAATATTCAGGGGTTCAAAATCCTTTCTCTCTATTTCATCCCTGAGTACTTGGATGTTTCATGGCCTCTGAAACGTCCAAAATAAAACACTTTTCTCCCCTGATCCACACCCAGCCTCCCCTTCCCCCCAGTCTTCCCCATCTAAATGTAGGTAAAGACATCAACCAAACCTAGAAGTTCTCCCAAGTCTTTCTTTTGAAAAATTTCAAAACTATAGAACTGTTATAAGAATAATAAAATAGTGGGGCGCCTGGGTGGCGCAGTCGGTTAAGCGTCCGACTTCAGCCAGGTCACGATCTCGCGGTCCGTGAGTTCGAGCCCCGCGTCGGGCTCTGGGCTGATGGCTCGGAGCCTGGAGCCTGTTTCCGATTCTGTGTCTCCCTCTCTCTCTGCCCCTCCCCCGTTCATGCTCTGTCTCTCTCTGTCCCAAAAATAAATAAAAAACGTTGAAAAAAAAATTAAAAAAAAAAAAAAAAGAATAATAAAATAGATACAGAATGGTTAATATACACTTCCAACATTTGCTTTCTATTTATATTACTTTTTACTTTGAGCTATTTGAAAATAAGTTGCAATCATCACACTTTGCCTGTAAATACTATGGATGAGAATGGAGAATTTTTGCCCCCCAAAATGCAAGGAATTTACCATTGATATAATATTTACAAATGTAAAGTTCACATCAAAATTTCCTTAAATGATCCCAAGCTGCCCTTTATAGGTCTTTTTTGTTTTAAAAACTAAGGTTCAATTTTTATACCATAACAATCACCCATTGTTAATAGACAATTTGATGCTTCTTCTTATTTTTATTAGAATTGTGCAACCATCATTGTATTCCAGTTTTAGAACATTTCCATCACCTTAAAAAAATTCCCTCATATATATTTGTAGTCAATCTCTTGTCACACCCCAGCACCAAACAGCCATTGATCTGATTTCAGTCTTTGTATATTTGCTTTTTCTTGAAAGCTCACTTAAATGCCATCAATAAAAAATGCAGTCTTTTGCATCTGGCTTTTTTTTCACTTCACATAATGCTTTTGTGATACATCCATGTTGTTACATGAACCATTAGTTTATTCATTTTTATTGATGGATAATATTCCATTGCATGAATGTACAGTCTCACTAGAGATCCAATTTTTTCCACATCTTCATGAATCCATGTTCTTTTGAAGGTAAAAATTCAAGTGGGTATCTAGTGGTATCTTACTAGGATTTCAGTTTCCACTTCCCTAAAGACTAATTATATTGGTCATCTTTTCATGTGATTATCAGCTCTTCATATATATCCTTTGGTGAAATGTATATTCAAATATTTTGCTCATTTTATATAGTGTTTATATATTAATATTAAATTGCAAAAGTGCTTTATATTTTATATACAAATATTTTATCAGAAATGTGATTTCACATATTTTTCACATATTTTTCTCAACATATGCATTCTGTTTATTTTCTTAATTTTGATGAAGTCAATATTTTCTATTTTTCTCTTTATAAATCATGCTTTTGGTGTCTTATCTAAGAAGTCTTTGCCTAATACAAATCACAAAATATTCACCTGAATTTTCTTCTAAAAGTTCTATGGTTTTACCTCTTTCACATAAGTCAATCATACACTTTGAATTAATACTTATGCACGGTGTGGGTTAAGAGGGAAATGAGCTCAGACTCATACCATATGTAAATACTAAATAGCTTTGAAAAAGAATAAATTTGAAGAAAATAATGCTAGGAGAATTCAATTTCTTAAATAGTCCTTTCTGCATTTAATTGCCCTTTGTTGAAATCAATTGACCACAAATGTGTTTATTCCTGACCTTTAAACTCTGTTCTGATCTGTATGTCTGTCTTTATGCCAATATCACACAGTCTTGACTGGTATAGCTTTATAGTAAGTTTTAGTAAGCTTCCAAAATGGGTAGTGTATGACCTTCAAATTTGTCTTCTTCAAAATTATTTTGTCTAGAGGTGCCTGGGTGGCTCAGTAAGTTAAGCTTACTTCATTTTAATTTGGGTTATGATCTCATGGTTCGTGGGTTCGAGCCCCATGTTGGGCTCTGCACTGGAAGGATGGAACCTGCTTGGGATTCTCTCTCCCTCTCTCTCTGCCCCTCCTCTGCATGCATGCATGCCATTCTCTCTCTCTCTCTCTCTCAAAAAATAAATAATAAGCATTAAAAAAAAAAATTCTTCTAAGATCACATGTATTTACTTAAAAATTTTAGAATTTATCGATGTATATAAAAGACATCTGTTGATATTTTGGTAAAGATTGCATGGGATATATTAATTTGGTGAGAATTTCCATCTTACTATTGAATTTTCTACTCCATGAGCAAAGAAAGTCTGCATTTATTCAGACTTTCAGTAATTTCTCTCAACAATGTTTTATAGATTTCAATGTAGAGATCTTATATTTCTCTTGCTAAAATTACTTCAAATAATAAGTTTATATTATATTTAATAAAGTTTACATTATGGTGCACTCACACATTCTGTGGGTTTGAACAAAATATAATATATACCCATCATTATAATATTATATAGAGTATTTCTACTGCCCTGAAAGTGCTCTGTGCTCCACCTATTCATTTCTCCTCTTCTCTCCACCCCCACCCCCACCCCCGCAAACCTCTGGAACTACACTGATTCTTTCATTGTCTCCATAATTTTGGCTCTTCCAGAATGTTAGATGGTTGGAATCCTGCAGTATGTAATGTTTTCAGATTGGCTTCTTTTAGTTAGTAATATGCATTTAAGTTACCTCCATGTCTTTTAAAGACTTGATGGCTCATTTCCTTTTAGCATTGAATGTATTTCATTGTCTGGATGGACCACAGATTATTTATCAGTTCACCTACTGAAGGACATGTTGGTTACTTCTAAGTTTTGGCAATTATGAATAAAGTGGCTGTAAACATTCATTTGCAGGTTTTTGTGTGGACATGTTTTCAACTCCTTTGGGTAAATACCAAGGAGCATGACTGGTGGATTGTATGGTGAGTATGTTTAGTTTTGTAGGAAACTGCTAAATTGTCTTCCAAAGTGGCTGTACCATTTTGCATTCCCACCAGCAATGGATAAGAGGTCCTGTTGCTTTGCATCCTTGCCAATGTTTGATGTTGTCATTAATTTTATATTTTTGCCTGGATTCTTGGGAGTAGCCTCTCTATCTGCAACTTTTCATAGGTAGCCAGTGTTCAGTCAGAGGCTGAGCTCAAACACTTTGAGCCAGTTAATCTTCCAACTTCTGCCAATGAATCTGTGTGTTGGACAGAGAGCATAATTTTTGTGTTTCCATATGTATGTGAACAGATTTCTAGTCATTCAGGATTGTGTAGAGAATTTGGGCCTTTTCAGGTCTCCTTTGAGAATGCACACAGCCTTCCAGTCAGCCAGGAATGTGTGGACAGCTTAGTTAGCTCCTCCATGGTGCTTTCATTTTCAGGATCTCTGTATTAAATTTAGGTCTGTACATTGGTCTACCGACCTCAACCAAGTCCAAAACATCCAGCTTGCAGAGCTATGTGCTGTTCCCATTTGTTTACTACTAACTTTTGTCCTTTACTGACAAGCCTTGATTTTTCTCCTTTTGGTACAAATCAAATCAGCCCCCACCAGCAGCTCATCCCCAGTCTGGTAGAACTATAGCACCATCTGAGCTGGGAGAGGGGGAGGGGATGGTAGCAACCCCAGGCAAGAAAGCCATAGACTCTCATTGTTCTTTCCCACAGTTTATAAATTTTTCATAAATACATATTTCTCAATTGTTTTTCGTTGATTTTCAGAACCCAGAAATAGTTGCTTTGATAACTGAATGAAGTTATATAGGCTTCTTGTGGGAGAATTTTTGCCAGCTTCTTGCTATTGCTGGAGATCTTATTCCTTTTGCTTTTTGATCTAGTATTCAATTAAGGACGACTCTGCTAACCATGTGTCTTTAGTCTTCTTTGATCTCTAACAGTCATGTGAGCATCCACCATTTTTCATTCTTTGTGACAATGATACTTTGAATAAAGGGAAATTTTGATCCCCCCTTTCCTTTCATCTATTTATCAAATATCTTTTGTTTTCAATCCAACAAATATCTTTTTGTTTCCTCCCACCCCCAGTTCACCCCAGCCGCCATAGTTCCTAAATCCATCTACTTGTGTCCATTGTTATTGTCACCACGATAATCCAGGTTACCTTTATTTCTTTTCTGGATCACTGTAATAACATGTCTCCCTGCCTCTACTCATTCTCTCCAGAGCCTATTCTCAAAACAACAGAGTGATTTTTTAAAAGTTTATTTATTTTGAGAGAGGAAAGAACATGAGTGGGGAAGGGACAGAGAGGGAAGGAGGGAAGGGGAGAGAGAGAGAGAGAGAGAGAGAGAGAGAGAGAGAGAGAGAGAGAATACTAAGCAGGCTCTGCACTATCAGCACAGAGCCCAACATGGTGCTTGAACCCTGAACCATGAGTTCGTGACTTGAGCTGAAATTTAGAGTCAGACACTTAACCAACTGAGCCACCTAGGCATCTCAGAATGATTAAAAAAAAGTGCAATATTTTCTGTATTTAAACAAATTTTTAGAGGGAAAAATATTTTTTATCCTATTATTTTTAAGTATACAGTTCCATTCTGTTAAGTGTATTACCGTTTTTTGAGAAGCACATCTTCAAAGTGGCTTTTATATCATACAACATGTCCCGTCATTTCCCTGCTTAATACCATTTTATTTTTATTTATAACTTTTTTGGGGATGGGGAGAGTGTTGCACTACTTTTACTTTTTTTACTCTTAGAATAAACCCAAACACATCATCATGGCTTTTAAGGCCAGTATCTTAATCTGTTCCAACTGTTATAACAAAACCCTACAGACTGGAAACCTTATAAACAACAGAAGCTTATTTTTCACTTTTCTGGAGGCTGGAAGCCCAAGAGGAGGGTGCCAGAATAGTCAGGTGAGGGCTCACAACTCCTTTGTATTTTCTTTTTTTTTTTTTGTTAAAAAAATTTTTTTTAATGTTTATTTTTGAGAGAGAGAGAGACACAGAGTGTGAGCAGGGGAGGGGCAGAGAGAGAGGGAAACACAGAATCCCGAGCACACTCCAGGCTCTGAGCTGTCAGCACAGAGCCTGACGTGTGGCTCTAACCCACGAGCTGTGAGATCGTGACCTGAGCCGAAGTTGGACACCCAACCGACTGACCCACCCATGTGACCCTCCTTTACATTTTCACATAGCAGGAGGGATTTGGAGTGCTTTCTTAGGTCTCTATTACTAGGGCACTAATCCCATTCTTGAGGTAATTTTTTTCATTATACTTATTACAACTATAATTATTACATTATACTTACACTTATTACAATATTATAATTATTACAAAATATGTAATCATATTTTCTGTTTTTATTTTTATTTTTTTTTTACTTATTATTACCTCCTCTAATCAGTACACTCTATGAAGAAAAATATGTGTCTCCCTTATTCGCCACTGAATATCTAATCTCTTTAACAGTACCTGGCATGTAGTAGTAGTCTCTTACCCCACTCTCCCATGACAAGATTAACTGAAGGAGAAAAAATATTATTCTCCTCAAACTGCCTTGCTAAAAAAATTAGATGAGAAGACCAACAAATATTCTAAAATTAACAGTTTAAGTAGGTATGAAGATAGTTTTTCTTGGTATTTTTCCTTGTGTTTTTCAACAGCATGTGTATTAGTTATTAAAGTGGTTTCAGATGTTCATTTTGTCCAAATAAAGTACTAAACCAGAATGTTTAAGAAAAAGAACTTCAATAAGAATGCAGAAGCATAGAGTTGGCTTTGTTTCTTATTCTTTTATTTAAACAAGTTGCATAGTAATTTAAAGTTCAAATTATCCATTTAAAAATGGAGGTAATGTAGGCATGGCAACCTAGGAACATTGTTTTAGAGTCAAGAGATTCATAAAATAGTTGCCATTTCTACAAATAAAATGCATTTATTTCCCATATCACATTTAATGGTATTCATCCTGTGGAAAACCAAAGCATCAGAACTATATCTCTGCAAGGCTGCATTCATGGTACTTCTGCCATTTTCTTCTAAGGAAATTTTCAGTGTTTTAATCAGTTTATCTCTTGGCTCTTGAAAAATTTTCCATCTAGACATTTTGTAAATCTTGGTTTCTAAGAAGAAAAAATATGAAGCTGCAACTTAGTGACTACTAATTCATTTAACCTATAAATCAGTAGAAACAGAAAAATAATACATATCATTTCTAGAGCTTACAACTTCCATAAATAAAAATTTCATTTTCTGGTACTGACAAGCTGAGTTTCCACTATGCTAGTGAGTCCTCATCATGTCACTTGCTCTTTATGACTAAAGTAAATATTGGAGCCCACACACTTGATAGATCGGCAGCAGCCCTCTTTTCCTCTCAGCTTTTGAAATGAAATAAGAGTTCAATAAAATGGTGCACTACAAGTCTTTTGTTCGGATGCGTACAGTATATCTTTCGATATGTACAGCATATTCATTTCTTCCAAGTGTTTTATTTCCTTGGTGCTTGAGGCTGATGAAAAAACAAAAAGCTGAAGTGCTGACATATTTACAGAGGGATTCAGGATGTATAAAGTTTATTGGACACCATTATCAAGAATAGCATTTCATCTGGTTGGAACTTTCTTTTCTTTCTTTCCTTTTTTTCCCCATTGTCATAGCTAAGACAGCACCAAATAGGGTCTGAAGACATTCAGGTGCTTTTTACCAGGAGACAGAATGAAAGTCTAAAAGACACTTAGTCTTGGAGATTTAATTCCAAGCAGTCCCTCTCCTTAAATTTGAACCTGGATCCCATCCAGTTTTTCCCTTGTCTCCTTTTAAAACATATTATATATTGCAATAGCAGCCATGCCAATTAACATATTCCTATATGTTCAGGGTAGTCAACAGAGCCCACAAAGATGAAATGGCAAAGATGTTCCCTTATTCTTACATTTAATTTTTGTTAAAATTTCCAGTCCATTGTGCTCAGAAGGAAAAAGCTGGAGTTTTGTAATCCACAAGGATCCCTATATTCCTTTAAAAATTTTTTTAAGTTTATTTATTTTGAGAGACAGCTCGCACAAGTGTCATAGAGGAAAAGAGAGAGAATCCCAGGCAGGCTCAGCATTGCCAGCAGGAGCCTGATGCAGGGCTCGAACCCCTGATCCATGAGATCATGGATCATGAGCTGAAACCAAGAGTCAGACACTGAACCAACTGAGCCTGAGCCAACCTGGTGTCCCAAGTATTCCTATATTCTTAATGTAGTGAAACCTAAAACTGGTGTTAATTTCAGGAAAGGGAAAGAAACTTGATAGGACAATGGTGGGGGGTATTACCAGGACTGTTTCCGTTATAGAAGACAGACACTCAAATCAATGGATTTAGGCATGAAATAGTCTTACTAGTACATGTAATTTGATAGTTGAGAAATTTTGTCTGACTTCAGACAAACTTAGATCCAAGGAACTGAATAAGGTTATCTTTCTGTCACTTATCTCCTCATCTTGCTTCTTTTGCCACCTTAGTCTCTTTTTTTCCCCCTACAGTAGACATACTCATGATATGGTAGAGAATCTGGCTACCTGGTCATTGTTTCATTGTTTTTATTCTATGATAAAGAAAAAAAAAAAAAAGCTTTTCATCATTAAGTCATTCATCCAAAAACTCTTTAGTACATACTTAGTATGTACTTAGTATGTATTTAGTAGACCTGTCATGAAGATTACATTGTACTGGGGAGGGACAGAAAATAAACTATAGTAAAACAGATATAACCACATACCTAAATTCCCTTTCTTTTTTTTCTCTGGAAAAGTAACTTCAGCCACTACCAGATGATCTTTGAGAGTCCTTCCAATCAAGAGGTATTATTTTATGTTTATTTCTTATATTATAAACCTGAGTCACTTGTGGCTTTGAAGTTAAAGTTGGACCAGGTGCCAAAAACATGAGCTGCATCTAAAAGCTGAAAAAAGCAAAGAACAGATTCTCCCCTAGAGTCTCCAGAAGGAATACAGCCTTGTTGGCATCTTGACTTTAGCTTAATAATATCAATCAAAGATTTTTCATCTATGGAACTAGAAGATAATAAATTTTGTTTTGTTTTAAGCCACAAAGTTTGAAGTAATTTGTGACAGCAGTTGTAGGCAACCCATGTACCCTCTATGTGCTACCTTTGTTGGCAGCATGCACATCTCCATGAATTCATGTCTCCTCCTTCCCTTTCATGTCTTCTTTCCATCTTTTACTTCTCTTCCTCATGGAAATGTTTCTTTTCCATGGTGATTTAGACACCATAATCTTACCCGTCCCTTCTTTACACTTAACTTGTGATACTAAGGGGAAGTATTTCTTACTAATCCTAGACATATCATTTAGGAAATAATGCTGAACACTAGCTATTTTAAAAGGTTTCTTTTTTCTGCTTCAAGATACAGTTTTCCATTTATATATCTAGGATGACCACCTTCTATTTTCCTCTTGCTTAAAAAAAGCATGGTCTTCATTTTGTCTAACACCGTTCATTCAAGCAATAATTATTTGAGTGCCCACTATGTGCAGGGAATAGTACTATATACTGCTCCAGATAATATGGGTAAGAAATAATGTCTCGATTGCAGAACTGGGAGAAATGCCATCTTTCTTTAGCATATAAACCTAACTGATAGGTTTTAATAAACAAAATCTAGGCAATAGTATATCTGTTTGAAGGCATTTGTTAGATGTTGTTATTTAGTAAGTGTTTAATAAGAAGTAATAGGACAGTGATTTCCCTATTGCCCCACTTTGTTTGGGACCGTCTACACAAATTAAATTCTGACTTTATTGTATCTTCTAAAGAAACAAATATATTGTCTTCTAGGCTTTCCTGCATTGAAAGAAAAAATCGATAGAAAGAAATGATTTTATTCTTTCCTGCCATCACAGTTGCCCTGAAATTGTTTGCATATTATACAATCTCATGTGCACTGTTTGTAAATCCTAGTAATATAAGTATTACATTATCGCTTTGTTATAAATTCCAGAAGTCTGTGTTTTTTTTTTCCTATTACACATAATGAAAGACAAACCCATCTCTAAGTGATCAAGCAATGGGGACATTTTGGAGTATGTACTGTCCATTTATTCATAGCCCCCCTGGATGCCTAAAAACAAGCATTATTTGAAGCTTGTTTTAAATCAGCTTTACCATAAAACATTCGACTCCTGCCTGTGTTTCAAAGCAGTTCTTTGAACAGTTTGAAATCATTAGGGAGGGAGGGGTGGCAAAAAGTGGAGCTTCAAAGACCTTGTCCAACTGAAGCAATGCACTACATTCAGAGCTAACAAATCAACAGGGAAGATGCTGCAAGCAAGGTCAAAGCTTACAATAAGGTCATTTACTTTCTCAAGGTTGAAGAGACCCATTTGCTGGCCTACAACAATGATTCAAGAGGGCATAACTAGGGCAAAAAAATAATAATTTGAAATATCTACCCTGGAGATGTCACTTACAATTCAGTTAAATAAGAAAATGTTGAGGAGAATGGAAGTGATTTGATTGTCTGATGAGTGTTGAGTCTTGCCTGCAATCAATTTCATTCAGGCTCTGAACTTTAAAGTCCTAAATGGGGCTGATTGCAGTCCTAGTGCAAAACATCCTTTTCCTATTACTTAATTAATAACATAAATATATATTTTCCCAAGTTGGCATTTTGTAAGTGCAATAAGAAAATTGCTCTACTTGACCACTCTCCATTTTTTTTTTTTCTTGAGAAATTTGATAATGCATCTCTTCCAAAACTCTGTACTTTGGCAAGGGACAGAATAGTCATCATGCACATGGGCTCTAATATCAGACTGCCTGAGTTAACATATCCAATTTTTTGCAAACAGTGCAATTTTGGCCAATTAATCTGGGAATATCTTTTCCTTTTCTGTGAAGTGGAGCCAGCATTAACCACCATCAAACTACTATCTCTTAGTTGTTGTAGAAATTAAACGAGGTAGTTAACACTTGTAAAATGATTGGGAAAGTACTTGACACAAAATAGTTGCTCAATAAATGTTAGGAATTGTACTTGTTAGCTTTTTCGACAGAAACAGAACCAAGAGGATGTGCATATATACATCGATTTATTTTAAGGAATTAGTTCACATGGTTGTGAAGGCTTGGTAAATCCAGTCTACCCACCAGGGTAGGCTGGTGGGCCAGAGACCCAGAGAAGAGTTTCAGTTCAAATACAAAGGCAGTCTGCCAGAAGAATTCTTTTTTGCCTAGGCCAGTCTTTGTTCTATTAAAATCTTCCACTGTTTGTATGAGGTCTTTCCTTCCACATATACATTATGAAGAGTGAAATAGTCTGAATGTTTGTATCCTCCCAAGATTCATAGATAGAAATCTTAATCAGTAACGTGGTGGTATTAGGAGGTGGGGCCTTTGGAAGATGATTAGGTCATAAGTGTGGAGCCTTCATGGATAGGAAGAGTGCCCTTATAAGAAGAGACTTGAGAATGCGTTTCCTCACCCTCTACTATGTGAAGATATGAGAAGTTGGCAGTACACACCCCAGAAGAGGGTCTTTGCCAGAAACCCAGCACCTTGGCAGTGATATTGGACTTCTAGCCTCCAGAACTGTGAGAAATGAATTTCTGTTGGTTATAAGCCACCTGGTCTATGGTATTCTGTTATAATATCCTGAAGTGACTAAAACAGAGGATAATCTGCTTTACTCAAAGTCCACTGATTTAAGTGTTAATCTCCTCTAAAAAACACCTTTAGGGAAGCATTCAGAAAAATGTATGACCAAATATTTGAGCACCATGGCCTAATCAAGTTGACATATAAAATTAACCATCACACTGTTCTTATCAATGTATCTCATTCTCAATATATAATCTCAGTCTGTCTAACAGAATGGGAGAAAAGAAAGACTTAGGACCTAGATCTATGCGTCTGTCCCACCTCTCCCAGCCTTAGCCCTCAGCCATGGGAGTCTGAGCAAGAGAAAGGTCAGTTTGGATGGAATGAATTTCGTAACTTTCAACACCACCTGGGCATAAAATAGACAATTGTAAGTGTAATATACCTCATGATCACAATCAAATTTCCATGACATTTTCCCACCCTCTCTATTAGATTAAAATTTCTTGCCACTCCTCTCATAAATGGTAAGGCAAGTGGGCAGAATTATTTCTTAAAAGGTGTTTTTGAAATGTGTATGCTTTCTAAAAGAAGTGGTGAGGGCCTTACATTGTTTTTTATTTTGTTTTTTTAATTTCTTTTAAAAAAAAGTGTTTTTTTTTTTTTTTTTTTTTTCCTGTTTGAGTGTAGTTTATATACAGTGTCAGGTTAGTTTTGGGCTGTACAACATAGCGATTCAACAGGTCCATACATTATGCTGTGCTCACCCCAAATGTAGCTACCATCTGTCACCATGCAATGCGATTACAATATCCTTGACTGTATTCCCTATGCTGTGCCTTTTATTCCTGTGACTTATTCATACCACAACTGGAAGCCAGTATCTCCCACTCCCCTTCACCCATCCTGCCACCCACTCCCCTCTGCTAACCATCAGTTCTCCATATTAAATCACTTCTTTAGATGTTTTTTGCACATCAAACTTCAGTTCTCTATCAGCAGGTTTCACCTATCTAAATATTTTTATTAACGGACTTTTTTTATTTACAGTGTTTAACATTTTCCCCCAAAGACTTAATTTGTTTCCATGTCTTCATTATTAGGTGGTATAGTCAGTAACATCCTTCGATCCCAGCAAGCTTTGGGGAAAGGGTGACACTGACCCATGCTAAGCCTCATGAGATTTAACATTTTAGAATGCTTCCTTAAAATTTTGCACGTCTCCCCCTCTCCAGTGAGTGGGCTAGCTGGAGGGCAACATGCTTTCTGGCCAAGGTATCCTGAGCTGGGAAAAGTATCCGCGTGGGAATTGGTCTCTGTTTCTCCCCTTTGGGGTATTCTCTCACCCTTTACCCTTCATGGTGATCAGATGCCTCTTAGGAGTTCCAGAAATTGAGCCTATAGGGATTATCCAGGGCCCTGTAGCTTGGCTCTCGTTCAAGAGGAGAGGCTTAGTGGAAAGATTGATCCTATTGGCCTGAAAGATATTTCTTTCTAGATAGCATGCTGATTTTTTGTGACTCAGTTTCATTCATATAAAGGCCTCTCCAAAAAAAAAAAAAAAAATTACCTAGGAGGGGGGCTTGTATACAGTAAGCCTCAAGATGATCACTTAAGTATAAAACTGGATTGTTAAAAGTATTCCTATAGAAATCAGCATTTCATCCACTTGTGTTGGGAATGTATACTGATGCATGTTTTGGGAGAAAAATAAATTGGCAGTATCTGCAAAAATTTTAAATTCGTATCATATGGCCTAGAAATATAACTTCTAAGAATTTTTCTTATAAAATGTGCACAGATTTATGTAGTAGAATGATTATCTGGTATTAATTATAATAGCATGCATTTGGAAGATATTAATTTTTAAAGTTACATAAGTTTTTTACATATATATACACACTAGGTATTCATATAGAACAATGAGACACACATATATGTACAACATAACACATTTCAATTCACAGTTTCAAATAAGAAAAAATAAATTGCTAAACCTTTGGAAAGATATTCAGCAACATGAATAAAAGGTTACTTCTAGCAACTGTGATTAGAACAGGATGGTAATGACAAATTTTGTGTCTATTCTTTCATTCATCAAATAAAAGTTTTCAAAAAAAAAAAGTAACACACAAATGGGTGGATCAAGCCCACGTTTCTTAATTCTTATTCAGGTTTTATACTGTGTTGTGAATTGGGACAGTCCAAGGGACAGGAAACTGGATTTAAATCCTAGCTCCATCACTTATTAGTTGCAAGGCCTTGGATCACTTATGTTAAATTCTCCTCCTCTGTGAAAAGAGAACAGTAACACCTATCATAGAGCTTCTTTGAGCATTGCATGAAATAAAATCAGTGATGTACTTATTTTAGACCCAGGCTTATTATAGGCACACTCAGAATTTTTTAGCTATTGCTTTTGGCTTCTTATGTCCTGATACCCTTCCAAATATGTATGTTACCAGAACTTCTGAATCTAGACTGTGGCAGACATATATGCTCACTTATACATTTCATCATCACCTCAGATGGAATGCTTTCAAGACCAAATATTATCTCTTGTCTTGAAAAATCTTCCCCTCAACTTTCCTGCTTGCTAAATTTTCTGCCATTCTTCTAAAAATGCAGACTTAGAACTATGGAATATTTTTGATTCATCCTTTTTCTTCATATTTTGGAAGATCACAGAAAATATTGTTTGAATGTGAATGTCATTCCATTCCAATTCAACTACCTTTTATCAAATGCTTACTTTGTTTTCAGGTACTATAAGAGACTCTTAAAATATGAACAGGATTAAATACAATGCATTCTAATAAACAGGTCAATGTTAAGGAGTACAGCTAGTTAAGCCAATTACAGTACCATGTAATCAATGCTTCAATAAAAAAATAAGAGTGTGTGGCTACCTAGGTGGCAAGTCAATATCCACCCTTACAAGGGGCAGGAATGTTCTGAAGTTAAAGTGAAAAAATCCAGGGGTGTGATCACTTCTGGGAAAAGTGTATGAGATCTAAAGATTGATATTATTAAAATAGTGAATGGAAGGCAAAATTTACACTTAGAAAACTGAATAAGTTGCAAGAAATTAAGAGGGCAGAGAAGAGATTTTTTTTTTTCCTCCAAGAAATAGCATCATGGATCTGACATGACTTTAGAAACAACAGGAATTTTTGCAACATGACTTTATAAATACCTATTTTCTGTCAGACCCTGTTTAGAATCATTAATTTCTCAAAACCTCAGTTTGTTCAATGCAAATTGGACTGATTAACAGAATTTATATAGTTGTTATAAGAATGAGATGCAACAAATGGAGTGTCTAGCCCAAATAATGATACATTATTGAGAAGACACAATAAAGGTAAAACATTCTCTTATCTTCCTTATTCAATAATTGGGCAATAAATAAAAGGAAGTGGGGCAACTGTTTAATGAAAGAAGAAGGATTGAGAATATGTATTATATATGTTTTTATGTATTTATTTATTATTTTTTTGATGGACTTAAAAAGCTTCCTTGTCAGGGGAATGCACCCAAGGAGAGATGAACTGTCCAAGAAGAATGGGGCTATATATTTTAGATCCGTGCAGTTAAATAGAAATAAAGTAAAAGCCACAGATGCAAGTCACATAGGCTTTAAGCTACATTAAACATAAAAAAGAAACAGTAAACTTACTTTTGTCAGTATAGTTGACCTCAATATATCCAAAATATTAGCATTTCAACACAAATATGAAAATTACTAATGAGATGTTTAAAATAATTTGATGTAAAGCACTTAGTAGAGAACCTGACATGTAGTAAGAGCTCAATAAATCTATTTATCATTATTATAATCTTCCCAAATAAACAGTAAGTTCTTTGGAGCACCTAGGTGGCTCAGTTGGTTGGGCATCCAACTCTTGATTTCTGCTCTGGTCATGATCCAATTGTTTCACAACTTCGAGCCCCGTGTGAGTCTCTGAACTGAAAGCACAGAGCCTACTTGGGATTCTGTCTTTCTCCCTCTGTCTTGCTGCCCCTCCCTCACTGTGCTGTCTCTGTCTCTCTCTCAAAATAAATAAATAAACTTTAAAAAGAACTGAAAAATGAATTGTAAGTTCTTTGAAAGTCAGTATCAGGGTGCCTGAGTGGCTCAGTTGGTTAAGCATCTGACTTCAGCTCAGGTCATGAGGTCGCTGTTCCTGAGTTCAAGCCCTGTGTCCGGCTCTGTGCTGACTGCTCACAGCCTGGAGCCTGTTTCAGATTCTGTGTCTCCCTTTTTCTCTCTGTCTCTCCCCTGCTCATGCTCTCTCTCTTAAAAATAAATAAACCTTAAAAATTAAAAAAAAAAATAAAGGAAAGTTAGTATCATGTTCCTTGAATATCTTTCTTACACTGTTTATTTGCTAATAGTAAACCCACTAATAGTATATGAGCTACTTTCAACCTGGATTGTTGTAAGAGTTTCTTCACTGGTGGTCTCCCTACTTCTAGGACGATCTTTTCTATACTGCCCTTAGATTTATCTCCCCAGACCCAAACCGTACCCAAATGCAAGTATATTAGTCCTCTGTATAAAACCTTCCAATAGCTCCGGGTTGCTGTAAGAAAAACTATAAACTCCTTGTGTCTTTGATTTATATTGTTTTATTTCCCCAAGTGGTTTTGCCAGCCTCAATAGAACTGCTTTATGCGTTACTGCTTTGGGAAAGCCACTCGGTAAGAGTGAAAGCAGAGGCAGTCAGCAGGATTTGCTGATTGGTTTATAAAATGCTGAGTCTTCAGGAGATTTTTGATCATTTTCCTGGAGGAATATGGAGAAAGGGATTTGAAAATATAACCAGAGTGTTTTGGAAGAGCAAAAGGGAGAAGGGAGCTCTTCTCTCAGACTAGACAGACTTTCCAAGATGCAAGAAGAGAAGAGAGAGTCTGTGAATACGGAGAGGGTAGTGACACGGTGTATCATCCTTTGCTGATGTGTGGAGGTACTAAGACCCAGGAGAAGAGTGACTGTAATGTGACCATAGGTTTTAAAGTATTTCCTACACATATGGCTTTTGGGATGAACCCCATTTCCAAATTTCAGGAAAGTGGACTAGGTCTTCCACATGCTGCACACTGCCTCTCTGTTCCACCTCATATGTTCCAACTCCTCAATGCCTTGTCTTCTACAGTTATTTATACTTAGACCTTGGTATACACAGAGAGGAATTATACTATAATAGATCATAAGATAAACTTTGGAGCCAAACCACTGGGGTTCGGATCCTAATACTGTCATCACTTACAAATGACATATCTTGGGCAAGTTATTATGCCACTTTGACCAAGCAGTTACACCTTTCCAAGTCTCATTTTTCTCCTCTATAAAATGGAGATAATAGTATCTAATAGTATTTGCCTCACAGTTGTTGTTGTAAAGATCAATTGTGTAATATGCAAAGTACTTAGAATGGTAACTGGTATACTGAAAACACTGTATAACCATAGATTATTATTATTTTATCAGTGACTTCTTATGATAAAAACAACTATTAATTTCCATGCCTGTCCTCCATTAGTCTATAAGCTATCTGAGCCAAAGACGCCAACATTATTACAAAACCTGCCACATCTATTATTCAATAAATGACCGTTGAGTGAGTAAGTGATGTTATATGGTCTCTTTGTTTGACTTGCACAGTCCTTTCTAGAGCCTGATTGAGACCACACCTTCAGAAATAAGAATCTTCATAGTCTAGAACACAAACTATTGAGGGCATAGTCTGTTGTGTTCCCCTGTGAGGTGCTGGGGATCTAAGGTGCAACATAACATGGTTAGATGTAGCAGACATTACTGCTTGTCTTCCGTCTGACTACTCACAGCCTTTTTCCTTCCCAACAAGCACCTTGTCTCGTTTAATAACCCACCAGCCTCAGCAGAGCTATGTGCTATGGTGAGCTGGAAGGTGCACAGCAGTAAAACAGCCCCAGGCAGGACAACCTGATTAGAATAAGCCAATTATGACAGTGTCATTCCCTCCACCAGGGGCTGAATGAGGCATGGGACTGTAACATTTTCCTCCTCTTTCACTGGACATTCTTATATAGTAGCCATCTTATGACCATACTATAGCTAATGTGTTGAATCCAACAGAACTAATAATTGGCAGAAACCATATACCTGATGACATTTTGTTGATCTTCTGAATTGTACGATCTGGAGATGATTTTCTTTTAAAACTTCTGTTTATAGGAAAAAATAAATATTCTTTGTTCATGTTGAATTAGAAGGCTTTTTTTGTTTTTCACTCTGTAGGAAAAATAATTAGCAACACATTGGACCATAGAGGACATATCTGTCAATCAAGAGCTTTTCATGTCATTATAAGGAATTATTAGGTTTCTGGCAAGAAGTTGTTGAAATAACTATATTAAAACTATAATATCAGCTCTGTAATAATTTTTTCTTAGTGCTGCCTTTTACTGGTTGGTGAGTAAACCATAACTATTTGCTCCAGGAAATAATTTAGAATATAAAGCACACAATTGCTGCCTGTGAGAAAGGCTTTCTGCATACATGTATTTGTTTATTTTACTAGAAGCTAGATTCAAATTAGTTTTGTCATTTTTAATTTAGGTGCCATTTTTTTTCTATGGTCCAACTTTCTATTAGTTTGATACTGGGCAGTGACTGCAATTCCCTTGTCTAATGTTGAGGATGATGAATCACAAAGTAATAAGATATGTGAAAAATATGTAAGACATTGCTCTTTAGCAGACACATAGTCTAATGTGCAATTATTTTTTTTTCTCTAATACTTCATTTGGTGACTTTAGGTTTAATCAGTAAAGCCTAACTTATAAAAAACAACATTTTTTTTATTTTTTAAAAAACACAAGCATTTACCATTGTTAAATGCTTTAAGTAGGCTACAAAGAAGTAGCATGATTTTACTTTATTTAATATTATTTAATAGACAAGAGTGCATAAAATTAATTATATTAATATAAAGTACATATGAATAGGACACAAGTGGTACTTTATGGTTTTTATTCTTAATGGTTCTTAAAACTTTAAACAATTAATGTGTAAACCATATGTAATCTTTCTGGGGAGAGGGCATGAAGGAAAACTGTAGTGAGAGTAGAAAATGATGTTTGGAAATGAATAGTATGCTACTTCTTGTGCCCAGGAATTTGTATGATGTCTTTGTGACATCTAGCGATTGACTTGGGTAAGGGACACAATGATTTGTTTCTTCAAGAGTTTGGAAACAATTCTGATCTTCACACATGAGGGCAGTATCTCTCAACCCTCTATCTCTTCTCCTGTTTGCTCAAGATAACTTATATTGGAATGCAGGAAAGGGAGAATGGCCACATTGTAGCAGTTACTTGACTTTGGTTGTAATTATTTTCTCAAAATTATTTGCCCAGTTTGGTATTGTATTATTAGTAACAAATTATGTGTTGCCTCTTCAGGATCTCACCATTAAGATCTGCATTAGGAAATAAGTAGGAAGGGAGTATTTCTCAAATCAATATATACCTAAGTTACCCAGGTAAACATTGAAACTAGATTCTGACTCAGTAGATCTTGTGGAGGGGGGTACTGAAATTCTACATTTTTAACAAGCTTCCAGGTAATGTCAGTGCTGCTAATTGCACTGTAAAGAATTAATGTAAAAATTCAGGTATAATAGAAGATGGGGAGATGAGGCACAGTATCCCATATCTATAGCAAACTCGGACAGTATTGACTTTGCTTCCATTAAACCCTCATGGAGTATCTAAGAGTAAAGGAAGCTCTCATTGTCCATGTAGGAAGTTGGTAATCAGAGCTAATGCCCATGATTATTACATTTCTTTAACAAACATGGAGTGCTTGTCCTGTGCCTGGCCTTGTTCTGTGTACTTTCAGATATTAAATCATTTAAGCCTCATAACAGCACTAGGAAGTAAGTTCCGCTGTTTTTAGTCTTCCCATTTTACTGGTTGAGGAACGGAAAACCATCACAATTTGTGACTGAACAGGCTGATATTCCCCCCAGGCAGATGGCTCCAAGCTCGTAGCCTTAATCACACTGCCATGTTCCTTCTCTGATCCAGAGAGATGAAGCTGGTCAGAAGCATTGACCTAATGAATTAACTTAACAAGTGGGGGATGGAGTTCTTAGGATTATCATGTCTGTTTGTCAGGAAGGCTAGGGGAGACATATGTAAACATAATTTAACAGGCTCACTGAGTCTGTTTAAGTGACTCAAGTCCATTCTTTCTAGACTAAGGTGTGGATAGCCTTGATATAGGTCTACTGTGTTTTGGAAACAAGATAGGACTGAACTTGTGTACGTGCGTGCATGTGTGTGTGTGCATGTGTGTGTGGTTGAAGTTTGAAATTAGAGATGGCAGCTGGATGTTAGTGGGATTAATTGCTGAATATCTGGGAAATTTAAAGGCAAAAATTAGAGAAAATTCCATAAAGTAGCATCTCACCAAAATTTCATTTATTTATTAAAAATTTTTTTTTTTACATTTATTTATTTTTGAGAGACAGAGTGTGAGTGGGGGAGGGGCAGAGAGAGGGAGACAGAATCAGAAGCAGCCTCCAGACTCTGAGCTGCCACCACAGAGCCCAATGCGGGCTTGAATCCACAAACTGTGAGCTGAAGTTAGACGTTTCACCAACTGAGCCACCCAGGCATCCCGCATCTCAACAAAATTTTATAGCTCCCTTACAGAGATTGAAAAGTTTTGTCACCAGCCTTAGGTTGATAAATAAGTCAAGGTCAAAATGAGACACATCTTCGAGCATGTCAGTTTTAGATCTAGTTTCTGTTAAATTTTATCTCAGTTCCTCAAAAGAATCAATAGGATATTGAACCCTAAAGATCCCTGCTGTTAACACAGCTCTTCACTTAAAATTATCATCATAGCCACAGTGAAGGAATGTGTATTTAATAATGTTCATATGCACTTGAGATTGTCCCAACTGAATTAATGGCTAATTCTGAGACTCAAGTAGTAGGCCCTGGAAGAGATTTTTGAGACTGTATGTCAAGACTTCAAAGCCAACTTTAACTTTGACACAGCAGGCTCCAGTCTAGCAGGACAGAACCGCCTGTGGGCATAGTCTCAAGTCCCTGTAGAAGGAAGGTTATTTGCATTCACATAGTGCAACTTTGCTTATGGCTGACCTTCAGTTCTTAAGTCATTCACTAGCATTCCCATGAAAGTTGTATAATGGAAGATGAAAGTGAATCTGAGGGAACCTGAGGGAAGAAACACAATGCTCAGGACTCTCAGAATAGTTTCTCTGACCAGCTTCCCCCAATCTTTCCCCTCTTCACACCAGTGTGTCTAGAAGTAGCCATTTCTCTTGGTTTGAAGTTAACTTTTCCCACATTTTGATCTCTCTTTTCTAGAGCATTTTATATGCCTAAATGTTAAGTAGCTGCTGGTCCTGTTTCCACACTTGCTGAATTGGCTCAGCTCTCTGACAGCCCTGTCTTATTTTGATTGGCAGTCACAGGGGACAGGCAATGTTTCAGGTCAGTGCAGCTGAGACTGTAAAGGCTGGCATGGTGACAATTTATTATTTCTGATGACTAATTACAGGGAGGTTTGTGTTTCATGGGTATTTTGATAGGTGGCTTTGGCAGAGCTATCGCCTTACTGAAATACTTCAATACTTCAACCTTTGTCAACACTTAAAAGATATTACCTTTCTCAGTGGGTTAAGGAAGATAAGGAAGCAGAAAATGTTTATATGGTCAATTTCGTGAATTTCCTAGAGAGAAATTAAGAAGGTTTAGGAGGGAGATGACTGATCTCAAGATTTGAAGGATTAAGACCAGTCCCAGAGAAAGGTTTACTAGGCATTAAAAGGAGCTTATTTGGAGGAAGTTGGTAGAAAGAATATATCCTAAGAATGCAGTGTGATTGTTTTATCTTGATTGGGTTAAATACCGCAAATATTATATGCCTGGAATTTAACATTGTCTCAAAGGCTCATAAATCAAACTTATCTCCTTAAACACTGGATTGTTAAAAAAAAAAAAAAAAAAAAGTCCTGTATTAGGCCTACTTGCAAAGAATGGGTGACCTGCTAACAAACCCAAATTATGTGTAAAATTTGTACAAGGAAAATGGCTTGCATGAAGCATAACAATTATCTAATTTGATTAGCAGATATTTTTTAAATTTATTTTTAATGTTTATTTTTTAGAGAGAGAGGGGGGGGAGGGGCAGACAGAGAGGGAAACACAGAATCCGAAGCAGGCTCCAGTCTCTGAACTGTCAGCACAGAGCCCAGCACAGGGCTCAAATTCACGGACCGTGAAATCATGACCTGAGCTGAAGTTGGATGCTCAACCAACTGAACCACCCAGACGCCCAGCAGATTTTTTAAAATAGAAAATTGTAGCTGTTTTTGCTGTAGCACAAACAAGACCCAAATCTTAGTGGCTTTTGATTTGACACTCAAGTTTCATGAAAACCTGACAGCTAGGACACAACCAGGGTCAGCTGGACTTTTCAGGCTTGGCAGGACTAGATCAGGTGGTCTTGGCTCCATGTGACTTTTATTCTGGAACTCAGGGTGAAGGGGTAGCCATCCTCTGGGTCATGCTCTTTTTCACAGCAGACGGCAGAAGCTCAAGAAGGTAAAGCTGCACCACAAAGGTACATTTAAAGTTTCTGCTTGAAAGTGGTGTCTCATCCATTCATGTTTCATTGGCCAAAGTCACATGACCAAGCTCAAAGCTGATGAGGTAACCAAGCATATTCCAAGTGTAAGGGAGTATGATAAAGTTGGATGAAACAAATAATTGTGAACAAATAATATCATCTACCACAGTGACCCAAAATCTTAAAGTGGCAAAAGATCGACCTTAGATATAAAACAACAAAAGGAAAATTTGAGGGCAATAAAAAAAAAAAAAACAAAAAAAAAAACAAAAAAAAAAACAGTGGAATAGCTATGAGTGAGGTATATTTAGTTTGTAAATTCTGAGAAATATTTGTGTGCCCCAGAAGATACTGGATTGACTAAGAAACTCTCAAATTAGTATTTGGCAACACCCTGATACATATCTTTTGCCCTGCATCTACCAGACTTGAGTAAAGATCAATTTGGAGAATAATAATGATCATTTGCTCATCACTTATTAACAGCTGGGCTTTATGCTACATCCATGAATCTCATGAAGCCATCCATGGATTCTCTTTTTACATGGAATTCAGATTAAGAAAACTTTATTTTGTGGAGGTTCACCTACTTCTCAAGCTTTTGGATGTGATTGAGCACTCAGATTATTTCCATATTTCTTATTGGACTTCCTCAACATGTAGGCATTTGTCTGGAGCCTTATCCCGTCATGGATCAGATATCCAAAACAGCTCATATCATCACACAACATTCAAAGGACAGAAGAATGTCTCTTTCTTTTTTTATCTTTTTGAAGCGGAAAATGTTTGCCAGAAGTCTTCTGTCAGACTTTCTCTTGTCTAACTAGCCACAGTTGTGTCAAATATCCATCCCTGAACAAATCATTGGTGAGGGTTAAGGAAATATCCTGACTGGTACCTGTGCTATCCAGTAAATTAGCCATTAGTTACACGTGGCTATTTAAATTTAAATTAAATATAATTAAATACAATTAAAAATTCAGTACATCATTTGCTTTCGGCACAAAAGAAACGTTTTATAGTCACACCTGGCCAATGGCTACCATATTGAATAATGAAGGTTGTAAGTCATTTCTATTCTGTAGTGCTAGTTTAGATAAACCAAGACTCACATCTTAGAGCCCGGGAGGGACCCAGTCTGCATTGACGCATGTGACCTTTAATTTGAACAAAATCATGGTTCTATTGGAAGGATCAAGGGGGTGAGGGGATGCATATTAGGTGAAAAAAACAACAGTGCTGCTGAAATGTCTGTGTGGTGAGAGAAGGTGTGAGGGGACTGTAGGGGTTAGAGGCAATAGGTCTTGTGGATGGAGAGAGCAAGGTGAGAAAGAAGAAGAGTTTTAGGATGGCAATAAGTTTCTGACTTGATAAATGGTGGTCCCATTCACTGAGAAAAGGAACATAGAGAAGGGGTCATGTTGGGGGGAAATAATAATGGATTTTAGTCACATAGAGGGCAAGGTGTACCTGTGGGAGAAGATGGTGAAGATTTTCATAGGCAGTCGGTAATCCAGGAAAATAGTCATTTGGGTTATCAGCAGTGTGAGAATATCTGTGGCTTTACTGGAATCTAGAGCAGCGGAAAATGAGGCACTGAAAATGATTTGGTATAAGATTAAGTGGTTCTTCCTCATATGAAGTTAAATATGAGGAAAAGAAAGTAGAATAGTAACAGATTCTTTATTTTGATAAGAACCAGTATGAAGTGGTAAAGAGATAAATAGTGCTTTGTATTCCAGAACAATATTTGTTTTCTGCTGAGACCGGAAGTGCAGGATTTCTTCAACTTACAGTATGATTGCATTCCCATAAACTCATTGTAAATTAGAAATATCAGAAGTCAAAACTGCATTAAATCTACCTAACCTTGGAACACCACAGCTTACCCTCACCTACCTTACATGTGCTCAGGACTCTTACATCAGCCTACTGGGCAATGTAATCATTGGGCAGAATCATCTAAACAAAGCTTATTCTACAACAAACTGTTCAATATCTCATGCACTTTATTGAATGCTATCCTGAACGTGAGAAGTAAAACAGTTGTATGGGTACAGAATGGTTGTAAGTGTGTCTGTTGTATATCCTCTGGATCACATGACTGTGATCGCTGCTGCTGCCTTCCATCACAGGAGAGGAGAGAAAGGCACCACATGTCGCTAGCCCAGGGAAAGATCCATGACCAAGTTTTTTGTTTGCTTATTTGTTTTTAGAGGGAGAGCGCATGTGTGCACAAGCAGGGGAGGAACAGAGGGAGAGGGAGAGAGAGAATCATTAGTAGGCTCCACACCCAGCGTGCAGCCCATTGCCGGGCTCGATCTCACAACTGTGAGATCATGACCTGAGCCGAAATCAAGAGTGGGATGCTTGACAGACCCAGACTACGAGGTGCCCCTTAAGACCCAAATTCAGAATTTGAAGTACTGTTTCTATTGAATATCATTTTTGCTCCATTGTGAAGTAGAAAAATACAAGTATCTTAAGTCAGAAACTGTATATATTTGCCCTGGTTAAGTAAAAGTATCACAAATTGCAGTAGACTAATAAACATTTAACCTTATATTTGCTCCATTTGTGTACAACACAATATTAATTGTATATTGAATATGACTCACAATAGTGTATTTTTTCATTTTTTTTAATGTTTATTTTTGAGAGAGAGAGGGAGAGAGACAGAGCAGCAGTGGAGTTGGGGGAGTGACAGAGGGAGACACAGAATCTGAAGCAGGATCCAGGCTCCGAGCTGTCAGCACAGAGCCTGATGTGGGGCTTGAACCCATGAACTGTGAGATCATGACCTAAGCTGAAGTCTGGTGCTTAACCGACGGAGCCACCAAGGCACCCCGCATATGTATGTTTTCACATTAAATGTATATGTCATCTTCATAGTCTGTCGTTTTCTAGAATGGCTTTGCTCAGAATATTAAAAAGATAAAGGGAGAAGCTAACCAGTAGTATCTGATTCAGTCCTCCAGTTTGCCATTGAAACTGTCTTAAAAGAAAGAAAGCAGGTTTAGCATCATGAAAGTGTAAGAATATGTGATCTTAGTTATGAGGAAGGGTGTGACAGTTCCCCCTCTTCCTTTCCCACAATTCCTACTTCCCTCTCAATATAGTTCATAAGATATGCTTTCTGAGAAAACCAGGAATGTTCTGTTTCCTGCTGTGGCCTTGAAATTTCTTTGTAAATCATTTACTGCTATCTGATACATGTGTTTGTGTGTGTGTGTATACACTACACAAAAACTAATACTAGCTCTGAGAAAGCTTATTGGTAGACTAAGTGCTGTTTGAAAATTTAGGACTTTTATACTTATAAAGGCACTTGAGATATAATACCTGTTATATCTTATAAGTCTATAATATATATATCTGTCTATATTGTGTATGCATATGTAGATATGAACTATGCACATACATATATATACACATTATATAATGTGTATGTACACTTATGTCTACACGTAAATTGATATTTATTGTCTGTCTCCCTCATGAGCATATAAACCCCATGATAGCAAGAACCTTGTTTATAAGGTTGAAAAGTATGTTGAAAAGTAAAAGAAGATTAATAATTACTGGCTTAATAGGTGCAGAGACTTTTTAAAAATTTAGCTCCAGCTTATTTATTTTTCTTCTCAGTTTGTCTGATAATATGCATCAGAAAAGATATAATATTTTCTGATTACTTCTGAAAATGCATAGTGTGACCTTAACATATTATTCACAATGGAGAGGCAAAGGGGTTTTATGGTTATTGCTGGGAGGTTTTGTGAAATGATAGACTCTCCTCAGTTTCTTAATACAAAGCACATATTTGATGATCTTTATAGAAGCTAATTTATTTTTATTTCTTTAATCATAGACGGTGGTGTGCCTATAACAAATATGTTTTTATTTAGCTCTTTTATCTAAGGAATAAATAATAGATACAAAAATAATTAAATGGAAATTTAGATCTCTAAAGCTAATTCAGGAGATGAGCTAGTACAATTACAATTAAGAAACAACACCAAATAAATAAGTTACACTCATTATCCAGTTTTTTAATACAGGTGACAAAATCACAGGAAAATGGGGCAGGAGAATTGTGTGTTTGTGTGTGAATACTGTTTATTGGAAGTGTGTGAATGGAATGGGGAGAACTAAGGTGTAAGGCCGGCTAATGCAGAATTTTATGGAGTTAAAACAAAACAAAACCAGACCTCCAAAGTTATAAAATTGTTAGTATTGTGCCCTCACATTCTCTTGAGAATTAGCTTGACATCTTAAAATATGAAATCTTGCTTCATCTTGGTTTCATATGCATTTAATACTCTTTTTGCCCTTCTCGCTTTCTATCTGTTCATTTTCTAGGCAACATGAATAGAAGAAATGATAAAAAGTTAAAAGCAAATATTATTTCAAATCAAGCACATACTTCAATTTACTAGTTTAATGATCAACCAACTTTAGACAGGTGTGTTGGTGTGTGTGTGAGAGAGAATGTGAGTGTATTGGTGTATATGTATTTAAGGCATAACTGAAGATGCGTATCTTTCATAAGTGCTTATGAAATGTTTCTAGATGTGAGGGCTTTGTGTAGCTAATTGTGTGGGAGCTATGGATCAATACAGGAGTCTTTACAACATTTTATGAGGATGGCAGGTCAGAAGGGTGTAGGTTAGGTATTTGTTATATAAAAAGTATTAAACCTATTTTTCTTTGTAAACTCAGGTCAATATTATTTACGGCTAGTTCACAACCTGCATATAAAAAGTATCCATATCTGTATGAAAGGCAGATAGCTTTCTATAATTTAAAAAAAAATATTTGGAAAACAGAATGGTGGCATATTCCAGAATAATAACATTGAAATTCTAATAATCAGAACAAAGCAGCTTCAAAAGTGAATGAATAAAAGGTACAAGATTAGTAATATGAGTCAATCTAACAGAGTTTGAAAAGTAAGAGACCCACTTTTGATCAGGTACTAAGGGAAATAAGAGGACCTAATCAAATCCTCATTTTGTTATGTGTGCTATGGTCAGATTGCAGTAGGAGGAGGGTTCAACATCTACATGATCTGTAGCAGGGGGTTGGCAGTATGTATGACTGGTGAGAAATTGACTGCATAAAAAGGTTAGTGGGAAAACAATTTTTTTCTAGTAATTAAAGATGAGTGGTGGTGATTCCTCTTATCCCAATCAAGTTGACCACAGAAAAATTAGTATAAGCAAGATTTTCAATAAAGGCAGATTCCTGGCAGCCTTTTCAAAAGAAAGGATATTTCTTTTTCAGTAGTGCTGTGGATCCAAACAAATGATTCTAATCTGGATTTTTAAAAACTAAATATTCCATATGTTTTGCATGACTTTTTATATACTACGGATCGGCCAAAAGGTGTTTGTGAGTAGTGTTGTGAGTGTGTTTTTATATCAGTGTGTTTTGTGCATTGCAAGTAGGTGCAAAATTTTCAAAATTTCAAAATTTCCCAGTGAAAGCCTCTGCTTCCGTCCCTGCCAAAACAGCCTTTGTTAGCTTGCACTTTCTCTTCTACTTTCACTGATCCGTGAGCCAATACAAAGTCACAGCTATTGCTTTTTACAACATATGTCTGTGAAGGTCTCTCACTGCACATGTCAAGACAACGCTCTTGAGCATATGTGAGTTATTTATCATCAAACAGATTTCACAGTAACAGGTGCATCCACGGGGCCCAAATGTATAAAAAAGACTAATTTCCTTTCTCCTCCTAAAAGACAGTGACTAAAAGTGATAAGATAATGGCTGGAATCCTAGACAACTAAAAGCTTCCAGCAGATGTAGCTCTTGAAGCTTTTACTGAACACTGGAAAAGCGTTATGCAATCATTGCGGGCAAATGGGGGGAGGCGACTGAAGATGTTCATAAACTCATGCTCCCGTCTTAGAACAATGGAATGTTTAGACGTTGACAGCCCCCTTAGAGATGCTCTCATCCAGCCTTGTCGTTTATGAGGCCAAAAATAGGATGGATGGTTTGCATAAACTCAGAAGTGGTTCCTACAGAAAGAAGGTGCTAGCCCAGGGTTCTCTGTTCCCCAAACTACTCCTCCATCTTTCCGTCAAAAACAGCAGACATCTCGTCATTTTGATCCCTTAACTGAGTAACTTCTTAAATCTAGCTTTCTCTACCCTTCAGTGATATTTATTGCTTTCCTTCTTACTCTGGATTTCTGAAATTCTCTTTGTGCTTGTGTGCAAAAATGTTCAGTACACTACAAGGAACGATTTGAAAAGAATATTAGCAGGCAGAGATTCTGTGCTGTGCATGTCACACCTGCAGTGTAATAGTATTTCCTCCTGGCAGTATCCATATGATCACTTGACACAGAATTAAAAATTAGTGGCTCTGAGAGACCGGCTCTGCAGCCCCCACCGGGCCCTCGTCACTGGTGGCTGAGCTCGAGAACACTCACTTACAGTGAGTGCAAACATCAACTCTGAACCTGGCCACTCTGCTGTGTTGTGTCACTTGCTCAGATCGTGCATGACAAATCCTCAAATGCGTTTGGTGACATTTAGAGAGCACTGTGGACTCTGCCAATATGCCAAGCAATCAGAGTGTGCATGACAAATTATGAAACACACACTGTGAAAATTATGGACTCTGTCACGGTGCCAATCTGCTGCTGAAAACCTACTGCTGCTAGAAGTAATGTTGGCACAAATTTGTTGCTAAATTCAGTCGTATTTCTAATTCAGTAATGGATTGATCCTAATAGTGAGTTGCTGTACCTGTTTAGGTTTCAAACAAGTACTGTGGGGGCTAATGACCTCACCCGCTATTATAGGTTCACAGAAGACAAATACTTTTCTGCCACTCTCCTCTGCTGATGGCTCTTATTTCCCTCTCTGTATCACACAAGGTTTATGTGCAGCCCTCAAATCTTGTTCTCCTTAAGGATTTTTCAGTTGCAGACCAGCTAAGTAAATCAATAGCTATAAGAGCTATTTCCATATGCACTATCAAAATGGGGGTATTTACAATCCCACTACATCTTAACACAGACAGCACAGTCTTCACCCCAAGATATTTGCCTGAAGAGCCAAGAGCTGCAGGAGATTATGACTGGAGCAGGGGCAGCTCTAACGAGCTCCACTGGAGAAGCGGACAGTTAGAACCTGGACCAAGTTAGTGTTGACACTCAGTGATCATTAAATAAAAGGCACTAGGAAACCTGCTTCGCAAATACAAAATAACAACAGAATTCCAGCATTCATTGAAAGTATAAGGATATAGCAGCTAGATATTCATAACAATACCATCAAGGGCACAATCCCACAGCCTGATAGAAATTAGATGTCTAATTTCCGTCCTTGTCATGTACAATTTCTGGAGACCATCTCTACTGATTAATATGCAAATAATGTGGTAATGATATTTAAATGTAAAATATAACTAGTATGATATTAAGTTTATCCTTAACATAGCTGAGAACAAAACCTTTTCTTCTATGCATTTCATTTTAACTTTGTAGCTTTAATTTTATTTCCTCTTGGTTAGATCAGTCCACATTTATTATAAGGAATATGGAATTTGTACAGTAATATCATGATGGTTTCTTCTCTAGCTAGCATATTTTTGCAGAGTTATCTTTAGTAAAACAGACTCCAAATCATGTTGAGCATTAGATGGATTAAAATAATAATCATGACATTTACTCTTATCACACTGAAAAAAAAAGTGAATACTGATCCCCAAAGCAAGTATATTTAGATCAGATTTGTTACAGTATGTATGTGTCCTTTGTGTTTTTTTTCTTAGATCTACATCATCAGCAGTATTTAGCTGTTATGTTTGCTTATGGAATCTACCTATAATTTAGAATTATATTAATTCTGTGTGGATTATGAAAACATAATTAAGGTTAAGCTCTGTATTTTTCCCTGTTGACTTTTATGTGGAGTTTTTCTCGTAGAAATCATGGGGGCTTTGAAAGTGTGTTAACATTTTTAGCTGGTTTTAGCATAAAAAAAAATGAAGGTTCTGTTCTAAAAGAACTTTGGCAAAATTTGATAACTCCTGGATCTGGAGCTACCATCACATGGATATGGCTCATTGTGAATAATATGAAAGAGAACAACAACAACAAAAAGAAGGGTGGAAGTAGAAGTCTTTCCAGGACTTTCCCTGCATGGTGTGTGCTGAGACTCTGGTGTTTAGCTTCTGTCAATACCAGACGTCTTGAGAATGACGCCAAGATATGTCCTGTGACTTAATGCTCCTTCCTCAAGATGAAAAGAGAAGTTGACAAGGCAGCTACCAGCCAGGCGCTCCCAGACTTCAAGGAGTCTGTCTGAACTGTCAGCTAGCCACTCCTCTTTCAAAGGATATAGATGAGGAATTCCAAAAGTTGCAGAAGGCTAGAGCAAGGGTTTAGAAAGAAGCACAGATCTTTCATTTAGGAAATAGTGGTAGAAATAGTGAAATGGTTGTGCAATCTGAACCTTAATTCTCTTAAATATGAGAGCAGTTGTTTGGTGTGTGTGTGTGTGTGTGTGTGTGTGTGTGTGTGTGTGTGTGTTTCTGCCAAAAAGAGAGTCCAGGAGGCTGGCCAGTGCCAAGTGGAAAAATGGCAGCCCTCCCTCCATCTATGTCTCTGATTATAAAACAGCAGGAGACATCATTAGGGTAGCATACACGTTCTGCTTTGGGGCATATGTCAGGTTCAATACTGGGAGCAGATTTAAGCTTTGCCAAGGATGCCAAGTACTTCTTCCTGTGACTTCTCCAACAGTGAGGTGCTGGGCTTGTGCTGCTGGCAGTTTTGCAGAGAATGTGGTGGTGAGTGACACAGATGGTGTGGAGGGTCTGACATTGCGTATTATTTACCAATCAGAAAACGACTCACTTATTTTATGCACACAATTACAAAGGGCCACCTGTACCAATGTGTGCCTCCTGCTTGTGGGCAACAGCAGGAAGAAGCTACACGTCCCTGTAAAAGATAAAACTCTTTTGTTCTTTGCTATATATTTTTGTAGTTTTGACATTACTTTTATTCGCATTCAGTTTGTGAGAATTGAATAGCAGGTTTTCCTCCATTAAGACTCTGCCTAATGCCATTTGTACAGAGAGAGTTCAATGTAAGCTTACCTTCTTGGATCCTATTTTCTAGATATAGTTCCTTAAATATCAAAAGGCTATACTGTAAGGCTATTTCCTTGTCTATCCTAAAGCATAGCATTCTAAGAAAGCTTCAGTGTATTAGAGATTTCTGGGGTATACTGTAGATATTTAGAAAATACCCTTATTATTTAAAGATTTAATGATCACATTAAATTGCAATCCTCTTGGCATTAAAAATAAGAAAACCAGAATTTCTTCAACACTTGTGGTAGATACTTTATAGAAACTGACTTAGGCAATCTTTTCAATAACTCTCTAAGGCATGTAGTAAATTTGCTATAAACAGATTAAGAATTTGAGACACGGTAAGCGGGCAGGGGGGTGGTGTGCCTGGGTGGCTCAGTGGGTTAAGTATCTGATTTCAGCTCAGGTCATGATCTCATGGTTTGAGATTTCAAACCCCATGTTGGGCTCTGTGCTGACAGCTCAGAGCCTGGAGCTTGCTTCAGATTCTGTGTCTCCCCCTCTCTCTTTGCCCTTCCCATGCTCATGCTGTGTCTCTCTCTATCTCTCAATAATAAATAAACGTTAAAATAAAAAAAAATAAGTGAATTGGAGACTCAGAGAATTTAAATAAAATTTCAAGTTCACACAGCGAGTATATGGTAGAGAAGATTCCAAACCAGTATGTGATTCTCAACCCTGCTCTATTTTCATAAAGATTGGTCAAGTGTCTTCTCCCAAGAGGGCTATATTATTCTGTATCTTAAATTTTTTTTTGAATGTTTATTCACTTTTGAGAGGCAGAGAGAGAGCACGAGCTGAGGAGGGGCAGAGAGGGAGGGAGACACAGAATCTGAAGCAGGCTCCAGGTTCTGAGCTGTCAGCACAGAGACTGGTGCAGGTGTAGAGCCCAACACAGGGCTCAAACCCATGAACCTTGAGATCATGACCTGATCCAAAGTCGGACGCTTAACAGACTGAGCCACCCAGGCACCCCATTATTCTGTATCTTTATTAGGCTGTTGGACTGATTTTTGGAGTTTTCCTTTTTTTTTTCAAAATGAAAATATCTTTATTGCTTTATTGTACTTGCCCATTGTAAAAATTAGCTATAGAAAGTAAAAAGTGAAAAAATCTCCTTGTTATGCAACTTACCCTTCCTGCCACCAAACCTCTTTCTACCTCTAAGAAATAACTACAGTTAAGCTTGGATATATGTATATATATTCCAAATTTCTTGATGCATATACATACACACATCCTAAATGAGATCATGAATTACATGCTATTTTTAAAACTATTCAGGAAATAGTATATTTTAGGTATATAGATCTAGATCTAGCTCATTCCCTTCTCCTTTTTTGTGACAATCTGTAGTATTCCATATTATAGATAGAGGGATATTTCCTTTTTTTAATCTGATGAATTTATCTATACCGTCATTTATATTCAGTACAATTTTCATATCGGACTTTATAGTTTCATCTTTAGAAGTTTGATATTAGTACTATTTATACCTTCCATGTCTCTAGATAACTTCTAGAATATATGAAATATTACAGTAACTTTTCATTTTCTTGTTTCCTAATTCTTACATGTGCATCAGTTCCGGCTCAGTTTCAACTAACTGATTACTCTCATTAGGAGTTGTGTTTCCCTGCTTCCTTGTATGCCTGGTAATATTTGGTTAGATGGCAGACAACATTTCATTTTGTTGAGTGCTAGATATTTTTGTATTCCTATAAGTATTCTTGAACTCTGTTCTGGAGTGCAGGTAAGTTTCTAGGAAAGAGTTTGATTCTTTCAAGTGTCTTTCTTTGTGGTGTCTCAGGCAGTTCCAGAGCAGTGCTCAGCCTAGGACTAATTATTTCCCACCTTCAAGATAAGATTTCTTAGAATATTCAACCCTCCATGAATTATGAATTATTCTAGTCTGGATGGTGGGAAAAGGCACTGCTCTTGAATCTGTGTGATATCTGGTCATGGTGCTTTCTAATGTTTTTGAGTTGTGTTTTCCTCAACCTTGAGTGGTTTCTTCACATGCGTGCAATGATCAGTACTCTGTTGAATACTCAAAAGAGACTCTACAGATCTCTTGATTCTTGGGTCTCTCTATGCAGTCTTCTTCTATCCAGCACTCCCCTGAAAATTCTGCTGCTTTGGTCTCCCTAAACACACAGCTTCATTTCCTCAATTCAAGGAATCTACTTGTCTTCCCTGTTTCTTCATCGCAACCTGGAATCTCTCCCTAGTAAGCTAGGGAATCTCTCCCTAGTAAGCTTGTTTCTTATGGATCACGTCCTTCATTTCCTGGTGTCTATTGCCTTGGAAGCTATTGATTCATATATTTTGATGCTTCATTTTTTCTTCTAGTTACTTCAGGCAGGAATCTATATCCGGTTCTTGCTTTTCCAACTTGACCAGAAGTAGAATTCATGTAACTTTCTTTTAAAATTTACAGCCAAATTATATCAATCTCCTCATAAATCCCTCTTGTAGCTCATTTTGTCCTTAATGTATACTCTAAATTCATTAATTCCACAAAGGCTTGTATAATTTGTCTCCTGTCTGCTTTCTGTCTTTATACCCCATTCTTCCAGGAAATTTGTCTATGTAGTAGAGGTAAAATCCTCTTTCTCCTTTCTCTCTATCTTTAAAACCAGAAATACAATAGTTATATATGTATTTACATATTTTTTCATCAGTTTGCCTTTTTTTAACTTACTAACACATTCTATAAATATTTATATTTCAGTGTATAAAAGTCTGCCTTTTCTTTTTAATAAGTGCATTTTACTTCATGGAAGAAAATATAATGGTTAAATTATGATAAGTTATGAGGTACCCTTGCAATCCACACAGACCGTTATGATGTTTTCCTGAGCTATGATTATATTTATTAGAAACTTTTAGTTGTACAAATAGGGACTTTGCAAAGGTTCTATTTTTTGGCCTCCTGAACATAGGGTCACTAATGCAACAAACGTGGAAATTTTGTTGTTGTTGTTGTTTCCAATTTTAAAGTCTCGTATAAAAAGTCTGACTTTGTGACTTTAAATTTCTATGTGAACAACACTGACTGCCTCTTAGAAAGAGTCCATAGTGCATCTAAGAGACCATCCCTTTTGGAAATTCTTCTATAAGAGCTTGGACGCCACTGTTTGTCCAAGCCTCTCTGTTGCCATATGCACCATGTGTGGATACACAGTGGTTTAGAGAAAGGGGCATGGGGCTAGTTTGTGAAGACTTGATACACACACACACACACACACACACACACACACACACACACACTAGATGTAATTTAAACTGACAATTTCAATTTCTCAGATTGTCAATTACTATCTGAGAAATTCAAAACTAATATTCAGCAAAGAAAATTACTTCTTAAAGATTTGAAATATATATTTTGACCAATTATTATTTTTAGCATCCATTCACTTTTGAGAAAGAGAGTCAGAGCATGAGCAGGGGAGGGGCAGGGAGAAAGGGAGACTTCGAATCCAAAGCAGGCTCCAGGCTCAGAGCTGTCAGCACAGAGCCTGATGTGGGACTCAAACTCATGAATGTGAGATCATGACCAAAGCCAAAGACAGAAACTTAACTGACTGAGCCACTCAGGTGCCCCTGACCAATAATTATTAAGAAAAAACTACATTTATACTTGATCACCTTTGTTTCATTAGGGGTTAGCAGAGTATTTGAACTCACAGTAAGTCTTAAATATTATTTGTTAAAAGAATGGATATATTTTTTAAAAACTCCGTTTTAGTAGGGAGAATTTACTAACAAAATTAGCAGTATATGTTAAATGACTGCCCATATTCAATAAACTCATCATAATTTTAGATTTTTGTATAATAGTACTTGTATCAAAACAGTGAAATCATTTATTAGAATATGAGCCTTGCCGTAAAGCTAAGCTCTATGAGGACAGGGATATTTTGTTTTGTTCACCACTATATCCATACCACTTATAATAGTGAATGGCATATGGTACATGCTCAATAAATATTTGATAAATTAATAATTTTGAACATGTATTGTTTAAAAAAATATAAGATGTTTTACTTTATCAGGTCAAAAGGCCAGCCAACAATGTAATGCTTTCATGTTGCTAGATACACAAAGAAACATTTTTGATTAAAGAGACTTGAATATAAATTTTATATTATTTTGCCATATATTTAAAATGATTCTTCTGTTATATATTTATAATGGCTATATATTCTAGAAGCAAGTAAATTTAACCTCAAATATTATAAATCACTAATTACTGTCATATATATATATATATATATATATATATATATATATATATATATATATTTATTTTCTTTTTTAAAACCAATACGAATTTTGGTAGGTTGAACCCACCTTAGAATTAGGCATAGGTTATTATGGACTCCAGCCAATGAGCAATGATAGATCCTGGACTAAGTTTTGGTTCTGCCCCACCAGAAATAGGCCTGTAACTTGATCAGGGTAATGAGAACCAAGAACTTTATAGAGAATACTGTGAAGAAGAAAATTTCTACTTTTTTTTTTTTTTTCAGAGATTGCTAACAGATACTGTTTTTCTTCGCTGGGATAGGACTGTATGATATGAGGTTATGAGGTATGGCATTATTATAGCCATATTGATTCTCATTAGAGGGGGCACCTAGAACTTTTGGGGACAGGCCTTGCACAGAGCTTATGGATAAGACACAACTGTAAAAGCAATATGGAGAGTTAGAGAATTTGGTCTGCAGTAACCTTACTGAGCTGTGAGGTCATGATATAAGGCTAAAATTTTACTCATGTAAATCAACAAAAATCCAGTTAAAATCCAGTTTATTTGTCCTTCCTTATAACACAAAAGCCATTAAATATTATAGGTGAAAAATGATTTTTCCTGATTTGCCAAATACAGTTTTATAATATCTTTGGAAAATATAATACCATATGTAAATAAGGAATTCAGAGGGTTTATTTTATTTAGTTTTTATTTGAAACTGCTGGTTTTCATTTTGTGGTAAAATGCTTCAAAATCATCTGTAGAAATCCATAATTGTAAGTAAAATTTAGTCTTGAGTTATTTGTTATTAGAGAATATAAAATTTGAAACTGTAATTTCACCAGCTTATTTGTATGCTGACTTTACAGACTACAGTGAGTAGTCTATGTATTAAATTCAGCTCCAGGGTGAGTAAAAATAGCAGTGTAGAATAATTTTCCAGTCCATATTTTCAGTAATTTGGCCATTTAACTCTCATGTCCACCAGTGAGGTTTACTGAATTATTTATCATAATTTTCAACTCTCTGAATCACATGTTAATGCTAAAGGTTTATTGAGAAACACCTGAAAGAACTATTTGCTCATGATTAAAGGGTACTTCTATTTATTATTAATAAGACTGAAGATAAAGAACTTGGAAGAGTCAAGGAAAGAAATCTTGTGGTAAGAGATTAAAAATAGGCATTTGTCCACATTTTGAAGCTATGGGAAAAGAGAAACCATAAAACAACAGGGCAGTTAACTTTTCCATATAGAAACTCTTCCCATTTCCTTTTTTTTAAAAATTTTTTAATTTTTTAATGTTTATTTATTTTGGGGGAAGGCTCCAGGCTCTGGGCTGTCAACACAGAGCCTGACGCAGGGCTCAAACTCACAAGCTCTGAGGTCATGACCTGAGCTGGTGTCTGATGCTTAACCGACTGAGCCACCCAGGCACCCTGAAACTCTTCCCAATACTAAACACATATTTATAACACTGTGATTGTGGTTCAGAATGATGTCTCAGGGAGAAAAAACAAACAAACAAACAAACAAACAAACAAAACACCTAGTTGAAACTATTCATTATTGGTCACATTTCTTCCTAGAGCAGGAACGTATTTTATGAATTTATACCCCACATGTGACTCTACAAACTTCAAGTTGGGCAGTTATCACTTAAAGTTGTTCATAGCCATTTGCCAAAACATCATTATTTTAACTTTCTTTAAAATAGTACAACGTATGTCCCCTAGAGTACATGTAGGTGAGTTTTTCTTGGCTAATATTTCAATGTAAGGTTTTGGATAAACTGGGAATATGGGAATATTCAAGTCAGTTTCTTGATTGGTAGATTAAGGTAAAATCTCCTTCAACAGAGTACTGTTTAGACCAGGATTGTTCATCACAGCCATAAGTGAAAGTGGGACTGTCTCTGCCATTAGAAAGAGGGACAGGAAGCTGAGAGGAGGGAAAGGATTGCAGAAAGCTTCTAAAGTTAGTAATTTGAAAGCCAACATTTGAATAGAGAATTAATATCATATTTTACGTTTATAAATTTCTCATACATCCTCTTATACTGAATTAACACGTTAACGAAGATTTTAAGGTAATATTATTTTTACATTTATTAAAAAATTAACATATAGCAAAACTGAATTGTTTGGCATACATCCCTATGTAATTGAATACAGGTATAGATTTGTGTAACCACCACCTCAGTGAGGATACAGAAGTGTTCCATTGTCCTGCAAAACTCCCTTGCACTATCCCTTTGCAGTTATACCTTCCCATCCCTGACCCCAGGCAACCATTGATCTATTGACCAGGATGGCTTTGTCTTTTGAGGATGTCATGTAAATGGAATCATACAGGCACTTATTTCATTTACTTCTCCTCTATCTGTATTCTTTCCTTTCTTCTGCTTTCTTTGAGTCTATTTTCTTCTCTTTTTTTTTCTAGTTCCTTGAAGTGGAAGCTTACATTATTAATTTGAGATGTTTCTTTTGTAATGTAAGCATTTGATTTTTTAAAAAAGCATTTTCCTATAGACACTATTTTAGCTACATCCTACCAATTTTCATGTGTCCCATTTCAATTTTCTCTCGGTGAAAATATTTTCTAATTTCCTTTGAGACTTCCTCTTTTATCTGTGAGGCATTTAAAAGTGTGTGTGCAAAAAAAAAAGGGGGGGGGGCACCTGGGTGGCTCAGTTGGTTAAGTGTTCGATTTCGGCTCAGGTCACGATCTCACAGTTTGTGAGTTTGAGCCCCGCGTTGGGCTCTGTGTTGGCAACTCGGAGCCTGGAGCCTGCTGTGGATTCTGTGTCTCCCTCTCTCTCTGGCCCTCCCCTGTTCATGCTCTGTTTCTTTCTCTCTCTCTCTCTCTCTCTCTCTCTCTCTCTCTCTCTCTCTCTCTCTCTCTCTCTCAAAAATGAATAGACATTAAATTAAAAAAAAAAGTGTGTGTGCTTTTTTAAATTCTAAGATTTTCCTGTATTTTTTTTGGTTACTCGTTTAGAGTTTAATTCCACTTTGATTTAAGAACTTACTTTGTATAATATAAATTCTTATAAATTTATTACGTTTGTTTTATGTCCCAAGATACAATCTATTATGATGAATGTTCTATGCACAGGGGAAAATAACATGTATTTTCCAAGCATATGGCTACAAGAGAGATTCTCCTAGTACTCTGTACCGACGCCTACTTCTTGGCATTTTGCTACTTTGAGTTTGAGCTTGAAGATACTGAAGGAGGAAAATGAGGGTAAATTCACTATTGTCTTGGCTGCTTTAATTCTGTTCTACTGCAATTTGCCTACTATCATTTACTTTTCAGAGTCCTCAAATGGCTACTTCATGCATTCTCTCCAGCTGTAGTCATTAGGAGAGAATGGGTAGGATGGTCTTACTTCATTTTACCTAGTAAGACAACTATTGAGCTAAATTTTTATTATCAACTTCAACACTTCCAAATCACATATGTTTAATTTTAGGTATAATCCTTCTCGGAAAGCGATCGTTCACCAATATTTATTTAGCACCTTCTATATACTGGCACTGTTCTAGGCATTGAGGATATACCAATGGACAGAATGCCAGAAAGATCCTACCTATGCTGAGTTTACATTCTAGTGGGAGGAAATAGACAACATACAACTAAAAATATGTACTATGTGAGATGTTAGGTGCAGTAAAGATAAATATGATGAAGGCAGGTGATTTGAAGTGCTGTGGAAAGAGGTATTGCAGTTTTAAAAAGGATTATGAAGAAAGATATCACCAAGAAGGAGATATTTGAATGTGGAAAGGGATTGGTATTTGTGCACATTGTGATCACTATCTTCAAAAACTGATTTTGAAACAGATGAAGTTGGGGATATTTATATATATTTTATATAATTATCTCTCTAATTCAAAGTTGTAATTATGTCAATCATGGATGCTTCATTTTTTGTATAGTTAAATTCTGAATAAATATATAAAATGCTAAGCCTTTATGAAATGTCATTAAATTATTGAAGTTATATGCCAAACATATCAGTTTTAAACTTAAACCAGACAAAAGCAATCTTGATAATGTGTAAAACTAAATTGAATTGGCCATAAAAAAATCCTATGCAATATAGGCTGGTCTCTGCTGGACTGGTAAACTTTTGTGATTTGAAATGGAAAAGTCATTTTTCTTCCCTCTAACTCAATTCAGTAGTTTTCATTTAAGATTTGAGATTGGTTTGTCCATATGAATTGCCATGGAGGAAATCATCAAATTAAATTTGTGGTAAAGTTTAAATAGTATCTCTGTTTTTCAAATGCTGAGGCACACCTCTGATGCCGCTGCTGAATGTCACCTCCAAACACAGACTTTAATTGCTTAAATATCTTTACCCTTTGCCAGGAGTCATAGGGCAATATGAACAATGCTAGGGCATTGACTATTGTCAGTAGCCACTAACTTAGGTAAGATTCCATGTCCAGATGTTGCCCTCTGCAGTTGCCACGTAATTCTCATTGACTCCCTGGGGAATCTCAGCTTGAGCCGCTGAGGGCCCAATTCAGCTTTGGAGTTGTGAGTCAATGATGACAGAGGGGGACTCAGTATGTTTGTGTAGGTGGATGTGTTAAGAGTAGAAGGTTATGAAAAGGCCAACAGTCATTACTTCCAGGGCCCTGTAGAACTTACATCCTGGTTATAAGCTTTTACCTTTAGCGCAATTAAATATTTTGAAATACGAAAGCACCTGAAACTTATTAACCAACATTCAAGAATTCTTTCAAAACAAAATAAAGCTAATGTATATATGTATAGGTGTATACCTGTAATGCATTATATATATATATATGTATATATATATATATATTTTTTTTTTTTACACATTCACAAATAGATATGCGTGTATTTGAAAATATACAAAATATGTTTAAGTATACATAAGTAAATTACCTGAGAATAGTGGCATCTTTTCTGGAGATTCACATAGTTAACATTTTCAGATCTGTGCCAAATAATTGGTGTTGCTTTTGGATACTCTAATTTTCTCTTTGTTCTTGAATACAGCTTGAAATATATATTCTCTGTTAAGAAATTAGTCTACTTTCAAATCCTTTAGCTTATTCTAATTAAATTCTCAGTTAAAGGGAAACATATTCTTAAATTTCTGTATAAGAATGACAAGAAGAGTGTCTTGGGATTTCTTTTCCCTACATAAGTCGTCATCACAAATTTTCAGTTGGATATGGCCCAACTCCAAAATTACAGTACTCTATGATGCATAAATTCTGACTTCTTAAAAAATTTTTCAGTTTAAAAATAACTCCATTGTTTTATAATAGAAAAAGAAAGCAGATGATTACTTGGACTTAATTTGAATAGCACCTTGTATCTTATCTTAGTAACTAAAGAGAACCATTCTTAAAACATAATTTAGATCTGAATAAACTGGTGTCATTCTGGAGAGATAGCCTAATGTGAAATGAAGACATAAGGAACTGAAAATAAATCCATAGAAAGATAAGGAGTTGCAAAAGTCATAGAGAATCTACCTAAGGGGAAAAAAAAAAAAGGCTCATAATTATGCAGAAGGATAGGCAGTAGTTTGCTTCCAAAAGATTGGTCTAAATTAAAATGATTGTTAAAAAGCTGTCAATAAAAATAAAAATAAAAAGATTATTCTTTTGCTCTGAATTCTTTTAGGGAATGTTTTTCCTATAATTCACCATACACATGTACAGAACATTTGATAAGGTAAGAATTTAAATAAGAGAAAGTTATATGTGTAGTTTTAAGCTGTTTGTACGATTATAGTTTCTTTAGGATGTAGTTATACTGTTAACTTGTATATGTATATTCAATGACAAAAAAAATCTTCATAAGAATCTTAATATTATTGGGCACCTTGGTAGCTCAGTTGGTTAAGCATCTGACTCTTGATTTTGGCTCAGGTCATGATCTCACGGTTTGAGAGTTGGAGCCCTACAGCCCCTACTTGGGATTCTCTCTCCCTCTATCTCTGCCCCTCCCCTGCTTGCATTCTCTCTCTCAAAATAAATAAGCATTTTCTAAATTTTTTTTAAAAGAATCTTAATATTATTAAATTTCAATAATATCAAGTTGTTGAATGCTTTAGGACAGGTGAATATTTTATATTTTATTAAAATACTCACAACAGGATACCAATGATATGAAATGAAATGTAACCATTTATTATTTGAAAAATACCTTTATCAATAAGACAAATGAATGAACTGTCAGTAGTAATTACTTTGTGTTGTCAAAGATAATGCATTATTCAGCTATGTATTTTGTGAGTTGGAATCTTCTTAATTAACATTGAGAATGTGTCTGTTGTGTAACTTAGATATTTTTTCATGAACATTGTTATAACTGGTTTGTCTTAGTTCTTTGTTAGCCATAGGCAGGAGTAGTGAGGAAAGGAAGTCAGAACGGAAATGAAAATCTCAATGTTTCAATTTTGGAGTTTTTTGTATGATAATATAAGAGTAAATAAATACTGGTAATATGTCAGAAAATTAAACAGAATAATTTAGAGAATGTTAGTAATAAGATAAAAATGTAATGTTTGGCATAGTACATCACCCTATGGGGAACCAAGCATATTTCTATTATATTAAAAATGTGTTTTGTTCATAATGTTGAGTTTTTAATGAATTATAGCAGTTTAGAAAATGTTAAACTCTTTATTATATTTTCAACATTAGTAATTCTCACTTCCATCATTCACTGGTTTTCTTTAAAAATATTATTCCTTCATAGTCTGTAAGTTTCCTTTACTCATCTTAGTGTTTCTTTTTTTTTTAGTAAAAATTATGTCTTTTTTGTTTAATTTTGTTTAATTTTATTATTATTATTTTAAATTTACATCCAAGTTAGCATATAATGCAACAATGATTTTAGGAGTAGATTCCTTAATGCCCCATACCCATTTAGCCCATTCACCCCTCCCACAACCCATCCAGCAACCCTCTGTTTGTTCTCCATATTTAAGAGTCTCTTATGTTTTGACCCTCTCCCTGTTTTTATATTATTTTTGCTTCCCTTCCCTTATGTTCATCTCTTCTTAAAGTCCTCATATGAGCGAACTACGTGGACGGAACTCATCTTAGTGTCTTAAAACTGCAGATTGAAATTCACTAATCAGTCACAGGGAATTTTTAAAAAATGGATAACTACAGACTAAAAAAATAATAGAGTGCCTTGCATACATTATTTTAAGGATAAGTTTCATGGAGAGATTTATTTATGTATTCTGGGCTGCAGTGAAACTGAATTTCTTGCTATAGATCTTGGTAAATATTACTGAAAAACCCATGGACTATATGAAAGGAACAGAAGAATACTATGTATATACTCCTGTTACTTAAGTCAGTGGTTCATTTACTATTTTATCTATATTTTCAAATATATACAATGAATATGATCAAGTAGCCCACTTTCAATGTTGCATTCATGGCTCCTTTGATGGTTGATGAATTGTCCATAGGGATGAAAAACAACGTGTTAGACTTAATCATTTTACTGTCAGAGTTCTATGTATCAATTGCTAGTGAAAAACATCCTGAAGAGAAGCTGGCTATTACTTAATTAGCACTGGAATATTGCACAGATTTTCATTTCAGAACCATATTTCAAATGAATTATGAAACTAAACAGAAGTCAAAGATGTTACACAGGCTGGAGATACTGCAAAATTAAGATGGGTTTGGCCATTTATAACAAACATAACTGAACTATATTCCTGTGAATTTGCAAGAGCAATCACTGTACTTAACTAAGTTCCTGTAATTAAAAAAAAAAAAAAATCCCTGAGCATAGGGAGACTCAGAGCATTGATTCGTTGGGAAAAATCTTATACTCACATCAAATTCAAATTTGGTATTATACTAGAAGAATGTGACATTAAGCTCAGATTTTTTGTGTGAGATGAAAAGCTGGTGATTATAAGCTATTATAAACAATTATACTGGGGCACCTGGTTGACTCGGTTGAGCATCTGACTTCAGGTTCAGGTCATGATCTCATGGTTCGTGGTTCGCGGGTTCCAGTTGGCACTGGGCTCGCTGCTTTGCGAAGTCTACTTCCCATCCTCTGTCCCCCTATCTCTGCCCCTCCCCTGCTTGCACTCTCTCTCTCAAAAAATAAATGAAACAACAACAAAAAAGAAACAATTGTACCAATTTCAGATATTGGCATATTTGTGGCAGAATTGTTTAGAGTCAGAATGTGGAAATGGAACCGGAGGAGACATTTTGGTTATACCATTAGAGTTAAGTTATACCACTTACCATAAAAACAAACTTTGATGGTGGCTTCTATAAACTGGTGTTCTATGTAATTTGTTTTTTGTTAATCATTTTTGTTTTCAAATTTTTATCACTAATATAACATTTTAATATTTTAGTAAAATTGTTAATGTGGTAGCACACAATATTAAATAATTTTTTAATAAAAAAGGTCTTAGTCCAAATTCGACTCTGGCATACAACTGCTTTCATTTATCCATCTACGTTATTCTTATAATCAGGGATAAAGAGGACAATTAGATCATTATAGAAATAACCATAAATCTATAAATATAGGTATATAAGCAGACATACATTAATTTAAAAAGATCTTCCAATACCTTCAAGTTATTGGTGCTCTATCTTGATTCTTGAACTTCTTTTCTTGACATGTACCTCACAATCTTCAACAACCTTTCCTTACTTTCATGCCTCTTTACCTTGGGATTAATTCTCTCACAGAAAGCCCTCTCTTGGATCTGATTCTTAGCCCACTTCTCTGTTTGCATCTTTTGGCTTCCTTCCTTGATTCTGGCTTGGACTCTCTTTTCACCATCCCAGCGCAATTCTCCAAAAGCCTGTACTCCAGAATCTGGGATTATGCTTGCCTTAATGGGTTTTGACTTCAGTATCAGTTGGGGCACTTTCAGATATGTGTGGGCCCATTCAAGAACTCTTAAATTAGAATCTCTGGAGGTGGAATCCAGTTACAGGGACTGTTTGAAAATTTCCCATTTCAGGGGCGCCTGGGTGGCTCAGTCAGTTAGGCACCTGACTTTGGTTCAGGTCATGATCTCACGGTTCAGGTGTTTGGGCCCCATGTTGGGCTCTGTGCTGGCAGCTAGGAAACTGGAGCCTGCTTTGGATTCTGTGTCTCCCTCTCTCTCTGCTCCATGCCTCCCCATACTTGTGCTTGTGTCTCTGTCTCTCAGAAATAAACATGAAAGAAAGAAAGAAAGAAAGAAAGAAAGAAAGAAAGAAAGAAAGAAAGAAAGAAAGGAAAGAAAGAAAGAAAGAAAGAAAGAAAGAAAGAAAGAAAGAAAGAAAAGAAAAGAAAAGAAAAGAAAAGAAAGAAAGAAAGAAAGAAAGAAAGAAAGAAAGAAAGAAAGAAAGAAAGAAAGAAAGAATGAATCTCTAGACATTGCCAAATATTTTCCTGGGGACAAAACCACCCCCATTTGGGAACCACTCTTCAACAGCTAGAATAAAATCAGATGAAAGGATTATTTATAAAACTAGAAGTTCTATAGTAGAGCAAAAAGGAGTACCCTAGTGAATCAGTCCAGACTGACATCTCTCAAGATATAGCAGGCATGGCACAGATGGAATACACTCCAGGAAACTTGACCTTGGCCACTTGTATGGGGCTACTATTAGGGAGGCTGGCCTAGCTTTAGGTTCAGGAGAGGCACCCAATGTGTGTAAAGTTCAGGTGACTGGAAAACAACCAGTGTAGGGGTGCTGTACATGCGGGAGTAGAGGAACGTTACAGGAAAATGGCGTACAAAAATGGTGGTTCCTGAAACTGGAGATATATGCCGCTCTAAATAGCCAGGCTTGGGCCACAACACAGGAAAATAGTGGACCGTGTAGGGACTGTGCTAACTTTGTGATACATAACATAGAGAATATAAACAGGTCAGGGGCTATTTTCCTCCCATAATGAAGAATCTGCAGTAGACAGTCCAGAATTGGTACAACTGTTCAAGATATTGCAAGGATTCATTGTCTTTCTATCTGCCTTCTCTGTCATCCTTACACTTAGCTCTCATGCTTAGGATTACAAGGTGTCTTGCTATTACAAGGTGAATGATTACAAGGTGTCTCCAGGCATTGCATTAACATTTTGGACTGGAAAAAAAGAAACAAAGGTTAAGGGCAAGACCAAAACACTAAAGGATTTCCTCTTAGAACGAAACAAGTGGAAGATCTTATACCTTCCCCCAAAGAAATCAATTACATCTTACCAGAATTCTGCTAATAGATATCCTAGCTTGAAGAGAGGCTGAGAGAGAGAATGTTTCCAATGGACATGTTGCCACTCTAAAAAAAAAAAAAAAAAAAAAAAAGAAAAAAAAATTCTTCTATTCCATAGGTATAGAAGAAGGGGAGAAGGAACAGTGGATGCTGGGCAGGACAATAGCACTGTCTGCAACTAGTGATCTGGAATCTAATTTTGTAATCTGGAAGACAATAACTCAGGAGAAGTCAGGGAAATAGACCAAGAAGCAGACATGAGAAAAGAGGAAAGAAGTGACCCTGTAACCAAGCCAAATATGTCTTATTCAAGAGGGTTTTGAATATTTTCTATTGGACTACTGGGCCAATTTCATGGCACAATCAATCCAACAGCTGTAAATTGACACAATTAAACTACTTTCCAGAGCTGGCAGTTTGTTAATCTGACCTGGGTGTTTGGGGGGGGTGGGGGGGGGAATGGCAAGACAGTGAGTAAAACCTGACTTACATGCAGCATTATGTAATTTGCAACATGCTGTCCATTTTCTCAAAGCATGAAAAAAGGGATTGTTATAAAGTTAAGGTTTCATAGAATTATAAGATTCTAGGCCTCTTGGGGTTAATTTTTTCCTTAAAATGCACTCTTGTCTGTTTTCTAAAGACTTAGTTTAAAAGCATTAAACATTTAAAATATACCACTTGATATGTAATTGGCATTGAGACTTGGTTTTTTTTTCCACTTGAATTTTGTCTTTTGCCAGCAAAACATATCTTTGCTGTTTGGGCCTTAGTGTGTGTTTTTTTATGTATACGTCCACTAGCCACGAGAGGAGAAGATCTCACTTAGTACCCAATTGGATATCTCATTCTATGGAGAAGATTTTTATATTTCATAGTTGTCCAATCGATGACATACTTATGTATCCCTATGCCTCTTCTTTTAGTGTTTTAGAGTTAAATATTGTGGGAGGAGGGCATCAAAAAGACATGATTGCCACTGACCTGAGGGCTGGACTCTGGCAGTAGAAGACAACCCATCCCCGCCCCCCATCTTTGAAATGTGTGTTCTGTTTGTCTCCCCTATTCCCAGAAGCTGCTCCAGGGATACAGCTTTGAGATAGAAAATGTGGTAGTGTGCGATCTAGACTGGGTATGTGACTGAATTAAGATCCTTGTGTTGTGACCAGTTTAGATCTCTATATAAAGATTCTGGTGGGTTGGTGCAGAGATCTACTTGTTTTAAGGCCGCTCAAGACAAGCCTCTTAAGTTCCCATGCTTATTGAACTTTGCCAACTGTCAACCTGAGTGACCTGCCTCTTTCTTCAGTGTTTCCCTGCTCTCCTTTACTGGGTCCAATTTCAGATTTCACCTCAGGAGCTCCCCCAGGAAGTTGTGAACCAACAAATATTGAATATACTAGGTCTACTGGTCTAGAATTCTTTAAATATTTTGAATTGCAATTCATGTTCTAAAAAAAAAGCATATAAATTATAGCAATAGATTCAGAAGAGGCTTTGATGACTTTCTTTTTCCATGAAGGATGTGAGTTTTATTTGTACAACATATGTTTGTGCTCCGTGCAAAAGCGTTCTTTATTTTCCAGATGCTCATAAAATAATGATTATAATATTATGGGAAGTCGTGAATATTAGTTATAATTAAATTGTAAGGATTGGTGTGGCAGGGGTGGCTGATTTCACCTTGGAATTGGATTTGAAAAAACGGTTATGTTGGAGTTAAATATTTCATTGGGAAACTAGTATTTTGTTTTGTTTGTTTTAATCAATTGATATTTGTAAATCCTCTAGGGAATTTAATGACTTATAAGTCGCAGGGGTCCAATTAATAGTTCTCAAGCTAGATCTTATGCAGTAAATGTACAATAGAGGGGCACCTGAGTGGCTCAGTCAGTGAAGTGCCCTAGTCTTGATCCCACCTTAGGCATTCTCAGGATTGTGAGTTCAAGACCCACATGGGGCACGCCTTGAGTGTGAAGCCTACTGGAAAAAATAAATAAATAAAATAAATGTCCAATAAAAATAATGTGAGCCACTTGCATGATTTAAAATTTTCTAGTGGACATATTAAAGTTAAAAAAAGTGGTAGGATTGATTTTAATAATATACTAGATTTAAGCTAAGAGATCCAAAATAATTATAATTTCAACGTTTACAAACAATGTAAATAATACTGTAATGGTAGCTTAACATGAATGTTACATGTTAAAATATAGTTTAATATTCTTTTTTTATCCATACTAATTCCTTCAAATCCAGGGTACATTTTATTTTTGTAGAGAATCTGAATTCGGTCTTACTCATGGTCACATGTGGCTAGTGGCTCCTATATTAGAGCAGCTCCAGAGTCTAAGGTTCCAAGGCAGCAGAAAACTATATTGTTCACTAGAAAACTAAATTGTTCAGGTACCCTTTCCCCAATAATACCACTATTTCCCCAATAAACCAGGCTCCAAACTTAGAAATATCAATAAAGGGGCCAAATATCTGTCTTTGATAGTTTATTATAGTTTAATTATATCATATATTTAATACTACATGCTTTAATAATATATTCATTTAAAATATTATATTTTCACTCACATTTCATGAAATGAATTTATTTAGCTTTTATCCATCCATCTCATCCCATTAGAGTCCTCTAACCATCTTCTGGAGCACATAAGCTTTACTATGGCCTGAGATGTTGGAGCTACAGCCTCCCCCTTTTTTTTATGTTCATTTATTTATTTTGAGAAAAGACCATGCAAGAAGAAGAGGGGCAGAGAGGGAGAGAGTGAGAGAGAGAGAGAGCGAGAGAGAGAGATAGAGATTCCTAAGCAGGCTCTACACTAAGAGCCTAGAGCCAGAGTTGGGGCTTGATCTCGGGAACTGTGATATCAAGGCCTGAGCTGAAATCAAAAGTCAGATCCTTAATCGACTGAGCCACCCAGTTGCCCTGCTATGGCCCTTTTTGAATTTGTATATCATACTTCATGCTGTCACTGCAAAATTTAGCTCAAGTCACAGTATTTATTCATGTAACTTTAGGACAGTAATTCTCAAGGGAGAGTGTGTGGAATTTTGCCCCCAACCAAGGGAACATTTGGTAATATCTGGAGACATTTTTGGTCATCAAATCACAACTGAGGTGGGGTGTTACTGGCTTCTAGTGCATGGAGCCCAGGAAACTTCTAAACATATTACAATGCACAGGGCAGTCCCCCACAATGAATTATCTGGCTCCAAATGTCAATAGAGCCAAGGCTGAAAAACTTTGGATTGGGACAATTCTTTGTAATATTCATCCAGTAGGTATATATTTGAGATCTTTTCACTGTCACCCTCACAGTGGTACTTTTGAATGTGATCTTTAAAAATTGCTTATAATATGGTCCAACATTTCCAATTCTAAACTGGAATACACAGAAAAAAAATTAATAAACCTGTATTAAGACTTTGACCTTCTTTCTTATTTATTCTGTGAGTTGATTTCTAAAGCATCTCAAATGAACACAGATTTGGGTCATTTGAAACTATTGTATTAAAATGGGCATATTCTTTTATATGAAGAATTTGAAAACAAGATAGTTTTCTTATTCCTGAGAAATAATATTTTGAGGGGAAAAGCCTTTAACTTTATTCTACAGTGTTCCCAGACTCATGGTATAGTCTGCAGTTAGCGTGAGGAAGGTCTAAGATAACTATCACTTTAAAATTGTTTTAAACAATTTCTTTTTTAGAGCAGTTTTAGGTTTGCAGCAAAATTGAGGGGAGGGTTCAAAGATTTTCCATTTTCCCGCTGCCCGCCACACATGTATAGTCTTCCCCCACTGTCAATATCCCCCATCAGGGTGGTATAATTGTTACAATAAGAAACCTACATTGTCACCTCCTTACTACCCAAACTCCATGGTTTTACATTAGTGTTCACTGTTGGTGCCATACATTCCATGTGTTTGGATAAATGCATCCACCATCATTGTATGCAGAGTAGTTTCACTGCCTTAAAAAATCTCTGTTCTCTACTTATCGCTCCCTCCCACCCTCCTCACCAGGAATCACTGATCTTTTTATGGTTTCCATAATTTTGCCTTTTCCAGAATGTCGTATAGTTGAAACCAAACAATATGTAGCCTTTTCAGATTGTATTCTTTCATTCACTTAAGAATATGTGATTAAGTTTCTTTCATGTCTTTTTATGGCTTGATAGCCCATTTCTTTTTTGCGCTGAATAATATTTCATTGTCTGGATTACCACAGTTTATGTATCCATTCACCTACTGAAGAAAGCCTTGGTTGCTTCCAAGTTTTGGCAATTACAAATAAAGCTGCTATGAACAGCTGTGTGCAGGTTTTTGGGTAGACACAAGTTTTCAACTCCTTTGGATAATTTTACTAAGGAGTGCAATTGCTAGATCATATGGTTAAGAGTATGTTTAGTTTTGCCAGAGGCCATCAAGGTGTCTTACAAAGTGGCTGTTCCATTTCGTATTTCTACCAGCAATGAAACAGAACCCCTGCTTCCCCACAGCCTCCTCACCATTTGGTGTTGACGATTTGGATTTTAGCCTTTCGAATAGGAGTGTAGTGGTAGCTCATTGCTGTTTTAATTTGCATTTCCTAATGATGTATGAGATAGAGTATCTTTGAAAATGCTATTTGCCACCTTTATGTGCTTTTTTGTATGTGTGAGATCTCTTTTAAGGTCATTGGTCCATTTTTTATCCATTTTTTTCCCTGTTATTGAGTTTTAAGTATTCTGTGTATGTTTGGAAGACAGAGCTTTTCCTGATACGTATTTTGCAAATTTTTCTTCCAATCTGTGGCTTGCCCTTTTGTTCTCCTTTACTTCATTTCCTCTACTTTGGAAGTGTGTCCCAGCATTTCTCAGACTACTGAAGTCCTATAAATTTCACTCATCTTACGGGCTCTCAAATTGTTTTAGGGTTTATCTCCTACTCTCTGGAGTACGTGTGTCTTACAAAGATCACTGATATACTTGCCACTTCTTGCTTATCCACTCTACTTAACATGATATCACAATGTATCATATGTAATATGTGACCATTATAATTTTCTTAAGAATATCTTGGTGGTTCAAACTATAATAGAGGTTAACAAGATTAATATAGCCATGGTGACAGATAGTAAATGTGTACTCGTGTTTGTCCTATATAAATTTGTACATTCTCCGATCCTGCTTTTTAGAAAAAAAATGTTTTAACTTTTATTTATTTTTGTGAGACAGAGAGAGAGCATGAATGTGGGAGAAGCAGACACAGAATCTGAAGCAGGCTCCAGGCTCTGAGCTGTCAGCACAGAGCCCGATGCAGGGCTTGAACCCACAAACTGTGACATCATAACCTAAGCTAAAGTCGAACGCCCAACTGACTGAGCCACCCAGGGGCCCCCCTCTGATCCTACTTCTTAAGAGAAATAGAACAGGATGCATTCACCAGTACAATGGCCACATACTATGTATTAGAAACCTTGTTAATCTACTCTAGCAAAGATGTTATATTGAGTGCAATAGCTTCATTTGGATTTCTTATTTGGTTGAATTTAAGGTAGTTTGGTATCATTCTATTAGATCTATCTGGCTTTGATAGGGTCCAAGTTGGTAAATTAAATGAATATATATTGAAACTACATGATTCAAATCTTATTAGATAAAATAATCTCTATCATTTTCCCTAGGATACAGTATTGTCTTTAATATACTCTCTTGTCCAGAGGTAGGATGGGTAGTAATAAAGGGTTTTACTTGGCTTTTCTCCCTATGGTGGCTTTTACCCGAGGGGTCAAGGGACCACTACTGGGGGCTCCATTAATACCCAAGTATATCTTCCCAAATTTACATTTTGAAACTGGGGAAATGAACATTAGGTCTGTGGAACTAGTAGAGCCACTGCAAATTGGATGCAGAACTCACTAGTGTATTATCCAGATTCTGTATACTCCAACGAAGGGACCGATGATGATTCTTCAAACCCTAAGAATCCCCCCAAATATCAGTGTCAAAGAAAACCTGTGTCCCTCTGTCCTCAAAATGGCTAGGTATTCCCTTTTCCCCTAGTGTGAAGTTTGGAATAAATGGCACTGGACCCTCTTGGGATGGACTGTAGAAATTGTTACCAGGTAGCAAAATCAATGCTTTGGTGGACATCATGAAATGTTATACAGATTCCCTTTGATAAGTGGCTATTACCCTCACTGCCAAGTATTTCTTCAGGAATACTCTTAGCTACAGGAAGCCCATTTCCCGAGACTCACTAATGAGAAAGTATAAAGACCCCACCATAGTAGTAAAATTTACGACAACTCTGAAGGGCTATTTTAGCTTCAGAACTCTGAAGAGGTGACCAAGACTGTCATTAGGACATCCTTACACTCTACTTCTAATACCCTTTCTTCTTCTGTCTCATTTCCATAGGTTTAGACTTTAAGTATCCCTAAATATCCTGCACATTAAATATCAGCTTAAGGTCTGGGGTTTTTTTTGGGGGGGGGAACCCCACCTGCAATGACTCAAATTTTATGTCCAACAGTCTCTGAAATGTATCAGTATATCCCTTTCCCCAGTATAGTTACTTGCCCTTTGGAATAAGCCTGGGGACATAATTACTATACATACATTGTGCTGGTACAAGGTCCTTCCTCTCAAGGACAAAGCCTCTTTCATTCAGTGGGTCTTGGCCTGAAAGTGGCTCAGATCTTGATATGGAGAAAGGATTATGAATTTTTAATAAGATGTCTTCCGTTAGCCTTCTGACCTATACTTGAATTCTTATGTTTGTACAAATTGAGCAAACATTTATTGGGCATCTTAGGTTTCTTTAGTTCTATTAGGCATCTCCAGAGCAATCTACGGGTCAGGCCCCCATGAGGCCCCTGCAACCTTGTCACTTACTGGGAACATTGCCCACGCCTGCTTTCTGCAACTAAGTTCACTATTTGGCCTCTATTATTCTGAGAACTTATCAATCCAATTGAGCCTAGTTTTGTAAAAGCATCTTGTACTGTTAGTTTTGCCCTACCGTGGAGTGCCATGAATGAGCTTCTAGGTAACACTGGTCCCATCTCACCAGAGCGTTCCTTCCTTTTTTGGTAAACAGTGTTCTCTGATGCCAACCAGGGGAAATAATCATCTGGCTGCATAAGATGAGAGTCTCTTTCTATCCTGCTCGAAATTTCCTCTGGCTTTTACACACAAACTTTAATTGGTTATTAATCACTGTCAGTCTTTTATTGTCTTTTCTCAGTGCATTGATTATACCTAGCAATAGTTCTCTCAGGCCATTGTTTTTATAATTATGATTCTTTCCAACATTTCTTAAACACCAGGGGCATTGCAGCCATCAGTACATTCCTTTTCACCGGTATCCAGTCCCAGTTTGGCATTGGTGAAAACTGTAATCATTGTACTAGTATTGCATGGTAGATTGTCTCAGTGCTCCTTCTGAGTGGAAAGGCCCTCAAAACAACCTGGGCGTTGATGACCTGACACCAAGACCCTTCTTCAGTGTTTGCTTCCTAGTACTATGTTTGGGACCCAGTGTTGCAGATCAGGTTCCTGAGGAAACAGACCTGGGGCCACTAAGATTGGTGTGCAGGTGTCTTTTCAGGGAGTTCCCTTGGGAATAGCATCTGTGACAGACTAGATGTTAAAAATCTAACATTCTGGGGCGCCTGGGTGGCGCAGTCGGTTAAGCGTCCGACTTCAGCCAGGTCACGATCTCGCGGTCCGTGAGTTTGAGCCCCGCGTCAGGCTCTGGGCTGATGGCTCGGAGCCTGGAGCCTGTTTCCGATTCTGTGTCTCCCTCTCTCTCTGCCCCTCCCCCGTTCGTGCTCTGTCTCTCTCTGTCCCAAAAATAAATAAAAAACGTTGAAAAAAAAAAATCTAACATTTTCTTTGCGTTTTATTTCTTTTTTTTTTTTTTAAATGTTTATTTATTTATTTTGAGAGAGAGAACAGGGAAAGGGCAGAGAGAGAGAGAAGAGAAAGAGAAGCCCAAGTAGTCTCCGTGCTGTCAGCACAGAGCCCGAAGCGGGGCTTGATTCCACGAATCATGAGATCATAACCTGAGCCAAAACCAAAAGTTAGATGTCCAACTGACTGAGAACCCCATTGTGTTTCATTTCATATTTATTTGTTAACCTGTGTCTATACTTTTGGCATTTTTCCCAAGAGCTGAAAGGGGTCGTTTCCCGACCCCCCACCCCAAGTCACACTGAAGAATATTTATGTTTATAAAGGAGTTAATATTTGTGTCAGAATAACAAGGTCTAGACCCTTTCCTCAGCTTGGTGGTTTATTTTATTGTTGCTATATTGGCACACGTGCCTTAATGGCGTCATGTCAATAAGGTTGGGTGTCAGGACTACTTGAACATACAGGGTTAGGATTTAAGCTCCCATGGCTTCTGGCAGTGATGCTGGAGGCTGGTGGGAAATAAAAAAAAAAAGACAGTGCATTTGACAAGGGTCCAGAAGTCAAAGGACAAGGCAGTACTAAGAAGTCTTCAGTGGGACCTGAAAATCAGAGCAATACTAAGAAATGAAGTTACCCTTACATCAATGATTTCTAAATTTACTTTTTTTCTGACATTTCTACTTGCTTTTAGTAGATTTTGGACACTTATTTTTTCCATACTTGTTGGCTTCCAGTTTTTTACTTTGCTCCCAGGAAGTCTCACTACTAATCTCCAAGCAGGTAAAAAAAGCAATCTCAGTCATGTGCATTTAAGTCAGAAAAATTATATTGTAGCTATTTCTCCTCCAGCCATGAACTCCTCCTAAATGCCCTACTCCTTTGTTCACTATCCATTTCCTTCTTAGTCTTGGTGACTTCATTTCAGACAATTCACCCTAACCTGGGTCTGGCTTTCTCTTAAAATGCAAATGCTGGTCTGGCCCCTCAGTGAAACATCTTCAGGAGATGTCCTGTCAGTAGATCATGTCCAGGAACTTGGACATTGTTCTTGCTGGGCTCACAGCAGCCCTAGCACTGTTCATCAGAGCAGTGGGATCAGCCTCCTCAGCCCTGGTATGAGTGGTTATGCATACCCTGTTATATTCCCACAAATGCATGTGTACTTCCAGTGGAAGACAACGGTTTTTCACTTCTGTTAAACAGTTATGAAAGATGAGGACATATTTTTTGAGGATTAGGAAAATTCAATTGTGATGCTGATTTGGAATGATATGTAGTGTTAATTAACATTTAATTCAACATTGATATTTGTGCTAATGTAGTTTATTAACACTTGGGATATTAAGAATGATAATAGCACTGTGACTGGCCATAAAAATAGTTATATGAGTATTATATTGGTTTATTAATATCATACTATAAGCACTGTTTCAGCCATGGGTTAGATAACAATTTCATTTAAAAGTGTCTACCAGGAAAGTGAATTTCCAAGAGGTGAGGGTGTATATGAATGTAGAAAGTAAACAAAACAGAAAAAGTCAAAGCAGTATTTTAACACTTTGTAGCTCCTATTCCTTTAAAGAATGTTGCCGAGATCCACACCCATGAGACAAGTAGGACCAGCTGGCAAGCCACCGTGGACCTAAAGCTGTCACCCAATGAAATATAGGACTCTTGCATCAAGGCTAGGATGGTATAATGCAGTAGAGACAATAGGTATACACATTAGGACACAAAGGAGGCCCTTAAGCAATACATAGCATCTCTGCACAGAAGGCCAGCTTGTGCAATCCTTCCATGATTGCACATATAAAAGACCCATGAAAATGAAACATCTCTAGGGTATTATGTTGAAACGACAACAGGCTGCCTCATGCCTTCTGTCTTAACAGAGCAGGCCACTTTAGGCAGCATATAGGAACAGTAAATCATACCTATGCATGTGTATGTATGTGTGTGTGTGTGAGCGCGTGTGTGTACAAGAGAAGGAGATGGATATGAGAGACAGAAGCAAAGGTGAAATTTATTGATTAATCTATTAAAATGTACATAGAGCACCTTTTAAAACTTCTCTTTAAAGAATTGCTTCTTTATCTGTAAGGCGATGTTGCTGATGGGCCACCAAATTCTCAGCTTTTATTAAAACATAAAGAATTTCACACTTAAAAATATGGCTATACTATTGATAGATTATTTCAATATGTGGTTTTCAAACTGAGTTCCACCTAGCTGAGGGTTTCTAAAACTGAGTTCTGCCTAGCTGTAGGCTTCCTAAAATGTTCTTCAGAGAGCGATTGTCCTGTAACCATCTCATCTGAGTTTTATGGGAACCTATAAAGGGCTAGTATCATTCTCCCTGATAGGACACTGAAGCCAAGAGGCCCACAAGCAGCAAGAAGCAGAGCCAGAACTGAAACCCAATTTTCTTTCTTCAAATACTCTGTTCTTTTTTCTGTACAATCGTTACTCTTGGGATGACAATAATAACTAATGTCTGTATGGTAATTTAGAGTTTCCAAAGCTATTTCATTACATTATCATATGCATTTAAAAAAATCTGCCACCTAGGAGCTATTTTTATTCCCTGTCTTATTTCTTATGGATAAAGAAATTGTATTTCAGATAAAGTAAGTGACATGCTAAAGACAGACAGAAAGCAAGTGCTGAGGTGAGTTACTCTTACTCTAGAAGCTATGTTCCTTCTACCATGACGTCTTGCTGACCTGTATGTGGAGGCTTAATTATTAGAAAGACTAATGAAATAATTCCAAAATGTGTAAGTGTGTTTTTTTAAGATGGCTTGCATGTGAAAACAGAAGCTTTGTTGGCTATTAAGATTTTGAAGTGGTAAAACTTCAAACCTCAGGCAGAAACAAGGTGGCTAATACATTTAGCATGGCAATAATATAACTTTACACCCTTCTTTACCTCTCAAGAAAGAGACTGATTTTCCAATATTTGTTTTAGATTTAATTTTATTGCATAAGTCACATTCTGTCATTTGTTATTTCTGTATTTGTAAAATTCATACCTTGTATTTTATTATACTTCTATCCCCAGGAAATATCGCCAGGTACATCATTCAAAATACTGCCTTTTTAAAATACGTATAAAGTCTCTATTCTCTCTCTGCCTATTGCATGCTCTCTCTCTTTTCCTCCCTCTCTCTCTCATTTTCTCAGTCTGTCTCTGTCTCTCTCTGTCTTTGTAATACAAGTGAAAACAGGCCATGCTAGGGCACATAACCGGCAGCACTTTGCAAAATACTTCAAATCAAAATCGTTGTCTCAATAATAGGACAGGGTCATTTTATAAAAATGAGGTTTTCAGTAGAGGAAGGACAGAAAATCCACTTCTGGTTAACATCCAGCAAACATTAAATATGAAAGACATGGATGTTTTTAGTTGTTTGGATGGTATTGTCTAATGATAGAATGTAAAATAAAAGAGGATCACTAGATAAATTTAATTTCATAAATTCCTCAGAAAAGTGTTTTAGAGATGTTAATACATGTGCTTTGAAAATAAGTTGGAATAAGAAAGAGAGTTATTTACAGCATTTTTGCAAACTTTAGGGAGGATATTTAGGGGTTGATTATTTAATCATAACTGTTCTTCTGAGCCCCATTTCCCCCCAGGACTTCTATGAACATCTTCTCAAGCAAAACCCCATGAAAGAATTGATCAATGCTGTATTAAAGCTATAGATAGATTTTACTGACAAAAAAGATATAGAATGTGATAAGAGGTAATTGGATTTATCCATTTTGTAGAATCCCTAATAGTTCTCAGATTTCTGATAAAGCATGTTTTTGGCCAAAAATTATAAAAATGATGAAAATTATATTTATATGAAAAAATTGTGATTTAAATTCATAATAATCCTACTTTAATAATCAATAATCAGGTGGGAAATTTTGAAATTTATGAAGAAATAATATTCCCCTATTGTTATAGACATATGTCTCAGAGGAAAAGGTCCTTACTCAACTCTCTATTCCTAATACTTTTTCCCAGGTCTCCTAATTGCCCCAGAGACCTTGTACTGTCTCCCCCTGTCCAATATCACTAATCTCGTTTCTATTTAAAGACGTTTCTTGGGGCACCTGGGTGGCTCAATCAGTTAAGTATCCAAGTCTTGATTTTGGCTCAGGTCATGATCTCACCATTTGTGAGTTCAAGGCCAGCATTGGACTCTGATCAAGAACACGGGACCTGTTCGGGAGTCTCTTTTCCTCTCTCTATCCCTCCCCACCTCCCCCCAAAATAAACAAACAAATAAATAAATAAACATTTAGAAAAAAGTTTCTCCTCAAACTCAATGTGCTCTAAAGCAATTGTGTTACCCTTCAAGTCAGCATCAACCCTTAACTTCCATATTCCTTTCAAAACCATCACGTCTTCCAATTTCACACGCTTCAAATTTATGTTTAAGTTGAACACATTGTTTTTGTCATCCTGCTACTTCAAAGTTTAAAGAATCCCTTGGAACCTCATTGAATGTCTATTATTGATACATATTGTGCTAGGTATTCTAAGTCAAATGTTGAATAATACAAAGTCCTAGCCTCAGGGTGACATTTAGCTGGGAAAGACACATAAGTAATTCAGTACGATGCAGCACCACAAGAAAAATGTACATTTAATGTGACAGAAGACTGGAAGAAGCAAGTGTTGGTCACTGACTGGCAAAAAGGCACTGGAAATATTCCACAGATAGAGGAGGTCCTAGCAGTAATTCTTAAAGTGGTGCACTACTGTTTGCCAACATTTAGTGTGAAGAATAAAGGCGATCCAGCTGTAGAGCATTGGAAAATAAATACATGGGAGAAAGAAAAAAGAGTCTTTTAGATAAGAAAAAGTTTGGAGACTTCAATGTCATGCTAATGGGTATGGACATTTTCCTGTAGGGAAACAATCATTACTTTATTATTTAATCAGTAATAAAGTAAGTGATTGCGTTTTAGAAAGATCACAAATAAAGCTGTGTAGAAGATGGATTGGAGGTGGGTAAGTCAGAAGTCTGAAATACTACTTAGGATGAAGTGTCAGATAAAAGTGAATAATTATGAGGGCTTGAACTAAAGTTGTAATGCTGAGACAGGAGAGGCAAAGCAAACAAGTTACTAAGGTGATAACATGACTATGAAAAGACTGTGGGTAATGATCATGTTCATGGACACGACCGACCCAATTTCACAATTTCTTAATAGCTTTTTAACACAACCACAAAACTGCTACATCTTTGAAATGTTAAAGTCCCTCTTCTTACTCTCCAGCAGAAGCTTCTATCTTTCCAGTGATTACACTCAACCACTCCTACGACCCTTGTTTTTTTACTCCATTGGACTCTTGTAGTCATCGACCTCTTCCTGTATTTATTTTTCCTCTGAATTATCTTCTATCTTGATGTATTTTTCTATACTTGAGATCATTCTTATTCTGTGTCATTTAATCTCACATTCTGGGGGGGAGGTGAACCCAAATCAGGTATCTGTCTTCTCTGGGCTTGCCCTGGTCAGATAAATAGTGCTGGGGGATGAGGGAGGGGGGAATCACAATGGGGCAACTGAAAATGTGTTGTTAACAATGTCAACCAGGTCCTCATCAAAGTACACAATAGTACAATGATTTTCTATCCAGCCATCTCTCTCTTGCTCTTCACAAAGCATATTGGAAGTTTTCTGCAAAATTCCCCAACTTCTCAGCGATTTCTGCTCCTTGGGGTCATTTAGTACAATCAAGGCAGCCAAGGGCATATTGCTGGGATAGGAAAGCAGTTCTCAGTGCCACTTAGGGGAAGGATGGGGTTGGGTTACAGACGGGAAACACACTTCTAAAAGGGGTCTAGTCCACAAGGAGGCTACATTCTAGAAAAAAATTTCCAGTCACAATAGCTGAAGCAAGTTTAGTTTAAAAAGTTTACTGGAATATTGTACTTCACAAGAATTACAGCTAATTGAAGAAGGTATCATTTATCATATCACACTCATTATCTGCCCAATTAATCAATTAAGTAACATAGGGAAGAGAAAAAACTAGTTGCTTTCATCAAAAATAAATGTATATACTTCTCCTACGACTGTAGATATAAGTCCACTCTAATCTTTACTCATGAATCAGAGAATTAGCTGTTACACTCACCAAAGAATCTCAATGCCTTATGAAAATGATTGTATTTTAAAAAGGAGGAGAACTGCCCCTGGTGTTTAAAAAATAAATCTAAGAATATTATAATTAATTGTACTCTCATATGCAAGATAGAACCCCAATGATGTCTCAATATCTAAAAATGTGATTTTCTTATTATTGATCCAGAAAGTAGTTCATCAAGATACTTCCACTAAACATGAAGAGTATATTTCCAGTAATAGATTACTGTATTGGCAGAGAGCAAGTATTTTTAGTTAAGTAATGATAAATTGGACAATTAAACATGTAATCACAATATATTTATAAAATATCAATTAAAAATATAAAGTCATAAATGCAGCCATATTTTAGGCCAAACCCCACTGATTCTTTAATTTAATAAGAAGTAAGCAGTTTATATACTTGGTTGAGAAGAGTAAATTGACATGTAATTTATTTAAAAAAAAATTTATTATTTTATTTATTTTTAAGACAGAGAGACAGAGCATGAGTGGGGGTGGGGCAGAGAGAGAGGGAGACACAGAATCTGAAGCAGGCTCCAGGCTCTGAGCTGTCAGCACAAAGCCTGAAGCGGGGCTCAAACTCACGAACTGTGAAATCATGACCTGAGCCAAAGTCAGATGCTCAACTGACTGAGCTACCTGGGCGCCCCAACACGTAATTTATTTTAAATGCCATATAAGAATAAATCAAATTTAAAAAAGGATTTCTTAGATGAATAGTCAATATAAATGATAGATTTAAATAACATAAATAAGACCGATCTAGTAGTATTTCCTGTCTGAAAGTTCTATTTAATGATTTGTTTGATAGAGAATGAGTTCCTATCATATCAAAGACTCACAACATAAAGATATTTTTAACATATATCAAGCTGCAAGTTTGTTTTTATCATTTTATTATAAAAATTATATTGGAAGAGATTAAAACTTTTTTGATTGAAACCAGGGAAGCTTAAAATAATGTTTTTATACCTGAAAGAAAACATTTCAAACCCAGATAAATTTTTGGGTTTTGTTTTCAAAATTTATTGAGAAATAATTGGCCTACATCACAGTATACATTTAAGGTATACAGCATGATGCTTTGATGCACCTATATCATGAAATGATTATTGTGATTGGTTCACCTAATACCCATCATCTCATATAAATAAAGTAGAAAAAAGAAAAAAAAAATTCCCTTTGTGATGAGAGTTCCTAGTATTCATTCTCTTAACAACTTTCTTGTGTGTCATAGAGCAGTGTTAACTACAGTTGTCAAGTTGTACTTTCCATCTCTAGTACTTACTTATTTTATAGTTGAAAGTTTGTACCTTTGATCACCTTTCTCCAATTCCCATGCCCTACCCTCTCTCTGAACGTGGCAACCATATCTGATCTCTTTTTCTTTTTTGTGTGTTTATGTGTGTGTATTGTTTTGTTGTTGTTTGTTTGTTTTTGTTTTTTTAGATTTCACATATAAGGAGTTCATACAGTATTTGTCTTTCTCTTTGACATATTTCACTTAGCATAATGCCTTCAAGGTCTATCTATGTTGTCTCAAATAAGAGGAGTTCCTCATTTTTTATGACTGGATAAAATTCAATTATATACATACATGTATACATAAAACTATATATCTTAGTTTGATTGCTCGTTTATATTGTTTTTCTGTTCTCTATTTTATTTATGCCTGCTTTAATCTTTATTTCATTTCTTCTGCCAACTTTGGGCAACACACATGCATTATAAAAGTCTTTTCAAGGCATTCCTTTGAGCTCTAGGAATTGGGAGGGGTTTACAGAAAATACCATTCATTATACAAATTATCTTTATTATATACATACTTTATGAAATCTTCCTATGAACCACATGAGGTTAAGCATGGTTACAATGATTTTGGAGACAAAGAAACTAAGAGACTAACCCCGCAATGAATTGTAGCAGAGACAGAATTTAAAGCCGGGAAGTCTGATGTCAAAAGTAGCTTTTGCCCCCTTTTTCTCCCAGAATATTACCTTTGCTATTTTTCTGGTCTTGCCTCAGATAAATAGGAATAACAACAACAACAAAACCACTGTAATTATTTCAAGTTTCTTATTTCCATGAATTCAAAATCAGAAGTGCTGAGTTTTAATAGCCAAACAATAACTTACATAGCTTAAAAAGAAAGAACTAATTTCATCACTGTTTTCCCCACCCCCAAGAATGTATCTTATCTGACTCTGCCAAAGGTAAAGCCAACAATAAAAGAAGGTGCTGACTTGGACCTTAATTTTGGTGGTGGCAAACAGCATAGCAGGGTGTGACTTGGAATATCTTGACTATTAACTCTGATTTTATTTTATTAAATTTTTTTTTAATGCATGTTTATTTCTGAGACAGAGAGAGAGCATGAGTGGGGGAGGGGCAGAGAGAGAGGGGGACACAGAATCTGAAGCAGGCTCCAGGCTCTGAGCAAACAGCACAGAGCCCGACACGGGACTCGAACTCACAAACAGCGAGATCATGACCTGAGCCGAGCTGGACGCTCAACCGATTGAGCCACCCAGGCACCCCTTAACTCTGATTTTAAAGAAAAGGTTTGGAGAGTTTTTATTTTATTTTCTTCTAACTTTTGATTTGCATGCAACATGTGTGAACACTTGCTCTTAGGACTTCGTGCATCTTTTGTCTTATTTTTGGCACTTTCTCTCTTGGACAACTCTTCTGGGAAGGGAGAGGGCTTCTTTATAAACCATGTCTGGGAGAGGCTGAGCAAGCAAGACACAACGCAGAAGTCCATGATGTGTGGTGGAAAACTGGATTCTTATTGTTGAAACATAGATACTTTCTTGTCTTTCTACTGCCATGACACTTATTTTTAATCATGGAATGAGGCATTTCTTGAAGAAAAATTGGGTAACTATCCGATTAATTCAACCACTGTGAAAATACTAAAAAGAAGCACAAGTTTGGCACTTACTGATATTTCTCTATGATAGAGGTTTCTCTGTTGAATATATACAGCTTATGGAACTATAATTAACAGCATTAATAATAATGAATGCCATTCTCCTATCAGTGCAAAGAAACTGAAGTGTGGAATGAACGCCATTCTCCTATCAGTGCAAAGAAACTGAAGTGTTAAGAGTACAATCCCAACTTTTTTAGTTGTGTGATTTTTCAACTTCATTTTCTTAGGCTCAAATGTGAAAAATAAAACCCACCCCTCAAATCAGATAATGTATGCTCCAGTACATTTTATAAAAATGAAATCTAACATCATTACTTCCATAAATTATAGACTAGTTCCCCAAATATTAAAGACTGCTATGGGCTGCTAGTCACTCAAAAATTAAAGGATTCTGCAACTTGAACTCTGAGTGCAACTGCAAACATATTCCTATACTCTTACTTTGCTAAAAATGAAAATTTAGTACATAAGGACAATAAGTTTTAATGCATAGAAGAAATAATTTAGATTTATTTATTTACTTTTTCTTACCTTATTCTCTGGTGATAAACTATGGCCATGTATAATAGTTCAGATGCACCTCAAAATAAAATAATTTGGATTTACAATTGATTTGATTATGCCATTGTCTCTTGAAAAGTTATGCACACCATTTAAAACTAGCCCCACTCTGTACCAAGCTTAAGTGACTTACATGCTGCATTTTGCAGAGAGTATGATAGCAGGAAGGTAAAACTGCAGTGTTGCAACAGAAGAGAGCCATGCTGAGAAGCAGTATGAATAATGTCTCCTTGAGATACTGATGGATAGATGGCGGGGGATCTGAGGATCAGTCATAGTTATTAATCATGTGTGGTAATGTGACTGATTGTTATTACTTCATACACTAGGTGGCTAGGAATGCAGCCAGTTCAATAAAATCATTTTAACTTCCTTTTCATGGTGGTCATTTTTCTTGTGTTTCCTTTCTTCCTTTGGTGTTCTTCAATTAAGGAAGAAAAGGCTTTCCTTTCATTTCACTGTAAGTGACCCATGAATGGGGTTCACCTGGGGAAAAAATATGGCCATGCTGTTCAGAACATGTCTTTTCCTATGAGTGAGAGGCCTCTGCAAAGCTGGGTGTAAACCATGAAAAGAATTGGATAAGTTGATCCTTCTCATCCTGACTCTTCACCTGTGCTCCATGGCCTTATTGCTAAGGAGGGTAAAGAAATACAAATTTGTGTGTGTGTTTTTTTTACTGCAGAGTAAGTACACTCAGATATTATTATACATATTCGATATAGAGAAATTCATCTGGAAATAAAAAGAGAACTTCTAAATGTGGAGCAGACCATATGGTTTGCTATTTGAAATATCCCCATTTGAATTTTTCAGGAAATGTAACACAGCTAATAAAACGTGGCCTTAAGTGTTAAATGTTCTGGACTAAAGATGTTTTAAAGACAACTTATGGCCTTGAAGATTCCCAGAAATTTGAGGCTGCAGGGGATAGTATTCTGCCTTTGTTGATCTTAGTGTTATCTTCTAGAGTTATTAAAAAACATTCAGAGGAAAATGACTATTGTTTAGTTGAAGGGGAGAAACATTAATGAAACCATTTTACCTATGGATAAAATGTCATCTGTACATGACTAGGTATTTTTTGGCTGATGTTAAGCTAAAACATATTCAAGTTTGGAGTCTGATCACACAGTAGGTTTGCAGGGCCATCCTTTAAATATTACAATTTTGTTACATCTATACACAGATACAAAACCATTGAAAACACTTCTTACAAAAACTGCAATGGGAAAAAAAAAAGGGAATGTGAATGTAATACCATAATATATTTGATCATAGATAGTCATTTTTGTACCTGATGTAAAGTCCAAGTAACCTCTCCCCCTATTCATTGCTGCTGTGAATCCAGACTTTGAGTTTTTTTTTTTTTTTTCATTTTTTAAAGGAGCTTTCAAATACTATTGCCCATCTTCATGTGTGGGTAAAGAATAATCCTTTTGATTGCAAAACTTTCCAGACACTGACAGTGAGAGATGAACTAAAATAGTATTTTATTCCCTGCTGTAATGATGAGTACACCACATTAAATATATTATTAATCCAACAAAATATTTTCATACTAAGCCATTGGGATCCATCAGTAGCCCCATTGTAACTGATGGATTACTGCATTACCATTTAATTTAGTTTTGTTTTAAAGGCATAACACTTACTATCATTTTAGTTAATTATATAACCAAATAAGGAGAACTTGCTCCAGGATAATGAGTAATGTAGAAGAGGATTCTTGTTGTTAAGAGAATTATTATGAATTGTTTTTTTAAAGGCTCTTCACAGAGAATTGCTTACACTCTCAACACTTAGCTTCAGTGCAACTGAGGGAAAACAATGAAGGAGAAGGAAAAATCAAATAGTTTTGATTTGGGTGTTCTACCTGTCCCTTAAAATAGCAATGACAATATGTCAGGTCTGTTTCTGGCTTTAGTTTTCCTCTCAGAGCGATTTTCAAATACACAATGAACTCTGCTCAGAGGGAGAATTACTGGAAATCAATTGCAGTTTCATTTGTGATACTTAAAATGTAGCCCCTGCCATTTCTGCTCAATTATACCACACTCAAATAATTTGTTAAATATCTTTGTGTCATGGAGTCAATATATGGAAGTGAATTCTACATATATCTCCATGTGCTTTTAGAAAATGACAGAAAAAATTTCCTTTGATGGAAATTGCTTGAATTTGGAACTCATGAAATTCATACTAAATTGCGCAAATATAACTCAAATGAATCTTTTTAAAAAACAGCCTTTTATTTTAGAACATTACAGATATACAGAGTTACCATGAAGTGGTACAGAGAGTTCCTGTATATGCCAGACCCAGTTTGCCCTGTCATTAACATCTTACATTAGTATGGCATATTTATCACAATTACTGAATGAATTTATATATTATTACATTCTATAGTTTATTCAGGTTTCCTCAGTTGTTCCCTAATGCCCTTTGTCTGTTTCCAGGATCCCATTCTGGATACAACATTACATTTAAAGTCATGTCTCTTTAGGCTCCTAGTTGGCCATGAAAATTTCTCATAGTTTTTCAGACTTTCCTTGATCTTATTTTTTTTTGAATGTTTATTTATTTTGAGAGAGAGAGAGAGAGAGAGAGAGAGAGAGAAAGCGAGTGAGCAGGGAAAGTGCAGAGAGAGAGAGAGAGAGAGAGAGAGAGAGAGAGACAGAGAGAGAAAGAGAATCCCAAGCAGGCTCTGCACTGTCAGTGCAAAGCCTGATGTGGGACTTGAACCCATGAATGGTGAGATCACAACCTGAGCCAAACCAAGAGTCCAAACTTAACTGACTGAGTCACCCAGCCTCCCCAGACTTTCCTTGTTCTTGATAATGTTGATGGTTTCAAGGAGTACTGGACATGTGTTTCAGTAGAATGTTCTTCACTTGGAAATTTTCTAATGTTCTATCATGATTGGACTGGGGTTATGGGTTTAGGGAGGAAGACTACTGAAGTGCCATTGTCATTACATCATATCAGGGGAGCATATTATCAACATGACTTATCACTCTCATTATTGACCATGATCACCTAGTTGAGGTAGTTTATAAGGTACCTTCCTTGCAAATTTACTCTTTTTTTTTTTTTCTTTTGCCCCATACTGTTCTCTTAGGAAGAAAGTTACCATAAGTAGCCCATACCTAATAAGTGGGTAGTTACACTCCCTCTCCGCAAGGGTGGAATAGCTACATAAATAATTTGGAATTTTTCCACACTAATGATTTGTCTCTTCTTCCCATTTACCTTTTTATTTAGTAATTTATTTATGTTAATACAGACACATGGATACTTATTTTATATCTTAAGATATAATCCAATACCGCCCCACCTCCTTCCCTCCCTCCCTCCCTTCCTCCCTTCCTTCCTTCCTTCCTTCCTTCCTTCCTTCCTTCCTTCCTTCCTTCCTTCCTTCCTTCCTTCCTTCCTTCCCTCCTTCAACTAAATTGTTCCAGTTTGGCCATTGGGAGTTTTTCATTTGGTAACTTTATCCATTTTACATATCCCATTATTGTTTGGTTTGTCTATTTTTGTTTTGCATTTTTTTTTTTTTTTACTTATCTGAAACTACAAAATGCTTCAGGCTCTTTTTTTTAAATTTTTTAATGTTTGTTTATTTTTGAGAGAAAGAGACATAGAGCACAAATGGGGAGGAGCAGAGAGAGAGGGAGACACAGAATCCAAAGCAGGCTAGAGACTCGGAGCTGTCAGAACAGAGCATGTGAAGCTCAAACCCACGCACCACAAGATCATGACCTGAGCCGAAGTCGGATGCTTAATTGACTGAGCCACCCAGGTGCCCCTTCAGGCTCTTCTTATACATTTTCTGCCCATTGATAGAATCAGACCTTTCTGCAAAAAGACCTGTTTCTTGTATTGGAAAATGGTATTAGAAATAAGCTCTAGCTACTAAGTTTTCACTGTGGGTGTTTTTTTAAGTTTATTTATTTATTTTGAGTGAGTGAGAGAGAGAGAGAGAGAGAGAGAGAGACAGCAAGAGTGCATAAGTGGGGGATGAATAGAGAGAGAGAGAGAGGTAGAATCTGAAGCAGGCTCCATGCTGTCAGCGCAAAGCCCAGCATGGGGGTTCAATGTCACAAATCATGAGATCATGACCTGAGCTGAGATCAAGAGTCAGTCATTTAACTGACTGGGTCACCCAGCCACCTCTACTTTTTGCTTTTCTCTTCATACACATCTTTAGCCAGATAATTTGTTATGTTTATTGTTATTTAATCAAGAAAAAGTGAAAATATCAATGCATTTTAAAATACAAAAGCAGATATTTTAGAACACGAGTAAAACTAAAATGACTTTTGAGAGTCACCTAAATGTAGCCTACCAATTTCTGACATTTTCGTTGGTCTTTGAAAGATAAGGAATTTGTGCTGAGTTGGATCAATAGAGAATAGATATTTCAAAGCTGGGAACTATTGCAAACTTTGAGATCTGGAAGAACTTTCAAAAGTAGATCAAAATATAGGCATAGTTCTTCTACTGAGATTTAGATAAACTAGTTATCTAAAAAAAAGTCTCATTTCTATATTCAAACATCTCTTTTGATCAATAAATGACTCTGAGATTAAGCAACTATTCTGCCACAGACCAAAAACATTTGACTTAATGTTGACTATCATTAGTATGTTGAAAAAATTTTCTTCTCCAATTTTGAAGTGACAGTTACCCAGAATGAATTTGTGTACAAGAAAAATAATATGTGTGATCTTTTCCATATATAGTAGATTTATGCTGATTTTGACCCTGTTATTACTCCATAAGTGTTTAATGAGCACCTTTTGGGCCAGTCTCTGTGCTTGTCAGCAGCTCTTGCAAACTTAGTATTCATTTGTGATGTTAGTCAATGGACAGTAAGGGTACAGTGTGTGACTGGAAGGGGGAGTGGGAGGAATCTGTCACATTGACTTCAGTAGGATTTGGCTATTGCTGAGTTAACTAAACTTACATATATGTTAAGTGAAATTCTGTGATGTCTACAAGAGCAAGGTTTATGAGTTTCTAGTTTATACGGTGGCTATATGAGTTGTTACACAGAGCTGGACCTTAAAGAAAAAAACTTTTAACACCACATTGAACTCAATGGCCTGAGCAATTGGCTAATATTTGATTAAGGCCATAGTTTTACTATATTTATTCTAATAATGTTACTCAATAATTACTACTAATGCCACTATTCATAATTCAGTAATATTAAATACCATATTCCAGGCATTATGCTGTGGACTTACATATAATATGTATTTAATACCTAACATAAGGTCATATCTTTGATATTTGCTTCGAAGTTTGAGAAAGGGACAAGGTTCATTTTTAATACAATAACTTCTGATTTATGTTCCTAATTGCTAGCCTGTACCACATCATTAAAATGATTAGATTTGTGGGGTGCGTGGGTGGCTCAGTCAGTTCAGTGTCTGTCTTCGGCTCAGGTCATGATCTCATGGTTTGTAAGTTCAAGCCCGACCTCCGACTCTGCACTGACAGTATTCTGACAGATTCTCTCTCTCTCCCTCTCTCTCTGCTCCTCCCCAACTTGCACTCTGTCTCTCAAAATAAATAAACTTCTAAAAATCACTAAAACAAATAAATAAATAAAACCTTTAAAAATTTTTGAATGATTAGATTTGGTGATAAATCCATTTGTAGTGACTACATTATGAAGTCTTATCGGTCCATATTAAGATCTATACTATATTATTTTTATAGAGCTATATGTGTATACATGTATATGTGTATACACACATGAATATAAGGAGAAGGAGAAAAAGAGTGTATTTAAATTTAATTTTTCTAAATTAGTAATTTGACATATATAGCATGTGGAGGTTTTACTAATTGTTGTTGTGGATTTCAAAGCGTAAATTTCACTATGGTTATAATGATATTCTCTTATCGCTGTTAAGAACTCAGAGATAAAAGAAAAAAACTAAAGGCAGACTAATGTAGATGAAAAATTACTCATGTTGCAGAAACATTGTTCATTTGCTTCTGGCATAAGTTGAGGAAAGAGACCATATATTTATGTCACAGTGTAATGGCATACTGTAGGCTATTTCTATATGCATTCTCACTCCAGACTAATTTGTCAATTGTCGGTAAATTCAGCATCTTCCACATCCGGATAAATATAGATTTCTTTCTCAGTTGACGGTAAATACATTGCAGCTGCTGTATAGCAGGCAGCAGATAGATGAAGGCATTAAGGTGACTTTCTTGCTGGATGTAATGTAGGAAAATCAGACATTCTGTAGCAGGTATATATGAAATGTCTTAAAAAATGATACCAGAGCCCAGAGTTGTCTCACCTTCATCATCATCATGATTCTTGTTTGGCCACTGTGGTTTCTTGAGTTGTAGGAAGGTAATTAGAGTCAGGATGACTCAGTCCAGAACAAGGGGCTGAGGAAATCAGGTTCTGGTGTCAATAACTTTAATTAGCTTTGTGTGAATATCTAAATAAATAAATGCATAATACAAACTTGGATCCATAGTTATCTTTGATCTGCTGTACAGTAAACATTGGCCAGTCATGTCAAGAATATTATAAAAGGGGATCAGGTAAGAAATGGGTGAATATCAAAAAAAAAAAAAAAAAAGGAAAAGAATAAAAATAAAAAGTGCTAATCTTTGAATAATGGAGTCTTAGGTGTTAGGTTCAAATAAAAAGTACAGCAATTATGAAAGAAAGTATTCAGGAAGTTCGAGAATGCTAAAAATAAAATTAAAAAATAATGCATCTCGTACCACAGTGGTTCTCAAAGTGTGACACCAGAAACAGTAGCATCAGCAAAACTTAGGAACATGTTAAAAAGGCATATATTTGAGTCTTAACCCAAATTTACTAAATCTGAAGTTCTGAGAATGAGCCCCAGCAGTTTGTATTCCAATAAGCTCTCCAAGTGATTCCACATGAGAATCGATGGTTAAGTTACACTTACTAATGTTCCCAAAAGTAGAGTAAAACTTTAGATTGACCTGAAAGGAACAACTAAAAAAAGAGGAACTCTGGAGTAAGTTAGACATTATTGTCACTCATCTGGATATATTTCTGTTAAGCCAATTTTGTCTAACATACTGGATATATTGGGGAAAAATTACCTTCCAGCTACTCAGAAATAATTTCAGGAATTTTTTCCTGATTGATCTCTTCTGACTCAGATTTGTGCAAGTTGTTATGGTGATCCATGTAGACATGCAAAGTACTAACAATTGACCTTTCCAATTTAGCACCCCTGGGGGGGGAAGAGCTCAGGAATCTAAAGCATGTGGCAGTGTTTGGTGGGCCAATTTTAGCAGAATTTAATTCAATAAGTACTTATTAAAGGTTGGCTGTGCATATGTCAATGAAATTAGTGATGTGGAAAAAATATATATATAAACCATGACTCCTGATCTCAAATTGCTTACCATTTTGATTTGCTTAGGGAAATCTTGCAAACAACATATTTTAATAGCAGATATTTACATCTATATAAATTATCCAAGCTTAGTTTGTACTTACATTCTCTAAATTTGAGTTCTAATTATTTTAGACACCCAGCCCAGGTAAATCCACATAGTGATTATTGGTCTCTGATGAGTCCCCTCATGAATATAAGTTTATGACCTTCTCTTAGAATTTATTAATTGTTGAGACACAGAGTTTAATAAGTATTAACCCTATAAGTATTAATAAGTAATAACCCTATAAGCATCTTAGTTTCCAGCAACAAAACAGAAGATCATGAATTCTCAACCTCATTACTTCAAATACAGGTTGGTTTTGGAATAATATTTGAAAGCATCAACTGGGGACCTATTTCTTGTAAGAGTGAAAAAATGGAGTTTAGCATGCAGGAATAAGACATTTTATTATGTCAGGGCACCTGGGTGGCTCAGTCAGTTAAGCGTCCTACTCTTGATTTCAGCTGAGTCATGATCTCACAGTTCATGAGTTCAAGCCCCGCATAAGGCTCGGCACTGACAGTGCAGAGCCTGCTTGGAATTCTCTCTCTCTCTCTCTCTCTCTCTCTCTCTCTCTGCCCCTCCCCTGCTCACTCTCTCTCTCAAAATAAATACATAAACTTTAAAAAAAAAAGTCATTTTATAATTTCATGTAAAAAGCAGGAGATGGTTGGGAAATTAAGAAGTGGAAATAAAATGCCCAAATTGCTGAAGTAGCAATGAATATCCTTTCAAAAGGGGAACATAAAACAGATCACTAGAGCATACAAATAACTAGAAAGACTTGAAACAGGAAGGACAAGGTAGCTTAAGTAGAAAATTAGGTCTAAGGGATAAACTGGAATACAAGTGTAATCAAACATACCTGTAAAATGAAAACAGTTCATTTTTGTTAGACATGAATGAAAAGGTTGGGCTGGAACTGAAATAGAAAATCTCCTGATGAAGTGATTAAAACTCTGGTAATGATTAGGAATTGTTAACTGAAACTGGGCTAGCCCAAATTTGTCATCTATTAAACTAGGCTGGGAATGAAACATTTATGGGGAAATATATTTAAGTGGTCAGGCCTAACTACTTGTGCTTTAGTGAATCCATGAAAAATATCAAAATCAAAACAAGGTCAGCTACTGTTTTAGGGAGACAGGAAGGCTGAGAAACATTTTCTTTTTTTTTTCCTTTTTTTTTTTTTTTGATATATGAAATTTATTGTCAAATTGGTTAAATGAAATAAGCCATACAGAGAAAGACAGATATCATATGAGAAACATTTTCATGGAAAGAAAAATGTGGGGCTTCTGTTTAAAGGTAGCAAAAAAAAAAAAAATTCTACGAATGAAATATCTATGGTATTATAGATCTGTGATTAGTATTAGTTATTTACATGTGTCAATTCACAATATGGAAAAGTGAAACATGGAAAAATATTTGTAAAGGATATTCTCTTTTTTTTTAAGTTTATTTATTTCTTTTGAGAGAGAGAGAGCAAGAACATGAGCAGGGGAGGAGCAGAGAGAGGGAGAGAGAGAGAATCCCAAACAGGTTCCATGTTGTCAGCACAGAACTAGACACAGGGCTCCGTCCTATCAACTGTAGGATCAGGACCTGAACCAAAACCAAGAGTCGGGAGCTCAACTGACTGAACCAGCCAGGCACCCCTGTATCATGTATTCTATTACATATTATATAATACATATTCTATACTATTATATTATTATAATTATAATTATAATCCATATTATATAATCTACTAGATTATACATTTATATTATAATTAATAAATTATATATTAAAAAAAATTAATGTTTATCCATTTTCGAGAGAGAGACAGAAACAGAGCATGAGCCTGAGAGGGACAGAGAGAGAGGAAGAGACAAAGAATCTGAAGCAGGCTTCAGGATCTGAGCTGTCAGCACAGAGCCCGACGCGGGGCTCGAACTCATGAACCTAGATCATGACCTGAGCCCAAGTCGGACGCCCAACCAATCAAGCCACCCAGGCATCCCAATAAATTATATATATATATAATAAAAAAGCAACTTACCACATACTAGACTAAATAGTTAATGCCATAGCAATTAGTAATTAAAGTTTTCCAGTTTTTTTTTCTTTTCTTTCTCTATAATTCACAGATTTTTTTTCCTTTGGTAGAAAAAAATGTTAAAATGTTTAAAATTGATTAGCTTTTCAGGCTAACTTGGGGTCAGATTAATTTACAAAGTAGTCAAAATATTATATGTTTAAAAGCCACATAGTTCTCTACTTTTTTTTAGCTCAATTCACCCTAAATGAAATAAGGATATATGAAAATCAAGATATTCTTTTGCAATTATATGTATTAAATAAGGGGAAAACGGTCAGATTTTCAAAAGTCCAATATCATTTCTAAAAATTAAAAGTATAGTTGATAAAATTATATGCCATAGAGCTCTGCTATAGTAGATTAGACATAGGTGAAGAGATAATCCATGAACTGAAAGATAGAGCTGAGAAAATTTCCCAGAAGGCAGTGAAAAGAAATATGGAGATGGTTAATGTGGCAGAGAAGTTAAGGTTAAGAAATGTGCAAAGTAGAATAAGAAGATCTACAATATGTCAAAAAGATGCTACAGAAATAATATAAATATATTCTACAAAAGTACAGTATCTGTTGCCAAAGAGACAAAAAAATAAAGAGGTAGCATATTTGTTACACCATAATTTATGTAAAGTAATAATGTGTGTCTATCCAATATATATGTAAGGTACCTTCAAAAGCACTGTACAAGATACCCAAAGGACTGCTGACAGTGGTTAACTTTGGAGGGGGCCTGTGAGTCAGGAATAGGAGAAATTTTCACTCTTACATGTATTACAATTTTATTTTTATTTATCTCTAAAAATTGTTTTTTCATACGAAATCTTTTTCAGTGTTAAAAATTCATGTATGAAAAAATGAAAACTAAAGAAAAATGACAATAAGAAGATAAAGCCAGTGATAAAGTGGCATAAATTATGCACATGTTGTTTTTTTTAGTGATAAATATTTTGGTTTTAAGACTTTTATTATTCATTACCCAGAGAAAAACAAACCTTTTTATGATTCACAGTTGTCAAAGACAAAGTTGGACTGATAGCTCTGAAGAATAGTTTAACTGTGTTGTGTTTTCAAATGAGAAGAAATATCTCCTGCAGATCCTCAAGATGGGAAATGCAATTATTAAATGTACTGCTATCTCCCCATAAGGTGGAAACCAGAACATTGTCAGTGCCAACAGCAGGATCTGAATTTACAGTCTTTGTGTTTTTATATCATTTATTTATTTATTTATTTTGATTGAACATCTACTATACCCCAGGCACTGAAGATACATTGGCCAGAGTGGTTTACGTTTCATAGGCTAAAGGAAAAAGCAGACTTGTAAATCTGTGTGATATAATAATTAATATGACAGAGATATTCAGGAAGAATGACAGGTTTACAGAGAAGCCTGGGAGGAGCAGTGCAATTTAAGTGAAATTTTTTCCAAAAAGTAAAACCTTATGGCAAGATAGAAGTAATCTAGTCAGACAAGGAAGACAGTGGCTGGTGGAGTGCCAAAAATAGGAAGCAATTCCTTCTCATTCTCTAGAACTACTAATTTATTTGCTTATTAGTTCATTTGCTGAGTACTTCATTCATATATATTGATATTTGTTGATTATTTTCTAGGTTTCTGGAACCATTTGAGGCGCTTGGAATTAAATAGTGATGAGATAGTTATCCTTTTTTAAAAAAATTTTTTTTAATGTTTATTTATTTTTGAGAAAGACAGAGACAGAATGCGAGTGGGTTAGGGGCAGAGAGAGAGGGAGACACAGAAGCAGAAGCAGGCTCCAGGCTCTGAGCTGTCAGCACAGAGCCAGACGCAGGACTTGAACTCATGAGCTGTGAGGTCATGACCTGAGCCGAAGTCGGACACTCAACCGACTGAGCCACCCAGGCGACCCGAGATAGTTACCTTTCTAGAACACTAATATTATCGAGTCACTTCTACATTTAAAAATCTATAATGCATCTTTCTTGTCAATGGAAGTGGTCTATAAAATAATACTCTTGTATTTTGGGGTCCCAGGAAGATTTTGTAGGGGATGTGAGGTCACAGATAGTTTTTTTTTAATTTTTTTTTGATGTTTATTTATTTTTGAGAGAGAGAGAGAGAGAGAGAGACAGAGTGTGAGTGGGGGAGGGGCAGAGAGAGAGGGAGACACAGAATCCCAAGCAGGCTCCAAGCTCTGAGCTTTCGGCACAGAGCCCGATGCGGGGCTCGAACCCACGAGCTGTGAGATCATGACCCGAGCGGAAGTCGGACGCCCAATCGACTGAGCCACCCAGGCGCCCCACAGATAGTTTTAATGAAATACATTTTCAGGTCATCAATTTTCATGTATGTTTTCTCCTAAAATAGATATTCCTGAGATGGATCCTGCTGTTCACAGTTCTCCTTTCTCAACACTCCTTTCAAAATTATCCTTGTCCTTTTTTCTCATCCATCCTGGATGGTGTTTTGCACATTCCCCAGCTACAAAAATCTCCAGGGTTATGGACAAAGAAGCATTTCAACCATGCATAGCTTCTGAGAGTGATTTCCCTGAAAACAAAACAAAACAAAACAAAACAAAACAAAACAAAACAAAAGCGTCATTAAGAAGTTTTGGAGGGGGCTCTATCTCATTTCAACCAGAGGATGTATTTTCATCATGGCTTCATTTTAGAATCCATTTCTCTGTGTGATTATTTGTCTATTTACCTACACACATACCTATTTGCCTAAATATCTGATTATTTATCTTAGAAGTGGCATTCTGATATGGATGATGGCTTATAATGAGAGGGGTTCTTTTGTCATTTAGCTTACTTGGAGGATATTTTCCTGAAATGAGCTACTCTGAAGCTCAAAGATTTGTACATTTAGCTAAAGCATGTCTATATTATACAATATACCAGAAATTAACCTTTGAAACTATTTAAAATTGCTATGAAGTTGTTTAGATTCAATTTGGAAACATAAAACAGGTATCTAGGTTTTCAACAACACAATAGATATTTTATAGCATACATATAGTATACATATACATATTACAAGGGATAGATTGCCACTGGAAATTAAGCTCACCTCCTTGGCGGGATAAACAAGTTTTACAATCTAGTCAAATTCCCTTTTCTCAACATGCAACTCTCTCCTGCCTTTTCTTCTTCTACATCCTATACTTTTCATCATATGGAATGATTGCTCTCACAGACCAAGTTATGTTTTCATACCCCTTAATACTACACTCTTTATTTTCATTGCTTGAAAGCATTTCTTTTTTCTCCCATCCTTTTCCAAAGTCTTACCTGACACCCTATTGATTACTTCCTCCTCTGTTCTCTTTAAGTCAGTATAAGGTCTTCTATGATTGTTGTGTATTACAAGGTCATAGCTATGTCTCTTTGCCTTAATGGACCTCTATGAGAGCAGGGAATGTGTTTTTTATGTATCTATGTGCAAAGCTGTAAACAATCCCATCATGCTAAACACAGAATTATAAAGAGAAAAATGGAAAAGCTGCGATTTCTCATTTGCTGCAAATTTACTTCCTTTTAAGACAGTTTGATGAACACCTTTGCATAGTTTTTTCATTCACAAACACAGAGATATGCTAATAATCATCACTTTATTTCTTCCCTTCCAGGGTCTGCACCCTGGTTTGTTCATTGTTTCCTTTTTAAAATTTACTACTTTTAGGCTATTGAATAATAATAGTAAAATCCTCATTTTGCAATATAGGGGACTTGTTTCTGATTTAAAGGAGACTCTTTCGAGTGATTCACCCTTTGAGCAGAATCTATAACTATTTCTAATTTATACTTTTTATGTGAAGAATATTTTCCATCCTCAGTCTGCCAACACAAATGCCAGAAATATTTGGATATTGTCAAAAGACACTTTGTCATCTCTTCCTACGATTGTGTTTTTCCCTTTTAATTAACAACATAATGAGCAAAAAAAATATTATATTGTCTTGTATTTATAAGATAAATTTTATTGCTCATGTTGTATTTGCTGAGATTATTTGCTATGATTTCATGCAATTTACAATATTTTTCTCCATTTTCATAATTGAGCAATGAGTGTGTCCTAATTTTCTCTTGTATTCTTACTATTCACCAGAAGCGGTTTCAGTAACTATTCCCCGGGTAAATAGATAAACAGATGTTAGCATCTGATATTTTTATTTGTATATACTTTTAATATGTGATTCACTTCATTTATTGAGTATTCCCTCATCTATGTCTGTCTTCATGTATTCATTCATTCATCCAATTCTTCATCTGTTCAGCAAATAATTTGCTAGCTGCCTATGGTGTGGCAAGCCGTCTGCTAGAAGCTGGTTATACACTGGTGATAAAAACAAACATGGTCTTGGTCCTTGTGGAACTCTTAGTCTAGTGTCTACACCACCATAAAAATCTTAACGACCTGAAGAAGTCTGTATTTTTTTTTTTTTAATTTTATGTTCCTAGGAGACAGAGGCTATGTTTATTTCGGCAGAAAGTAACAAATCAAGCCTGACACTAAATATACTTGCAAAGATGTTTTACTAGAATGCCAAATTAGCATATAATAATTTCAGTGTTATCTTCTTACTATATTCAATATTTTATCTTTATTAGAGGACAGTGTCCAATTTGAGGCTCCTGAAGGAGTTAAATGAACTCTGTGTCAGATTCATTGGAGAGCCACATAAATGGAAGAGCTGGAAAATTATACTTAGGAGGAGAAATTAAAGGAATTGAAGTGATTCTGTCTTTCAAATGAGACACTGAAACCAGTTTCAAAATAATCCTTTAGGGCTCGTTCAAAAAATTGATCAGCTCTTCTAAATCTCTGCAGAGGACGGAATGCTACTAGACAAATGTTCAGCTCAGCGAAATATTTCATTTATTGCATCCAGACTACGAAAATGTATTGATGGTGAGAGTGGTTTAACTTTGGATAATACCATCAAAAGAAAATGTAAAAGAAGCAGAAAGTGAGATAACAACTGTACTGTCCTGGATGGTTTAATTTCTTGGTAGGGTGACGCCTACAACAGACCAAAGGTGGCTCAAGGGTCTTCCAAGGTCAAAAATACCATAGAACAATATTAACAATAATCTAACATTTATTGAGCATCTACAGTTGTGTGCTCTAAGTCTACATGCTTTTTGTGTGTTTTCTCATTTAATAATGTTAGGTACTGTTATTAGCAGAATAACCATATGTCCTGGATTCTCTTGATGGTCCAGATTTATGCCTATTTTCCCAGAATAAAATTATTATTAGCATTCGCTACAATTCACAGAAGTGTCTCTGCTTGGAAAATAAATTACATGGTTATTCTAGTTAATACCAATTTTTAAGTATAGAATCTAAACTGCATAGAGGTTAAAAATTTTGCTGAGGTCACCCAGGTAGTAATTGGAAAGCTGTGAATTTATGATTAAATGGCTACATATTCATGACCTACATTGAGGGCTCTGAAAATAAGGAACAAGACTTAATATCTGACCTCCTGCAAGTCACACTATATCTATACACGGATATGACAAATGCAATTTAGGTACAGTGAGGAAGCCATACAACTCAGAAATGAGACCAAGTAATCTTTAAAAATACATTTAAAAGTCTGTGTTTAATGCATTAGCATCTGTATATGAAGATTACAATTCTCTTAGTCCTCAGGGGACAGACTCTTTTACTAAATCTTAGATGTAAGCAATTGAGAATGGCGTTTGAAATAGAAGTAGAAAGGACCTTTGACTTTATTTTTTTTTTAATTTTTTTTTCAACGTTTTTTATTTATTTTTGGGACAGAGAGAGAGAGCGTGAACAGGGGAGGGGCAGAGAGAGAGGGAGACACAGAATCGGAAACAGGCTCCAGGCTCCGAGCCATCAGCCCAGAGCCTGACGCGGGGCTCGAACTCACGGACCGTGAGATCGTGACCTGGCTGAAGTCGGACGCTTAACCGACTGCGCCACCCAGGCGCCCCAAGGACCTTTGACTTTAAAGAGAAATGTAAGGAAGGTGACCTTGAAATAGAATATGCAGCAAAAAGGGTATCACCAGGAGGAAGTAACCAACGGAACTGGAGATGAGAAAGCTCATGGGAAAAATGTAGCTTTAGTACAGGATTCCAAGCTTCTTCATGTAAGACCCAGCCCCCTTTTCAAAAAAGGGAAACAAGAGGTCTGTATCTAAGACACAAAGGAACTTCCTGGAAAAGTAAGTTTCTTTAATCATCTAAAGGCTACGTGACCAGCTCCTTTTTCCCCACCCAATACACTTACAAAATAACAATCAACAGAAACAAAGGGACATTTTCATAAATGCATTTATTGGCATGTTCAGTGTGGAGAATTTACTGTTCAGTTTTGCTGGCTTCTGACTTCTGAAATTGGTAAAGTATGAATCATTATTTCCAGAAACTGTATCTTTTCAAGATCAGGATGGACCCTCAAGTGAAATGGGAAACCTAGCATTTTTACTTTGTTTTGCCCTTTTACTCTCTCACTCACTGAACACTGAATGAACAGCTATTATGTTCCAAGCATCAAACTATGTGCTGAGGATACAAAATGAAGATACTGTGACTCTTTCTTCAAGGAGCTTATAGCCAAATGAGGGAAACATTACGTGAATCCACAAGATGATTTTGAAAACACAGTAAGTGAAAATAGAAAAAAAAAAAAAGGAAAATGTAAAATAAATGTAAACATTAGACATTTTATTTGTCATAAATATTTAAAAAAAAAGAAATACCATGTTGATTCATTTGAAATTAAATCCTTTAATGGACACAGCTGCTCAATGCCTACTTTATGCATTTTCTTCATTTGAATTCCGGCACAAAAGCCCCTCCCGGTTTTTCCTGTTTGCTTTGTGGTGGTTCCTAGATCTCTGCTGCTGCTTTCTCTTCTCTTGCCTCTGATATTCCTTAATGTTATACAGTTCTCCTGAGTTCCTCCTTGCTCACTCTGTTGATATGCCTTTTCTGTTGATATCTACTCCTTAGCTAAAAATCCTGAAATGCCTCTCCATTTTACCCAAAGCAAGGATAGAATCAGGAATTTGGGGATTGAAGCTTATAAAATATGGTTCTCTCTTAAACACACACACACACTCACACACACACGTGCATACAGAGATTTATCTTCAGAAGTTAATATAAATGAAAAAAAATTACAACCAAATTATAAGCTGAAAAAAATCTGACAATACTACAAATATCACCAAGTTAGAAAAACTACCTGATTTTATTAACTGATACATTTCCCCCTATATTTTGGCTGCATATTCTTTTATCTCTTCATAGGAGGTAATTTTACAATACCATGTTTTACAGAGCAACTAAAAAGTTAAAATTCAGTCTAGGGAGCCTGGGTGGCTCAGTCAGTTAAGCATCCCATTTCAACTCAGGTCATGATCTCCCAGTTCCCAAGTTCAAATTTGAGTCCTGCATCACATCAGGCTCTCTGCTGTCAGCTCGGAGGCTGTTTCAGATCTCCTATCCCTCTCTTTTTGCCCCTCTCCTACTTGCTCTGTCTCTCTCAAAAATAAACAAACACTAAAAAAAAAGTTAATTCAGTCTTTTGTGTGGTGGAATTTTGTTTTTTTATTATTTTATTTTTTTTCCTTTCAGCTTCATAATTATTTATTGGTAATTTCATATAATTTTCTAAGATCGTTTTCAAGTTTAGGAAAACTTTCTGACTTTCTTTCATAGAAGAGCTGTAAGATTAACTTTCATAGATTAACTTCTAGCTGCATATATTTCAAATTTTATCTCACCTCCTGGAGCCAAAGGACACTTTCATAGTATGATATAGCCTGCTTTTTCAAAGCATGATGGGCTAGCTGAGTCACCACAGTGGGGACAGGAATATTCCTGAATATCATTCTTATATGGACAAGTGACTGGAGCAGACATAAATATATCCACCAAACCCAAACTTTTGTGCCCTTCAACTCAATTTTCAGGGTTTTGGTGGGAGCCAGTAAAATAAAGGTTTGATTATCTTTGTGATTAAACCAACTCCTTATAAAGGCCTTCAAAGACTTAGATCATACTCCCCAACTCCCCAGTACCTCTGTGATCTCCTGTCACCCTCTCCTCAGTCTCTCCTTGCTCTCTGTTTCTGCTGCACTCGCCCTAATGTTACTTTTTGAACATCGCAAGACTTTTATTTCTTTTACCCACAATGCCCTTCCCCAGGTATCCTCATGGCTTACCTTTTTTTTTTTTAAATATGAAATTTATTGTAAATTGGTTTCCATACAACACCCAGTGCTCATCCCAAAAGGTGCCCTCCTCAATACCCATCACCCACCCTCCCCTCCCTCCCACCCCCCATCAACCCTCAGTTTGTTCTCAGTTTTTAAGAGTCTCATACCTTTTTTGTATTCTTCCTTCAAGTCTTGGCTCAAGTTCACCTCCTTGTGAGACCTATCCTGATCAATCTCTTTAAGACTACATTCTGCCTTCCTACCCCATTTTCCATACTCTACTCTACTTTTCCTTTCATCCATAGCTTCCACCACCTTTCAGTACGACATATAATTATTTGTTTATTATTCTAATTGTCTCACTATATTTCCTTGGAAAATGGGCTCTATAAGGGTGGGAATCTTTATTTTCATTCACTGATATATTCCAAGCACCTGGAACAATGCCTGACACAAAACAAGCTTGCAATAAATATTTTGATGGATGAATGATGTTTATTAAATATACCAAATATACTTTTATCTTTAAAAACTGGGCACATATGTACTTTTAAAATGCACTATTTGAAATTAAGTGTTAATTTTTATAAGTATTTCTTTTTTTATTAAATTTTTTTTTTAATGTTTATGTATTTTTGGGAGAGAGAGAGAGCATGAGTGGGGGAGGAACAGAGAGAGAAGGAGACACAAAATCTGGAGCAGACTCCAGGCTCTGAGCTGTCAGTACAGAGCCAGACACAGGGCTCGAACTCACAAGCCGTGAGATCATGACCTGAGCCTAAGTCAGATGCTTAACTGACTGAGCCACCTAGGCACTCCTATAAGTATTTCTAAAATAATTTACTAATTTTTTTTCTATGATCTTTGGGGGGAAATAAAGACTGTATTTGTTAATAAATTTTAAACTTTTAGTTTCCATTGCATTATACACCCTATATTGCTTATAATTAAGTACAAATTTGTAGAAAATTAGAATTTTTACTCACTCCTGGTACATATGTAATATGCTATTCATTAATGCAAAATAACTCAAAAAGTGCAGTGGTAAAATTCTCTTCTGTCTCAAAGAAGGATCAAAGAATAAGGGAAATAAAGTATCATGACTCTGACATTAGAGATACTATAAATATTACCAACACCCCCATCACTGACCATAGCAGGATTGACGGATTCAGTCCGCTCACTTGACTGTTGGAAACTTTGATCTAATTTCTTACTAAATAGTAAAATACTGTAATGTGTATTGTAATGTTTTGTTTCCATTCTCTGCCCAAATCCTTTAAGAGGTACTTTAAAACTGCTGCTTTGGACAATCGGTTCTCTTATAAATCTCACTCTGTGTGGTTACACTTACACTTCTGTATTGAAATTAATTTCTCAAATATCACCCACAACTTTCAAATTTAATTACCTTTCTTCAGTGCTACTTGACTGGTCTATGACATGTAGTATGTAGTGTCATTAAACCTTTATTCCTTGAACTATTTTTTTTTCTTGCCTTCCATGACTCTGCACTTCCTGATTCTCCTACCTCTAGCCACTGCTTCTGCTTCTTGCCTTCTTTTTTTCCTTTCCCTTTTCCTTAAATAGGCTGTTACTCAAGCCTCCAACACCTGCCCTTTGATCCTCTCTTTTGACGCCATGAATGTAGTCATATATTTTCAAAGCTATAACCCTCTGACTGGTGAGTCTCCAACCTATAATCCCAGTTGTAGTCTTTTCAATGTTTTCTTATTATTTATTTCCACTTTCCACATAATAACATTAGTTAACTGTTCTCTATTACCTCCAACAGATGAGGTCTGTGCTTTCAAGGCCCTATTTTCAAGGTAGGAAACAAACATTAATAAATTCCTAAATGTGTGAAAGTGTTAACTGTAATTGTGAGAGCTACAGCAAAGAACACAGGAGTGTCTAGTGTAGTTAGGAGAGGCAGTGAAGGTTTCCCTCAGAAGTTACATAAAAAGAAATAGTAAGTTATTTTTAGCAGTTCATTTAGTTATTTGTTCATTCACCAAAGCCTAGGACTGACAAACCTGAGGGACAAAACTACTAAGACATAATTCCTTGCCATGAGACATATCTATCTATCTATCTATCTATCTATCTATCTATCTATCTATCTATCTATCTATCTATCTTGCTTGCTTTCTTTTCTTTCTTTCTTATGTTTCTGTCATTCAGTCATCTGTTTATATGCTTATTTCCCTATCTAAGCAAAGCAATACAATACAGAATACCACAACTATGATATGCGCAAGTTGTAATAGAATAAGGAGGAAGATGCTAATTATACTTGAAAGGTGTTTGGTAGTGCTGAAATTCAATGAAAAAATAAATGAACTATTTATGAGATACATGAAATAATTGAAAATATAAAGAGAAATATTTGTTAGAATATTTGAAAAATTCTCCTTGAAAACTTCTGCTTGTGAAAAGGTTGCCATTGCAATGGCAAGGATATGTAAATGAACAATTTTGAAGCTAGAGCATACAGTAAGGCCAAGATCGCTGAAACTGCTGTCATTTTCCTGTTTAACAATTATGTATTTTCAGTTGAGATGTGACATACTAGGTATCACTGGTCAATTCTTAGCATAACTTGACAGTTATGGCTAGTGAAAATGTGCAAACTGGTGGACTGACTAGTTAGCCAAACTTGTGGATGGTCTACCAGCATTGCTGAGCAGACAAAAGTGGACTAAACATCCCATTTTTGCCTGCCTCTCTCAATACACTGTAAGTTTGTCAAAAGATATTTTGTGTTTTCCACCTCTGTGATTCTCAGCCCAAGAGACTGACTGGCATAATTTTTTTTTTTTTTTTTGCAAAACTAAAATTAGGTTAGAAGTGGTATGAAAGAATGAAAACGATTTTTCTGCAATATGATTGTGACATGACTATACATATGCATTTTTTAAATTTCTAGCCTTACATTTATTTTAATAGCTTTAGTTGACATCTTCACTGTGTTTAACATTTTAAGCCACATGTGCAAAACAAATTTTTTCTGCAGGTTAAGATCATCTGAATAGATATTATTATTATTATAGCTATTACTTTTAGATCTGGTTTAATTCAATGCTATATGGAATTCAACACTTGGAAAGATTTGAAAATTGACCTACACACATTTGTATGAAACAGACTCTAGATATATTTTTCTAAATGGGACATTACATGTTATAGCGTGATTTTGTAAGATAGGCACCTTATATTTTCAAGCTACTGTAGGCTGCTAATGAATCTGGAAAAAAAATGTGATTAGATGTTTAAAACTTATAGCAAAAGATATGCTTTGACTCATTGCAGAGTCATTGCAGAGAAAACCATTTCATAGTAATATATGTCATTACACAGAAGTTTAGCCTAATTCAATTTATAAGGACATGAATATTTTTATTAGGGAAAAAAGTGGGCCATTAGTATTCTATAGTATCTCTTCCTTCTCACTCTGATGCTACCAAGGCCTTTTGAGAGTTAGCCATTTCTTTGCAACCTCATTCAAATATTTCATACATACCACCATCAAAACATTGCTGCAATTCTTTCTTCTCTAAATTTACAGTGTTGACCGAAAGAACGTGCACCAATGGTAGGATTGAACCAACAATATGGTAAACACTAACTGCACATAGCTATTGAGTATTTAAAATGTGGCTAGTGTAACGGAGGAATTTAATTTATAATTGTATTCAATTTTTAAGTACTCTAATTTTTAATTTCAATAGCCACACGTGGCTGGTGACTACTGTATGAAACAGTGCAGCAGCATGGTTTAAAGCTCCTCTCAAGATTATTTACCTTTTACCGCTGGGTAACTTAAGTTGATTTTTTTTTAATGTCAATTTATAAAAAGTAAGAAAAAAATACAAGCAAGCATAAGGTTCTCACTATATTTAAGATATATGTGATGAGAGGGGCACCTGGATGGCTCAGTCGGTTGTTTCTGACTTCAGCTCAGGTCATGGTCTCACGGTCTGTGAGTTTGAGCCCCACGTCGGGGTCTGTGCTGACAGCTCAGAGCCTGGAGCCTGCTTCCGATTCTGGGCCCCCCTTTCTCTCTGCTCCTACCCCGCTTGCTCTCTCTCTCAAAAATAAATAAACATTAAAAATTAAAAAAAAAAGATATGTGATGAGAAAATCTCAATTTTCTAATTTCAAAAATGCCCCTAGAACAAAAAATTGAGTCTCTAAATTGCAGTGAAGTATTTGAGTAGCATGCTGCCTCTCACATCCTTAACAAGAATTGCTGCACGTACATTGTATATCAGAGAGAAGTAAAGTCATGCTGAGATGTCAAGGATAGGCAGTTCGGTTTATGTGCATATCATAAGGTCTACAACTCAGGAAAATTACGAATTACTCTGTTTAAGTTGTTCACAATTAGTTCAAACAGAGAAGGTTAAATTAGTCTTTGAATACAATTTCTAGGTGGAAAAAAGTATATAGATCTTGCTTTGAGGACAGAGAGAATTGTCACTTTCTCCTCCTGATTGTTTACTGTTAGATCTAATTGTTCTTCCTGGTCCAATGGCAGCAGCTATTTGCTTCATTTTGTTAGGTATGAAATGTAATGTTGAAAGTTACAGTCCCAAAATCTCTCCCCACTGACTATCAGAATGGCTCCCCAGGAGTCGCCATGGCGAGTATTGTCATCTCGTGGGACTTACATGTCTTGGGGCATTTTTTACATATAGGAAGAACCATAGTACCCATGTGAAGGCAGTGGGTGAAGCATTAAAACTTGGCTGGGCACCCTATGTAGTCATAGCAAGCCCACTTGCTGTGAAAAGAAATGACTTGGGAAAGTAGATGTAGCTACAGGCAGTCTATGATGGCAAGCATCCGTGCATTTTGAAAGATCAATAAGAAATAACACAGAATGTAGACAAGGGATTGGTTTGTGGTGAGGGTTAATGTTAAGGGCAGTGGCAAAGATGATGGGGATATTGGGGAATCAGGTCTGCCCAAACATGCTGGCGATGATTTGGCATCTGAGAAGTCTATCATTAAGAAATGGGTGACAGTGCAAGAGGGAGGAGGTAGGGCTATGGTACTGAAGAACTAAATGGTCACCTGGAGTTTAGTGGGACAAGGCAGACACCTTCTTACAGGATCAGGGCTGAACTAGCCACATGTTTCATGTGTTGCTAAAACTGGTCATGCTGCTTTAGAGTTATGTACCACCTTCTTGTCTAAACTAGGGTTTGGTTCTAAAGACGTGGCTAGGGGGAACTTGTAGATGAGGATTAATGGGACTTAGCTGGGTAGAGAGGAAGGCAGCAGAGGCTAGGGAATAGGCAAGCCAGGCATACCCCAATGAACATAATTGCTCTCCCCTCTAAATTCTTATCACTGTCCTCACTGGGGAGTTTCATATTACGTTTCTTAAAAACTTACTTACAAAGGGCTCCTTGGGGGCTCAGTTTGTTAAGCTTCCAGCTTCAGCTCAGGTCATGATCTTATGGTCTATGGGTTGGAGCACATTGTCAGCCTCTGCTGACAGCTCAGAGCCTGGACCCTGCTTCGGATTCTGTGTCTCCCTCTCTCTCTGGCCCTCCCCCACTTGTGCTCTGTCTCTCAAAAATAAATAAACGTTTAAAAAAATTAAAAAAATAACCTCACTTACAAAAAAAGTAACAAATCATTTTTGTTTTCTTCCTGATTCAAAATCAACCAAAAGTTACAGAAAGTGTACAAAGAATTCCTGTGTTTCACCCAGTTTCTCCAAGTGTGAACATCACATCCTGTATATTGATATAATATTGATACAATACTTAACTAATCTTCAGACCTTATTCATATTTTTCCAAGTGTTACAAAAATATGTTATTTCTGATTCAAGATCTAATCTAGGTCACATATTGCATTTAGTTGTTGTTACCTTAGTTTCTCAATCTGTGACATTTCTTTAGTCTTTGTCCTTATGACATTTTCACTTTTAATGAGTACATATTGTTGAATGTCCCTTAATTTTTATCAGTGTGAGTTTTCCCCATGTTGAAAATCATGTTATATATTTTTTGGCAAAAATACTACAAGAAATGATGTTTGCCTTTTCTCACTGTTTCATATCTGAGTGGTTCATAATATCAGTATGTCCTATTACTGGCAATGTTAACCATGGTTAATTGATTATTGTAGTGTCTATCTGGTTTCTCTTCTGTAAGGTTATTTTTCCCATTGTAATTTAAGAGAGTTTTTTGAAGAGATGTTTGGGGATTATGCAAATATTTGTTTTTGCTTTTGCTTTTACCCACTAATTTTAGACTTGTTAAGATTCCGAATCATAAATTTAAAATTATCACTACTGATGATGTGTGTTTACCAAATAGTGATTTTTCTCTTTACATCCTTTTTTCTACTCTTGGAAATCGGAAGTAAGTAAGGAAGCACCAGCTATCTACCATATTTACTTTAACTGGATTCAAGGATATTTATATTATTCTAAGGGTTATAGTCTATTACAATCGCTGTTTACTTTCAGTATTTATCCTGTTCAAATTGCCCCAGTTTGGCTGTTGGGAACTCCTTCAGTCTGGCTCCTATGTCCTTTATACATGCTCTCATAATTTTCCGACCACTTCTTTATTTTCTACTATTATAATGGGTCAAAATTAAGATTTAAGATTTCAGTTTTTATAATAAAATAACCTAACATAACAAATATAAATATATATGAGCTATGTGTACATGAGTCAAAAATATCTGGTTAAGGAAAAAATTTGATTGATTTTCCCATTTCTTCCACAAGTTTAGACATAGTCTCCATAGACTATCATACTATCACGTGTAGACTTTCATACCACGTGTTTTGGATTAATGTTACTCTCTAACTGAAATTGATAACTGGAAATAAAATCCTATGGTATCTTAAAATATATTTAAAGTTTTTATCTTCATTTTATCAATTCTCAAGTCATTATGCCTTACCAATATTTATAAATCAAAGGCCAGTATATGTGGCACTAAAATAATATTTATAAAAAGAGGGTGTCCAACATGGCCTGTAAATTTATGCCAAAAGTAGTATATAGAGACATTGCTGCTTACCAACTAGACTGACTAGATATACATCATTTGTTTACTGACTCTCTATATATCATTTTTTTTTTCAATGAGTTATTGATGAGCTTATAACTCAGGAGTGGTAGAGCAAAACAAAGTTAGAAAATCATGATGAAAGGTCATCAATAACTTTGTGAATGTATTCACAGCCTGTCAATTGAATATATTGTTTATGCAACACTGGTTTCAATATACATTATGTCATCATAGGGGCATCGGCAGAGATTTATTTCACCTGATTTGGAGGAATCTGTTTCAAACAATTGTTTCCGACCACCAGATGACTGTCAAATCTACTTTGACACATTATTACTGACTTCACATAGAATAATTCAATCCTCCAGTTCTATACCTTTTTTTCCCCTGTGATGTCACTGAGTTCTCTAGAATATATTTGAAGTTTACAGTGTGTGTGTGTATGTGTGTACATAAAAGTTGAAAACCACTACAAGGTTATCCGGGTTTTTTTTTTTTTTTTTGGTGCATGTAATTAAGGACTATTTTTTGCAACAACTACTATTTACTATCACTATTATTCTACACATACACACCAGAAAGACATTGTATCACTAAGATGTAGGAGGAATGCCATCTTAAGATAGTGCACTGTCTTTGAAATTCAGTATGTTCAACTTTCTGACAACCTGACTATATCCCTCTTATTTTTTTCCATTTTGCTATGGACTGCTGAACAGAAGATGTGAATGAAATATTTCTGATATCAATTACAACACTAGCAAATTGGTAATATATAAAAGCAGTGGGTATGCTATGATCCGACTATTAACCCTTCAGAGAGAAGCTAAATGGACATTTTTTGGGAAGCATATTTCCTCATACACTTCTACGTTTATTGTGGGTACACATAATTTTCATAAAATGTAGGAGAACTGTGAGGTAAGATACTATTGTGACTCTAGTTCTAATCCAAAAGGAAGAATAATCTAGAGCTCAGAGTAATTGTGCAAACTTGCTAGCTGCTCCCAGAACATAGTTGTGGTCTCAAATTCTCCATAAAATATTCTCTGCATCCACATTTGAGAGACTTAAGGATCTGCCTTTCACTAGCTCTGCCTTACCAGCTTTCTACATCTTGATGATTCCTCATGCTTTTCTATAAATTCAAATCTGGCTCGGTCTCACCATCTAGCCTTTAGATTTATTTTTCTTTTGGATGGTATTGTCCTTGAATTTGATTTTTAGCAAACTGTCTTTCATAACACCTGGCTCCAAGTTTTAAAACCCATGGGTTAGTTCCACCTCCACTTTCTTGTCGAATCTCAGGTCTCAGGACATGCATGTCAGAGCCAAAGAACCTCTAATTCTCAGAAAATGAGCTTTGTGTTGGGCAGTCTCTGCCACTGGCTGCATTTTACTGCTTCATAACTGGGCTGTACACTGGTTCTGTCTTCAATTTTTCCAGGCCTTAAAGAAGTAGTATTTCTTTTTTTTTTATTTTTTTTAAAAAAAAATTTATTTAAATTCCAGTTAGTTAACATACAGTGTAATATTAGTTTCAGGTGTACAATTTGGTGATTCAATACTTCCATACAACACCCAGTGCTCATCACAAGTAGACTCCTTAATCCCATCACCTATTTCACCCCCTACCCCCCCCTCCCCGCCCCCAGCTCCCTTCTGGTAACCATCCGTTTGTTCCCTATAGTTAAGAGTCTGCTTTTTGGTTTGCTTCTCTCTCTCTCTCTCTCTTTTCCCTTTGCTCATTTGTTTCTTAAGTTACACACATGAGTGAAATCATATGGCATTTTTCCTTTCCTGAGTTATTTCACTTAGCATAATACTCTCTAGCTCCATCCATGTCACTGCAAATGGCAAGATTTCATTCTTTTATATGATAAATGGATAAAGAAGGTATGGTGTATATACACTCAATGGAATATTATTCAGCCATAAAACAGAAATATCTTACCAGTTAAGTTATATTTACTATTTTACTTTTTTATATATAATGTATTGTCAATTTAGTTAACATGCAGTGCATACAGTGTGCTTTTGGCTTTTGGAGTAGATTCCCGTGATTCATCACTTACATACAACACCCAGTGCTCATCCCAACAAGCGCCCTCCTCAATGCCCATCACCCATTTCCCCCATTCCCTAACCCTCCACCCCAATAAACCCTCAGTTTGTTCTTTGTATTTAAGGGTCTCTTATGGTTTGCCTCCCTCTCTGTAACTATTTTTCTTCCTTCCCTTCCCCCATGGTCTTCTATAAAGATGCAATCATCAAGACACAAAAGTTGGTATTGGCACAAAAACAGACACATAGACCAATGGAATAGAATATAGAACCCAGAATTGGACCCACAAATATATGGCCCACTAATCTTTGACAAAGCAAGAAAGAGTACCCAATGGAAAAAAGTCTCTTTAGCAAATAGTGCTGGAAGAACTGGACAGCAACATGCAGAAGAATGAACCTGGACCACTTTCTTGCACCATACACAAAAATACACAAAATGTGTATAAATACACAAAATGAATGAAAGACCTAAAGTGACAGAGGAAACCATCAAAATCCTAGAGGAGAAAACAGGCAACAACCTCTTTGACCTCGGCTGCAGCAACTTCTTACTTGACACATCTCCAAAAGCAAGGGAAATAAAAGCAAAAATGAACTATTGGGACATCATCATGATAAAAAGCTTCTGCACTGCAAAGAAAATAATCAACGAAACTAAAAGACAGCCAATGGAATAGGAGAAGATATTTGCAAATGATGTATCATATAAAGAATTAGTATCCGAAGTCTATAAAGAACTTACCAAACTCAGCACTAAAAACAAATAATCCAGCGAGAAATAGAAGATATGAATAGACACTTTCCCAAAGAAGGCTAACAGACACATGAACAGATGTGCAACATCACTCATCATCAGGGAAATACAAATCAAAACCACATTGAGATACCACCTCACACTAGTCAGAGTGGGTAAAATTAACAACTCAGGAAATAGATGTTGGTGAGGATGTGGATGAAGGGGAATCCTCTAGCACTGTTGGTGGGAATACAAACTGGTGCAGCTGCTCTGGAAAACAGTGTGGAGGTTCCTCAAAAAATTAAAAATAGAATTACCCTATGACCCAACAACAGCACTGCTAGAAATTTATCCAAAAGATCAGGAGTGCTGATTCATAGATCTACATGTACCCCAATATTTACAGCAGCACTATCAACAATAGCCAAATTATGGAAAAAGAGCCCAAATGCCCATCAACCGATGAATGGATAAAAAGAGATGTGGTTTATATTTACAATGGAATACTACTCAACAACTGAATTAAATCTTGCCATTTGCAGCAACATGGATGGAACTGAAGGGTATTATGCTAAATGAAATAAGTCAGTCAGAGAAAGACAGATATCACATGTTTTCACTTACATGTGGAATCTGAGAAACTTAAGAAGTAGTATTTCTGAATAGAAATCTCTGTGAGGTGGAATCTTGATTTCAAGTGGAGGAATATATAAACTTGTGGATTTCTGGAAGCTTTAAGGACTAAGTTTTAATTTGGCATGTTTGATCCAACAATGGATATTAATAAATGTCCCCTGTTGGAGTTATACATGATCACGGTCACGAACATTCTGTTGAGAGGTGATGTTGACTATCACTTGCCCTGCATACTCTCCTGTGGGTTTAAGCTCCTCTGGCTAAATGCTCATGAGTTGATTCTTTTTGGAAAGCCTACAACTTCCAGCCAACTTACGTCTTTCAAAATAGCAATTATTTGGGACCACCACCAATTCACTTACTCCTTACTACCCCCTATGCCAAAGATAATAGACAAATCTGTCACCAATGAAAGAGAATTCTTAACATTGAAGTAAAGAAGCTGTTTCTCATCTAGCTGTAATTTGGCAGGCAGCCAAAATTACGTACCATCTTGTTCTGTCTAGATTCTCTTCAAAAGGGGCATGACAAATAGAACATCACTCTGAGAGATTCTTCACTTAGAAAATTATAGCCATCTAGCCATGCCTGAAACTGACACTGGTTGTTGGCATTGGTTAGAAGCAGACAGCTACATGCCATGTTACCTTTGAGGAAGACAGTGCCAGGGCATTTTCAGGTGTAAGTGACAGAAAATCCAACTTAGCTTGAAGTAAGAAATTAAAGGAAGTTTATGGTTTATAAAATTAAAAAAGGTTAGGGTAGCTCTAATTTCAGTGATAGTTGGAATCAGAGTTCAAATGATGTGATCAGAACTTAGCTATTCTTAACAGTCTCGGGTTGATGGGGGGTGGGAGGGAGGGCAGGGTGGGTGATGGGTATTGAGGAGGGCACCTTTTGGGATGAGCACTGGGTGTTGTATGGAAACCAATTTGACAGTAAATTTCATATATTAAAAAATAAATAAATAAATAAATAAATAAATAAATAAATAAAATAAAAAAAAAAAAAAGAACTTAGCTATTCTTGGTTATGAGTTGTGTAGCATCAGCAGTATTGGTTCATTGTGGGTCCAGCCTGTATTTTTTGAAACTGTTTCACAACCATGTTCCAGTGGCTTGGAAATGATCACATACTTGGTCCAAGAACTGAAGACATTGGAATGTAATGGACTGACTAGCCAGGCTTGATTCACATTTTTTACCTTTGGAACTAGGGGTGAAACATCACTTAAACACATGGATTAAAAGTGGGAAGCATGTAAATTTACAGGGAAAATTTTAGTTGTTAATGCAAAAAGTCGGATGGATGGATACTAGTGGCAAAAATAACAGATGCCCAGAAAGAAGTAGAATAATCAGATAGACTGATAGAGTGATTTAACATGAGCTATGAAATGGGATGTGCCATAAAAAACTGAAGTTTAACATCAGTAAATTTGTTGCCTGGGAATTATCCAAATCTTCCCAGCCAAAAAAGTTCATTGTTAAAGTTTTATTACTCTCCTGTCTTTTTGTTGTTTTTGGATATATATAATTTCAGTGGAAAATTAAATTTGATGTTCTGTGTTCTTATTAGTTTCCATCAGTTGGAAGTGATTAGTATGGAAATACTTATAATTTTCTGGCTTTAAGTAAAGCAATAATTGAAAAGTAACCCTGTCCTTGGCAAATTCAAAATAGATAAAGCGATTTTGTTTTGAAATAATTAAAACTCATTTTTTGTAAAGTTTATTCCCAAACATGTTCACTCAATTCCTTCTTAAATTTTCTTTCAAGGAATCTATGACCTTGTCAGTTATGTGTTCTATATGTTTATTTTAAAGCCATTATTTGTGTGGCACAAAGCTAGATGCTATTTGAGATACAGTGTATAAAATATGATCTTTACCCTTCAGATGCTTACAATTTAATTCGATTTTCAGTGCTCTCAAAGGACCAACCAAGAAGGAAGTCAACAGATGCTTGGAAGTGCCCTTTGTTGCTCTTTAGAGTTTCTTTATGTGAGCTAATTTAATGCCTAAAAAGGACCAGTATAAAATGAAATAATTTTAACGTTCCATTTAGAATGTCCAGACCTTGTGAGCAACCATCTACACACCTTAATACCAGAGAAAATGGCATAGTCCATCAGAATGTACAAGGAGCTTAGGCACGAAGTAGAATAAAATTGGACGGGTGTGAATAATCAGCCTTCTGAAACATAAATGCTTTCAACACAGGATGTGCCTTTAGTCTCCATAGTAAAGAGGTTAATGATCAAATTATGTTCATTCATTTCAAACTTACTTTTTAGATCTTTATTCTATTTCAAAATTTCCATAATGAGCACTTTGTGCTTGTCAGAAGATAACTTTATCGCTAAAACTTTCATGTTCATATCATCACTTTTATCCCCAAAGTCTTAAACTTCTAGTCACTATGTAATTACTTCTCCCAGTCACACCTGCCATTAATCATCTCAGAAAAGCCCATACAAGTCACAAACTTTGAAGGTCAGAAAAATAGAAGTAAAGCTTCTGACGGCACTGCCTTTGTTGGCCTACTTGATTTGAAATGGGAAAAATTGAGCTGTCCTCTAAAGGACCATTACTGACCCAGCTGGGACCTCAAACAACAGGGCAATAGTCTGAACTAGAAGAATTCTATTTTCTCCATAGATTTATTCGCAGATTTATTCATATATTTTGTTATAAGTTTTTTAATTTTTTTAAATGTTTAATTATTTTTGAGACAGAGAGAGACAGAGCATGAGCAGAGGAGGGGCAGAGAGAGAGGGAGACACAGAGTCTGAAGCAGGCTCCAGGCTCTCAGCTGTCAGCACAGAGCCCCACACGAGACTCTAGTCAACCACGAGATCATAACCTGAGCCAAAGGAAGTTGGACGCTCAACCCACTGAGCCACCCAGGTGCCCCTGGTATCAGTTTTTTAAACATCTTGAATTAAGTAGGAGAAAAAAAAAGATCCTTAAATTTACTCCGTCAAAGACTTCTTGACAGTTAAAGTTTTAAAATATCTCAAAATACCACTTTATTCTCTTGCCACTGGCCACTTTTTGATGAGTGTAACATAATCTGAGATGTATTTATAAAACAACCCAACAAACATTTTAATCTCAGGCTCCTAAGCAAATATATGTATGGTAATTTACATCTCAAGTACCTATAACCCCAACTGACAAAACCACCTGCTAAGCATAGGACCATGCTGGTAATAAACTTGGCAGTAACAGTCAAGGTGAGTGGTACTTGATATAGGGTTTGTGCTTTTGTGGAATGACAAAGGCTAAAGGCACAACAGCTGTGATATGGCTGTCAATTGATTTTCACACAGTCTCCAAATCTACAAGACCACTTCCCAAGATAACACAGGGCTCCCAGTCGATGTTCAGCTTTCAAAGCTAGATTGGGCTTTTTATTGAATATTAATTCGATAGCAAACTTTATATTGGAAGCTTGGAAATTGGTTTAAATAGAAGAATTCAGTGTCTAGTACTTGGCAGGTGATTATTCCCTTAAAGTCTCTTTAGTGCATAATTTTTTTTTACTACCCTCCTATAATTTTTAACCCTATTCATGTAAATATTGTTACAACAAGATACTGAAAATCACTAGTTTATTGCAAATGTTAGGAAACCTAGAAAAAATTAGGACTGATAAAATTGTTTCAACAAAGATTGAATGGGCAAGTGAGTAGGAATCATTAGGGTAAACAATAACGTGCACACACACACACATACACACTATTCTCTCTGATTCGGATTAAATCATGTAACGCTGTGAGGAGCCATCCTTGAGAAGTATGTTCCTATACCTTGTGAAGCAGAATATTTTTCCAAGCGTTCTTAGACCTACCTCCTGATTGTCATTGTTAGTAAATAATTTAGCTAGAAATAATAAGACCCTATGTTGCTTGTTATTATTTTGGAGATAATAAGGGACTCTGATTCTTACTGAACTAAATCCTTTCCCAGTAAAGATGCATTTGACCTTCTCAAACTTTGTGTCTGGCAGTAATTTTATACTTTCCCTTACTCTATTTCATGCGATAAAAATACGTCTTTCTAAAATTTATGTGATTAAAATTAAATTGTGTTTAGTGTTTTTATTATACTTCTTGTCAAATGCTTATTAGGATGCTGTGAAAATAATGAAACATTCAAAAGCAGAAAACTACACACAGGAAATATCAGGTACAGCAATTATATAAAACTTATACCAGGATTCTTCTGAAATTTAGTATGAACCTGGGTGCCATGGCCCTCAGCTGTCAGCCTCCTATGCTTATATCAGCATTCATCTGATAGATGCTAGGGATGTGTATAGTTGTGTGATGGTATTATGTTTTCACAAATGTATCATTTTTACCAGTCTCCTTCACTGCATTAAATGCAACCACCATGCACCCAGTTGCTAAAGCCTGAAATGTGAGTCAACCTTGACTCTCCTTTTCCTCACTTCCCCACATTTAGCATATTAATAAGCCCTGACTGCTAATTTATTCAGCACCCCCAGAGGAAACAGAATTCATCCCAAAATGCTCAAATATGAATATTTCAATAAAGAGACTATCTACAAGAATGTGAGTAGAACAAATAAGGGATGGTGAGGCAACCATAGACTAACAACTGTAGGGAATCATTAATATCCCAAATAAAGGGATATTAGGGATAAAGGGAGAGATGAATGTTATCAGAGTCAGGAAGGAGTAGAGTCCACATGGTAGGAACCATAGTCATGGAGAAACGGGAGTTTCTCAGAGATTTAAGTAGGAGATTTAAGCCTGAAATAGGGAGTGTAAGGAGAAGAAATAACTTCATACCTTCCAATTTCCTACCATTATCTCCTTTTGGTCAAACCCACCTGGAAGACACCCTGGAAGGGAGCATGGATGATGCAATAGGGATGATTAGCCTCCCAACTCTAGGAGAGAGCAGAGAAGGATGGAAAAGGCTTGGGGGTTGATAGGAATAATTGGGATTAAAGGGCACATTATACCTTAAAAATATATCCAGAATTAGTTCTCTTCATCTCACCAAAACTACTCTAAGCCACTATCACCCCTCACCCAGTCCACTCATTCTGTAACTATGCATGCCCATCTCTCAACATCAGACAATCTTTAAACCAATGAAAGGATAAACTTCTCTGGCTTAAAACTCCTTTTTAATAGTTCTGAATCACACCTGGGATAAAACACAACTTCCTTATTTCATGATGGGCACAAGCCATGGGTCTGAAAAAGAACAAAATGGCAGAAGGTTCAGAATTGTTTTCCTGAGGCTGTGTATGGTGCTGATGGTAGCTACACTACATTTTCACTTCTAGGTCTGTCACTAACAGTCATAGCCACAGTTCTTGACTAGGCTACTTATTCACACGGAAATAAAAGTAGTGCTCTTCCTGTGACCTGATGAGGGGATAAAAAATACACTTGGTTATTCTGATGTTTTATTAAAAAGATTTATAATGGCATTTCAACTTTTCTTTTTCTCTTCATCTCTTTTCCTTCACATCGTCTCTTTTCAAATGCCATAGAGAGTAGTGAGAAGGCAGTATGTAAAATTTTCAGGATTGTCATGAAATTATGAAATTTGAGATTCAAAATATAACTGAGAAAGCTGTTGGCCCAACTCATTATGTATAAGAAAAAAATGAGTCTCAGAAATGCACATGGATTTGTTCCATGTCAATGGAGGTAAACAATGGTAGATTCTGTTTTAGAATCCAGTTCCTCCAACTCCAAAGTCAGTTTCCCAATAATTATGTTAGTTTTCTTAGTAGTTTACAACATATTTCTTGTATTTAACAGCATTTAGAATTACTAATGTGGTTGTTTTTCAACGTTTGATTTTTTTTGAATTACTTTGTTCCTGCTCAAAAAGCAACATAATAAATAAAATACGTCTTCCATTTTACTTTTATCAAATACATCCCAGATTAAAACAAATTGTTTGGTCACCAGAAATAAAACCTGACAATCACTAGCTACTGTTTGGAAGAGTCAGGGATGAGAATCAACACATTGCTATTATGTTTGTCAGTGCTGTGGCAGCTAATAGCACACCTCTGGGTTTCAGAATCATCTCAGTCATGTGCACTGAAGCTTTCCAGAGCAATCAGCTTGTAAGAGTACACTATTGCTGCAAAGAGTTTTTTTTTTATCAAGTTTGGTGCAAATTTTGGCTTTAACTTTATTGTTGTTTCTCATGGCAGATGCATATGTGTTGACAATATTGAACATGTTCAGTTTGGAGGCAGTAGAAGCTGCCAGTGTTTTCTAATGGAAAATCAAATACCTAACAGTTATCTATCTATCTATCTATCTATCTATCTATCATCTATCTATCTATCTATCATCTATCATCTATCTAAAAGCGTACCCCTCAAGAGTCCCCAAAAGTTTATAATTCAGTTTTGCTTTTAAATTTTATAATGTTTATTTATCTTTTAAAAAGAGACAGAGTGCAAATGGGAGAGGGCAGAGAGGGAGAAGGAGACACAGAATCTGAATCAGGCTCCAGGCTCTGAACTGTCAGCACAGAGCCTGATGTGGGGCTTGAACCCACGAACTGTGAGATCCTTACCTGAGCTGAAGTGGGACGCTTAACCAACTAAGCCACCCAAGCGCTCAGATTCAGTATTGTTTAGGGTGAGGACAGACATCTTCATGATTTATTTCAGCTTCTTCACTATAATCAGAACAATGGAATTACTTGTAGCATATAATTGAATACTGACTTCTAATAATTAACACCACAAACTAGAATCACTTACTTTTTGCCAGTGTGTTACTTTTTCTTTTTTCAGAGGTCTTTTCCATTCTGTATCATGTCAGTTGCCATGCAACACTTTTGATCTCATCCACAACTTTTCATGGAACAAGAATTTACCGAGTATCTATTATATACTAATCACTGTGCTAGCAAATAAAAATATAAAGATAAATGTATATAGATCATGATACTATGTATAAATGAGGCATAGATCATGTACTCAAGTAACTGATATAATAGAGAAGATAATATTATGAAAGATTAGTTGCATTCATTTATTCATCTTTTCAATCATAATCTATTAAAAACTACATGCTAAGCACTTCTAGTTTCTAGAGATACAAAGGTGAATAAAATAGAGTATTTGTCCTCAATCACTTCACCATGTATTGGGATAACAGACATATACACAGATCAATTTAGTGTATTATGATTATATGTAAATATAGACAAATGGTGTTATGAATACACAGAAAAAGAGGAGCTACTTCAAACTTGCAGGGACAGGAAAACTTCTGAACAAATTTTACATATGTGGTAGAACACAAGTTATAATGATATCAAAGTGAGAAACAGTTTGATGCACATGGAAATCTATTAGCAACTGTGGTTGACATAGTGTAAAATTCAACACACAAGGTAGTGAGAGATCAAAGTTAAACAGGACGAGGTTTTGAAGGACATTGAATGTTGTATAACAGATACTGTCATTTATCCTTTGGTAAAGTAATAATAATAATAATAATAATAATAATAATAATACAGTGGTTTTGAACAGATGAGCTGTATAATTATATTTACATTTTTATACATAATTTTACCAATGTATTAATATTGGATTTTCTTGGTACAAGATGCAGAGTAGAGGGCTGAATTATAAGACTGATACATTGGAGTGGGCCGGTGATAACCATTGACTGAATGAGAGTGGTAGTAGGTATAAATAAAAGGTTAAAAATCATATAGCGATCATGCTGATATGGCAAGAGTTTGTGATTGATTGCATTGGATGGATGAGGAGAATAAAAAAGAGAAAGGGACCACTTTCATGCTTAACTCAATAGAGAAGATGTTCAAGAAAAGAAACAGATTTATGGAAAATAATAATCAGTTTGATTTTAGACATAGATTGTAGCTTCCAGGAGGGCAGGGCAGGATGACTGCTATTTTGTTAGCAACCATATACCTGTTATCTGGCATAATTCACGGTACATTGTAAATATTTAATGTATATATTAATGCATATACGTAACAAAGAATGGATATGAAAGTGCATTTGAAATATTCATCTGAAATAATTACCAGTGTATTCACATATGAATCTGAAGCTTAGAAAGAAGCAATTTGATACACACATGTGAAGCTTGGAAGTCTGGGCTGGACTTGTACTGGGAGCCATTAGCATATAGGTTGCAACTAAAACCAAGACAATGGATGTTAAAAGAGAAAGTGAATCATGATCATTTTAATGGGCTAAAAGGAGGGGATCCACCAGTACACCAATATCTGAGGGGTGGGCAAAAGAACCTACTAGAGAGAGGAAGGGAGGGAGGAAGAGAAGTAAGAAAGTTATAGGGAGAACCAGGGTAGTCTGGTATCATAACTATGAAGAAGTAAGTGTTCCATGAGAGTTTGATAATATCAAATACAATAGAGAGGGTCTAGAACATAATTTAAAGTGTGTTTTTGACTTGCTGATTAGGAAAAATCTCGTTCAGTGGAAGTGAGAAGAAAGCCAAATTGAATAATAAGTGCTCAATCATAAACATGAGGTCAGAAAGTAAAATCAGAAAGTTTACATTACTCTTTTGGAAAGAAAAGAGCTTGAAGGTGAGCTAGGCGGTAATTTTGTATCAAGTGGAGGGGAGTGTTTTCTTTTAAAGTGATAGTTTTAGGGGCGCCTGGGTGGCTCAGTCGGTTAAGCGGCCGACTTCGGCTCAGGTCATGATCTTGCGGTCCGTGAGTTCTAGCCCTGCGTCGGGCTCTGTGCTGACAGCTCAGAGCCTGGAGCCTGCTTCATATTCTGTGTCTCCCTCTCTCTGACCCTCCCCTGTTCATGCTCTGTCTCTCCCTGTCTCAAAAATAAATAAATGTTAAAAAAAAAATTAAAAAAAAATAAAGTGATAGTTTTGATACAAATGTAATGGAAAAAATTGCATGTAAAAAGAGATTAAGAAAACGGGGGACACGTGGGTGGCTCAGTCAGTTAAGCTTCTGACTCTTGATTTCAGCTCAGGTCCTAATCTCCAGGTTCGTGAGACTGAGCCCCACATTGGGCTCTGTGCTGACAATGTGGAGCCTGCTTGGGATTTCTCTCTCTCCATCTCTCTCTGCCTCTCCCCTCCCCCCTCAAAATAAATAAGTGAACATTAAAACAAAAGAAAAGAAAAGAGAAAAAGAGTGGCACCTGTGTGGCTCAGTCAGTTAAGTGTCCAACTTCGGCTCAGATCATAATCTCATCTTCCATGAGGTTAAGCCCCCCACTGAGATCTGTGCTGACAGTACAGTCTGTGTAGTATTCTCTCTCCCTCTCTCTGCCTCTCCCCTATTTGTGGGCTTGCACACACTCTATCTCAAATAAAATTAAAAAAAAAAAAGTGGGAAAGAGAAATTGAGAAAGAAAATGCATAAAGAGATTAAAAGATTAAGTCACTGTGGAAAGCTGAACATGAAATATGTTTGTGTTAAAATGTTGGACTGCAATTTGGTCCTCCAAAACAAGAAGAATGCTGAGGATGATGGAAGATATCAGGAAATATTTGGGTAGAGGAGTGTAGGTGTGGAATCCTAGGGGGAAAAAAGCAAGTTTAGCTGCTGAGAGTTCTGGAATTAGTAACTGAGTAAAGAATTTGAGAAACAATGTGGACATTTGTTATGGGAGAATATTTGAAAGAGAAATACATGAGGAAAAATGAAAGGATTGACAGTACTATGAAACTCAACTCTGGTTGAAGAGCAGACATTTGGGATGATAGCTTAATGTGAATTTTCTCTCACAGTACTTAGCCATTCTAGGCTTTGGAAAGTAGATAATATGCCAGTCAATGAGACAATTTTGAGGGGTGGATACTTTTCAGAAAAAAAAGAAAAATTTTAGGATGTAATGAAAAAGTAATTTATTATTTATAAAATTTAGGATAAATCAGAAACAGATGTTCTGAGTAAAGAGTATTGAGAGATGAAGGGAGTATAAATCTATAAAATTAAAGAGCAGGAGCAATGTGATTCATGAAATAAGGATTAGACCGTGTAGAAAGTTGTGGTCACTGTGCAGTTGAGTTCAGTAGTTCAGAAGTAATTATTCTAGGTGAAAAAATGTTATGAGGTATAGCCATGAGGGTGGATGACCCAAATATAGGTGAGGAGGTAATCAAACTGTGGGGATAAAGTTTTGGGTAAGATGCACATAAATTTTCAAGCCACCCAGATGACAACTGGACTTCGAGTGGAGAAAACTATGATATAGGTATCAAAGTCATTGATTAATATGGTGGTATGGATAGGTCTTTAGGATATGGCAGAGGTAAGTATAGATAGAACAGAAAATAAGAGGTTTTTTTTTTCTGTATTTATTTATTTTGAGAGAGAACAAGAGAGCGTAAGCAGGGGAGGGGCAGAGAGAGAGGAGAATCCCAAGCAGACTCCACGCAGTGAGTGCGAAGAGCCCTATATGCAGCTTGAAATCACAAAAACATAAGATCATAACCTGAGCCAAAATCAAGAGTCCTACACTTAACTGACTGAGATACCCAAGTGCCCTGAAAAATAAGAGATTTTTAAATACACATGTGGAAGCTTTCCTGGAGAGCCAGAATAATGTTCACACATCTCCCCACTCAAACAGTGTGTAGAATAATGAGCAGACTACCTTTGAAAGCACTGACGGAAGCTATACAATGTGGGAAAGAGCTAAAGTTTACTTAAAATCTGGTGTATGGGCCATTTGAAAATAGATTATGGATACAAGCTATTTTAATATTCCATGGACTGAAGTGGAAATATTTGAAGGGTACAGTAAGATATTTGGTGAAGGGAAATGAAGCACAGGAAATAATGAAAATGAGAATATAGTATTGTGAGATTATAGATGAGGAAGCAAGCTGTGAGACTAAGGAAGCAAAGAAATACCTTTTCACTTATTAATTAAAGGAAGAGTAGCAGTTGTTCAAGAGACTGTTATAATTCTGACAGAAAGAACTGTGGGTAAAAAGGCAGAAGAGAGAAAGTACTATAGTGAGGTGGTTGGTGTGAGTTGTGAGGGTGTTATATATAGTACATGGTGAGTGCATGTATGTGTGCACAACTTATGGATGTGTGTGCACCAGTCAATATGACTGTGATGTCAAAGTGATTTGAAGTGAAATTGAAAAATTATAATGAGAGATGTTGTGAAGCATCTGTGCTGCCATTAATGGCCATTCTTATTTAATCTATAGGCAATAGGGAGACTGATGGTAATACGTTGAAATCTGCATTTAAGGAAAACAATGTTGGGAGCATCTTGCAATGTGAAATATGCGGTGGAATAATATGAGGAAAATTGGTCAGAAGTTTAAATAATACACCCAGGAGAGAGAAATGACTCTGAAAGAAAAGATGAGGTTAAGACACTTAACTGTGTGATTGATAAAATTTTGAGGAAGTTGGAGGATGACTCCAATATTTTCCACTTTGGAACATGAGTTAATGGTGATTATTTTAAATGAGATTAAGTTTGATGGGTCTATAGCATATTAAACAGTTGAAAAAAGAAGTCTGAAGCTAAAGAAGGAGATACACTTTAGGGAATATATGCTTGAAAATCATCTATGTATAAATTATAGTGTTAGAAACAATTGATAAAGAAGGTCAAAGTGAGAGTATGAAATAAAACAGGACCATGGACAGAGTCCAGTGTTGTACTACTATTTCAGAAATGGCCTAAGAGGATCAGATGAAAGAGAGAAGGGAGAAACAGAGAGATACATAAAAACACGAGAACATTTTCATACAAATGTACTGAGGGAGTGACAACAACTATGAAGGATTTGACATTTTTACCTTACTTGCAAGCTAATTAGATGGCCTTCCACTCTTTTCTGGATTTTGACAGAAGATACAAGGCTCCTGGCTCAAAGACAAAAGACTTTATTTTTTCATATCAGAAGCTGTAGCCTGCTGGATCGTCCGCATAGTCATGTCAGGTCTGTGATCTTCAGTTCTCACAGGGGTAAAATGAGGGGGTCTAGCTGGATTATCTGCATACCCCGTGGGCTGCATTACAGTAGAGCAATGGAGAACTTGCCACTTTATAGCAGTATTTAGACAAGCCTGCATTTTTGTCTGAGAGGGAGATATTTCTTCATCTCTTAAGGTTACTGGCTGCAAACAGAAAGTGGAGGAATGACCCATAAAGAGTGGTCAGGCACTCCCATTTTCTCCAAACCCAGCAAGTTGTATAAGAGGCCCATTGAAGACTATGTCCCAACAAAAGAGGGTATGGTCTTATATCACATAATGCCAAAAGGTAGGATGGTTTCAGGAGAAAGCTCATAGATTTGGTCATTAGAGAGTCTTGGTAAACTTTCAGAGTGAATGTGCTTCCTGTTTGGTGTCATTTAAGTAAATGTTCCACAAATTAGAGGTAACGGACTTCTCAGGGTTTTGGTTAGATCCTTGGAATGTGAGAGTTCTCGCTGTGAATTTTTAATTTCCTAATTCAGTTTTGGTGCACTCTAGAAGAGTTGATATAAAAATATGCTAAATTAGTTGTATGACCATCACATAGTCATCTTCTCTCAGTCTCTGTATTACACATTTGCTCATCATGAATATCTCAAGATACTATTACCTTAGTTGACCTAACCCGAAAAGAAAAGAATAGAACATTGATATGTAAGAATAGAGTGTTGATATGTAAAAGATTTGTTTACCTAAAATTAAAGTATATAATATTATAGCATGTTGTAAGAAAGAATATTTTACAGAAGTTTAAACATGAAATACTGGTAGACCTATGCCATAACACAATAACACATAACACATTGTTTTATATAAAAAATACAGTGAACTTGAAAGAACTATAACAGATCTCTCAGTTTCATGTACATGTTTCCAAGGTAAACTTAGTTTCAACAAAATAAAATGTTTTAAATATGATTTAACTGGTTCTGTTCTGCTTTAAAAATCTAACATGTTAAATTACTTCTATTGTTACATGGTTCAAATATGATAAAAAGTAATATTAAAACTGTATTTTCTATTCTTGTCTCCCATTTTTCCAACATCCCCATCTCCACACCGTGATATACATACACACCTAGGTAGCCACTGTTACTGTACTGTCACATGTTTTCCCAGAGTTTTCTTTTTCATATAAAGGAAATAAGAATATATTTGTGGGTAGGCAGAAATCTAAAGATGTCTCACCCATATTCCTGGTTTCTAGGTTGTTTAAACAAATGTTAATCTAGGTACTAGCATGAGGACTTTGCAAATGTATCTTGAAAGTAGAGAGCTTATATTTTATTATTCTGCTTATGTTGATTATTTTTGATGAAGCTCTTTAAAAGTAGAAGAGAAAAGCATAAAAGTAAATAAGAGAAAAAGAGGCAATAAAGTGAGGCAGGGGGGAAATCAGAATTGATGAGTGAGAAGGCCGAGACCAGCCATTGTTGGTTTAAAGATAAGGAGACTGCTAATTCTGAGAATGTGTGTGGTCTCTGGAGTTGAAAACAGTTCCTGGTGAAAACTAGCAAGGAAACAGACACTTCAGTTCTACAATCACATGAAACTGAATTTTTACAACAACCTGAATAAGCTTGGAATGTATTTACCCCGGAATCTCCACAGAATAGGCCAGAACAGCCAACACACTGATTTCATCTTTATGGGATTTGAAGAGTAACCAGCCAAGACAACACAGATTTCTGACTTACAGATTTCTGAAATAATAAAATTATGTTGTTTTAACCTGCTGAGCTTTTGATAATTTACATGGAAGCAATGGAAAATATATGTGGTATTTTTATTTTTCTCTCATTTTTATAAAAATAGAATTTTATTAATACAGTTTACATTTTTCTTTTTTCACTAAACATTGTATCTTGGGGCCCTTTAACAATAATAAAGAGTTTTGAATTCTTTTTACAGCTGCCTATTACTTTACTATATTAAGTAAGTAATACATTTAAGTAATAACTTTATTATATTAAGTAATACTTTAACTTATTTGAGCAGATCCCTACTGATGGACATTTAAGTTGCTTTTAATCTTTTGCTAATATGCTGGGATAAATAATCTTATTCAAACTTTATTCACATATGTGTTAGTATATCTTGGAGGTAGATATTGCTAGTTCAAAGGATATATAAATAGAATTTTGATTGATATTGCTATAAGGGTTATTTCCCCTATTAGCAACTTTCATAGAGTCATAAACTCTAGTCTGGAGTTAAGTAGACCACATGGGGACAGGACTTGCCAAGTATGAGGACAATGAAGATACAGGTTATGGACAACCCTGATGACATCATATAATTTGACATTCATCCTATGTACAAAAAGTATCAATGACAATTTTGAATATGGGAGTGATACTATGAAATAAGCCTGAAGATCTCTACCTTTAGAGTGAGCAGGAAGGAATAACAGACTCTATCATGGCATCTGGCATTGTAATGTCAAGCATGTAATTACTTAGTTAAAAACAAAACAAAACAAACAAAAAACCTTAAGAACTTATCTTCTTGATTATCACCAAGCCTTCTGTGTTGGATTTCTGTTATCATTAGATAAAATTTACACATTCTTGATCATCTATTGTGTGTATATAAATGTTAATTACAACTTTCATAGGATGTATTCTATTAGTGGAATGTGAAAGCACATTCTAAAGATGTTCACTTGTTAATATCTATTTGTAATGTTATTCCTACTTTTTAATTTAGCCATTAAAAATTAAAAATCTTAAAAAGAATTTGTGAAGCACAAAAAAATTTGATTGTCATGTTTACTTTTAAACATCAGAGAAAATGATTTTTTTTTTTGTTTACTGCAATATGGAATTTAAAAGGATTGATAGGACATAGTAGAGTAAGATAATATGACCATGGAATTTCTGACAAGAAACATATAGTATACTGGATATCAGTTGCTTTTTAAAAATAAGTCTAAATTTTTCTAAAAATTATGTGAATACTGTCAATTATGGCACTTATTTATTGAAGCAGTTTGGTGTTTCAGAAAAACCAATAGACATGAAAGGGTCATTGATGACATGACATGTAACTACTTTTAGCCTCTAAAGAAATGACAGCAGCCGTGGAGAACTTCTAGTGTTGCAAATTCAGGATGGATTTGACAAAGGAACATCTCTGGAGAAACATAATTTTTAAAGTATTGACCTTCACAGAAGAGGCACAAGTGAAGAATAAAATATTAGCATTTGCATTTCCAGAAGTAAGGCTATGTCTGTAGAAAAAAGTGAAGAGATCAAATATATAATCCAAATTTCCCATACTTCAACTTGTTTAAATGTTCTCAAACATGTTTTTACACTTAAAAATACCATAGTAGAGATAAAGGTTTTATAGTATTCCTAATCCTGCCCAATAAATGAATTTCCATAGTCAATTTGACCACAAAAAGTTCGAGTTCCCACCACTGTAACACACACACACACACACACACACACACACACACGCACGCACGCACACGCACGTACACATGCACAAATACATCCACCCAAATGCCTCTATTCTATGTGGGTGAGTGCTACCTTTAGTTGAGAACTGTTGGACCAGATGGACCAAGTCTGCTCCCGTCTGTTATTACAAGGGAAAAGCAGAGTAGCAAGATAGGAATCAGGCTCAGGTAGCACTATAGACACTAGCCAAAGTATGTAAAGAGTCCAAATGTCCATCTACTGACAAATGAATAAAGAGATGTGATATATTTATACAATGGAATGTTACTCTGTGATCAAAAAGAATGAAATCTTGCCATTTGCAACAATGTGGATGGAACTAGAGTGTATTATGGTAAGCAAAATAAGTCAGAGCAAGACAAATATCATATTTCATTCATATGTGGAATTAAAAAAAAAACCAGATGAACGTAAGGAAAGGGAAGCAAAATTAATATAAAAACAGGGAGACAAACCATAAGAGACTCTTAAATACAGAGAACAAACTGAGGGTTGCTGGAGGGGTGTTTGTTGGGGGAATGGGATAAATGGGCAAGGGGCATTAAGGACACTTGGGTGAGCGCTGGGTGTTATATGTAAGTGAGGAATCACTAAATTCTATTCCTGAAATCATCGTTATACTCTATGTTAACTAACTTGGATTTAAGTTAAAAAAAAGAAAAGAATCAGTGTCAGGTAGATAATGACAATGAGGAGGAAGAATTAATGAGGTTGAGTTTTAGCTATGTATACAAAAACAAATATTATGCTCAAAGGCATGTGTATCATCAGATGTGCAGAATTAAAATTAAATCGGTAAGTAAAAGTATTTCATATTAAAAAATTTAAAATCTTAAGGTCATTTTTTTCTTAAAGCTAAATAGTACTGTGTTCCATTTGATGAAAGAGTTGAAGGATTAAATGTACTTTGTGATGTCATTTTATTAACTCTGGCTGGACAAGGCAATATTTTAGACAACTAGACTGAGAATAAAGTTGAGAAGCAATGATTAGAAGTACATTAGAAGTCTAACTGAATGCTCGTGTGGCAGGGCCAGACTAATGCTTATATTGCAAAGGGCTTTAAAATGGAGTTTACCAGCCCCTAGGAACAGTGAGAATCAAACATTTCTGCTGTTACAGTGTTTAACTATACACAAAGTAATGTGTTAAATGTAGGCAGTCATTCATATAATTTAAACCAAAACATACATTTGTTTCAATAGATTTTCAGCTGACTTCTTAACTTGAATTGTTCATATTAATTGCAGCAATTCTACATGTTTCTTTGCATTCATAGAAAGTTTTGGATCCACAAAATTTTTTTTGGTCTGCTTCTTGACATTCTATCACATAGCAGTTCTCTAAACATCCCCAAAACTTAAAATTCTTGAGTGAAATGGTTTGCGTTGCATCTCAATTGCACTCAGAGGGGAGAAAAAGGATTACAAGAGAGTATGGAAAATTGCTTAGCTGGTTCTTTCGATTATTGATGAGAAGGCAGAATAATCCAGAAGGGGACTGTCTACCTCCCACAGCAATGTATTCTCTGATTAACTCAAAGAAGCTGATACCAGAGTGAACTCGGGTTCAATGGATTGCACCAGAAAAATCTGCAAAAGGATTATCTTATTAGCAGATGGAGGACACATAAAGAAAATTGATATACACAAGAGCTAGGCGTACATGACAAATCCTTAAGCAGTGTAGCCTCAATGAAATATTAAAGTCAAATGTATGTACATCCAAGATGAAAGGTAGAATATTGAAGTTGTTAAGACAGGTGCTTTACAAAAAGATGGGGGGATATAAAACAGAGAAATGTAAGGTAACGAGACCTGAAAACTGACAGTATATACTTTGCAATAAGAAATTTGTTGACATATGTTTGGAAATGAATTAAGAATTATAAAGGGCATAAATAGATTCTTGGATATTGCTGCAGGTCAGCAGGCCTTAACAAAAGAAGATGAGGAAATGTATTTATAGATTGGCAAGGGCTGTAGCAAGGCACATTCTTTGATCCTGGCAGGATTTTAATTGCTTTGCTGTTGATTGGCATGCAACTATGTTCAAATGAAGGAAGAGAACATATTTTGAGAGCTATTTCAAGGATTGCTTTCTGATACACTTCATTGAACAGCTTAGGTGGTTAGAGGCTATTTTGGACGATAGCCTAGAAATGGCTCTGAGTAGGATAAATAAGTCTGAAACAGAAGAAAGTTGCTATCTCACACTATAATCACAATAACCTTCATTTTAAAATACTCCTGAGAGGTCAGGAAAGAAACAAGCATATTACAGAAAGAAGTGTACAAAATGTTAATTGGAAGAATGTATGAAATGCTTGGATAAATTTTGATTGTATACTTAACAGAAATGAATAGTAACAGTAGAGCTATTTTTTTTTCTTTTGGGCTTCAAAGCACACACATGTGCACGTGTGTGTGTGTGTGTGTGTGTGTTTATATAGCCATATAAATGTCTGAAAAAATGAAATGAACAAATAGTTATTGTAGGTTACTCTTTCTGGACTTTCTTCTTTTTTTATTTTTATTAAAAAAATTTTAATGTTTATTTTTGAGAGGGGGGAGGGACAGAGAGAGACACACACAGAATCCAAAGCAGGCTTCAGTCTCCAAGCTGTCTGCACAGAGACCAACACGGGGCTCAAACCCACAAACCGGGAGATCATGACCTGAAATGAAGTTGGGTGCTTAACTGACTGAGCCACCCAGAAACCCCTTTCTGGACTTTCCTCTAAAGGATGATATAAGTCATATCAAAAGACATGACAAGAGCAATAGCCAGACCATTATGAATTCTTGAGAAAGTTCCTCGTGTACTGTTATTTCCCCTGAGAATTCATGATCCTGCACCATGGGTCTGGAACAGGGGTCTGCATAGGAGTCAGGATCCTCCATAAAAATTCTATTTTTTTCCCATGTATGTCTCCAAGGCTAAGGTATGTTGAGAAAGTAATCTGATGGCATCCATTCTGAATATTCCAACTAGGGAATTTTTTTTTAAAGTATGTACTCTTGAATTTTGCAGTTTTGTATAGATTTTGCTTAATATTTGCTTCTACTTTTCATTCAGATCTAACCATGATGAGTCCTATATTAAGTACAGGCTCATGGGTTAATTTTTGAAAGTTATTCTTACAGCCATCCAGGAGAAGCATATTACACCACCGTGAAATAGGCTTATTGTTTCTTCCTACTATCGATCAGAGACAAGGAGGAAGTCTGACAGATGCTTATGACAATTCTAGCACCTGAATGAAACCACACGAATAATTTTGCTAGTAAATTTCCTTTAATACCAAGAAGAAAGTACAGATTATTTTTTTTCACAAATATCAGTCCTGTCTGCATCATAACTCACATTGAGATGAAAATGGAATAGGTCAGTCATTTATCTGTGGATTGCCTATATATGGTGCCGAACACCTAGTTATACAGACAAAATTGAACAATAAGTATCTTTTTTACTTGATTTGGGTGTTTTCTTTGGAACCTTTGGTGGTTTTATTAGCTTCATGCCCCCAAAGAAAAAACACTCTCTATTTCATCTAATCAGGACATTTCTCTGTGGCTTTGAATTTCAGTGCATCATCTAGCTTCCCTGCTTTGTGCCATATTGTCTTCCACTAGGGTTCTCTATTTGTCTATAGCCTGTACAGATGATTCCCTCATGGACAATTGCCCTGGCTTCTAGTGCTGCCTCTCCTCAAGATTCTCCTTCTTAGATTGCTCCTTGTCTTGCCTGCACTACGGCCATGGGTGCAATAATACCTCCATCAGTCATCTGACTGTAGCACCATCATCTCAATCCAAACAAGAGCTGAAATGCTTTGTTTCTCTGGGAAAAGTTATTTGATATTTACTGACGGAGCTATTTTGGGGGCAGGGTTACTTGTTTCTTTCTTTGCAAGAACTACACTTGGCTCTTAGAGCTATGCTTATAGCAAAATGAGCAAGGGTCAAGGTCCTAGACTCAGCTTGTTGGTGGAGGAATAATGACCTTGGAAGGGAGAGTGGCTTGATGTAATCGACCTCCCCCACCAACACCAGGATAAAATAATGGAATTTTCCCTTCCCATGACCATCACCAATTTACACATAATGCAACTCCTCCGTTTGTGACTTCCATATCACTGTGCCTTGGGATGTCTCTGCTTCAAAAATGGTCCAGAAAAGAATGTTGGTAAGGAGTTTATCATTGCAATCAATGACTGAGCATGAAGATACCACTAGTTTCTTAAACATTTCTTCAAACTAGCCTACCTTATTTCAGAGTGGTTTTAGTTCAGCCTCACCATAAAACAAATGTTCATCGTAAGGAAAAAGGAAATAGTAACTGGTCTCTCCCACCTTCTGATATTCAGGATGTAGAAGGCGGGTTTGAGAAAGAAGGTCACATAAATCTCTCTGGTGTAAGTGTCAGTAACTAAACAGCTCATACATTTCCTCTGTGCAGCTCTTCACTCTCTCTGCACCATTGCCTGGTGAGGTTGCCAGGTTAGCCATAAATATGAAAGCCATACATCTCTTTCTCCTTCCACCCATCAGTGTCCCCAAACCTGAAGCAGTTCCTCCACCTGGGCTTTGGTTCCAATCTCCTCCTGTGTACTTTGGTGTTTTTTTCCCATCAAATATCCTCTCTGTTTCCTGGATTTTTACTCACCACCACCCCCCCCCCCCCTTTTTATATCAATAAGTACAAAAACCATTCTAACTAAATGGCCATTACCTCCTTAATGTTAAATCTAATTTTTTGAATTGCAAGTCTACTTTTCTAATTTCTTTCCTTATTTTCTATCTTTTTCCATGCTACTTCCACCACAGTGTCTTCCACAAGATCTTTTTCTTTACACGTTATCAGTTAATGTTCCCATATCATGATCCTGTTAACTGTTTTCCCTCCTAAGTATTCCGTTCTTTCTCATGTTTTTGGTCACTGTTTATATTCATAGGAATCTCGGATTTGTACTGCGAATCTCTGGATTTGTATGAAGGATATCTCTATATGGAGGTTCCGTGAGCACTTCAAATTATATGTCCAAGACTGACTTCACCATATCTCCCCTCAAACCTATGCTTCCTCCTGTATTCTCTCTTTCAACTTCCCAGAAGGCTTAGCTAGAAACATGGCAATCATTCTGGACACCATCTTCCTTTTGCTCTCCCTGCCTAATCATTCTCTAAGGACTGAGGATTCAACAATATCTTAAATCCCTCTCTAAACCAGCCTTGTTCTCAATGCAATCTCCTAGATGGTCTACGGTCTCTAGTACAACACTCTTTGTCCAATGCATCTTCTGATTTGCAGCCAAAAAGTAAATTTAGTCCTAGAATGTGTCCTCTGAAAACTGTTAAATTTCTCCTCGGAGCTCTCAGGGCAAAGACAAATAAACAAGGAATTGAAGTCCTTTTTTTTTCTTCTAATATCTGTCAATCTGGTATATTTTCTACCCCTCTCCAACTACTTCATTTACTTGGAATAATGAGCCCTTGGGTTTCCCTAAGTTTAACTCTACTCTGCTTGGAATGTTCTATGGCATTTTTCCCCATGCAGTACAAACCACACACATACACATTCAAGGATACATATAGTTTATCTTACAAATTCCTAATTGTTTTTAAAATCATACCTCCAAGAATCCATTCCTAATCTCACAGTCTGATTTAGGCTTGTCTGCTGTGTTTCTTATTCATTTGTTAATATGGTGTCCTATAATCAGGAAATCCTATTCCACATCAGACTGGAAGTTTCTTAATGGCAGAGACTACGTCTTAATTAACTTCATATCCTCATGACTGGGCAAAGTGTCTGGCACATGGCAGGCATCATCTTTTGAATAAAATCTGGCAAAGTGGGATTTTCCCCCAGCACTTTTTATTCCTAGGGTGAAGTGATTAACCCCAATTTGGGGTCCTGGCTCACGCTGAGCCGGGCTGAAGGGAGAGGACCGTGCAAAAAAGTGGAGATGGTGCTGGTATAGTGAAAGCACATGCCTTGTTATCCTCTGATGACGGAATTAAAAGCCAAAGTAAACAACTCTTTTGTATTCCCTCTTAGTGCAGTCTTTGTGTTTGACCATCTGATGGTAAAGCTTCTTTTCTGATAACTGTATCTGCCTGTTCTTTCCACAGTTAGGTGGATTAGAAAACAAAACAAAACAAAAACAAAACAAAACAAAAATAACAAGAATCCGCATATTGGGAACAGGAGAGCTCCAAGAACGTGGTTCAAGGATGACTTTAAGTTTTAGTAGATCTGACTCCAAACAGGTTTTTACAGACAGGAAGGTAAGAGCCAGTATTGATGTATGTTAGTTTTTGGGTTTTTTTGCGGTAAAAACAAAATGATAGATTATGTGTTTTATTACTAAAAAGAAGAGATACAAAAACACTGATATTCAAATGTGGATGTATAATTTTAACAAGAGAAACTGTTTCTGGGAAGTATAAGATAAACTTATTTTTAAGTCATATCTTGGCTATAGTTATAAATAAAACACGCAAATAATTTTTCTCTAGCCTCCAGACACTTTCAGGTGAAGCATCTCTAAATTTAAAGCGGTGGGTGTAATTGTTAATCTGATAAAAGTGCAATAAATACACTTTTTTCCCTCTGTATTTCTAGACACTTTTGACACTCTGTATTCTATTTATTGTACTGTTTTCAGATTAACAATTGAACACACTGCTGCAAATTTAGACATTCTTCACATGAAAAACGTAAACACTATTTGAATATGGAGCTTACATATTGTTTAAAAATAAGTTTAGTCTGTTTCTCAACTATTGGGTACCCTAAATTATCTAGACGTTCTAGATTACACAATTTTAAGGACACGAGAAAATTCCTAGTATGTTTACAAGGTGAAAAAAATCAGGATCTAGACACACAATTTTATATATATTACCCTATCAAATTTATGAATATATTTGGAAGAAACAATGATGTTAAGAGTGATGATCTCTACTAGTATGATGTCTTGAATTTACAAAATTTTAAAAGAAATATTTCTTATCCTTTTAAGTGGGAAAATTAAAAAAAAATGTTTTGTTATTTATTTTCCTAGGGGTTTTCAAAGATATATAGAGTGCAATAATTCCTTGAGAGCATTTTAGCAGGTTTGAGAAGACAACCTGGGGGTTTTGGTGTTGGGGGATTTTCAGCACTTCTCTGGTTAGCAGTCTGAATTAATGATATTTGACTTAAACCTGCTTTTGAATGGCTACTTTTGGTAATAGTCAAGAGCATCTATTTCACAGTTAAAATCCCAAAACCTGTTTGATAATGTTTACTGACAATTACAGGCTTAGCTAAGAAGTAACAACAGGGAGTAAAGCAGTCTTTGAATAAAGTTGGCCTCAAAATGAACACCAGTAGGAGACTGATTGGCTCAGTTTTATTTAACATTTTTAAGTCTGATCTTTGACATTTTCATTAGTGAGTAGAAATAACACATTGATGAAATTGTCAGGTGACTCATGGGGTGGGGGGGCATATGCTAAACATAACAGAAATAACTAAATAATTCAGAGGCTCCCACTATGTTTAGAAATAGGGATATACATGGACAAATTGGAGGATATGATAGAACAGAAAGCTGGGCACAGTTTCTTCCCCTCATAACCCACTATTTAGAAGACAGCAAAGTATTTCTGGAACTCAACCATTCTGTTGCCAAAATTTGGGATAGTTATTGGAATTATGGCTGTGTATTATAGAAAAAGAACTGTGAAAATTTAGTGACATATTGGAACGGTTTTATTCTGTTTTCTCAACTTACTATCAGAAAGATTTATGGATATAGTAAGAAATCTTTCAATACCCTTTCCATTGACTGCAAAAAAACAAACTGAAATGGAAAACAAGAAATCACCAGAGAAATCACGTCTGAGAAAGTAGATATGCTAATACATATTACTACATAAAGACAAGTAGAAAGGATTTTTTTCACTGAGCTTTCATCAGGTTCCACCTTTGCTACTTTTGTAGCTCATTGCCTATCATTCTGATTCACAAATAAAAATGAGCACATCTCCAGGGTTATGTAATAGCATTCAGGGAGTTGTAATATAAAGTCACAGAGTGAAGGTGGGGCATTTCCTAAAATATAAATTATTAAGGTATTAGCAATATCTTAATATTAATGTAAATATTAAAATTATTGGAGAACAATCTCTCAAAATTGTTGAAGTCAATATTTGGGTGAGAAGTCAAGAACCATTTGCTTATGTCATTGAAACCATACTTTAGCCCCTGCAGAAAGAACCTCTATGCGAAAATAGATTTGAAGTTCATATAACAGAGTTATTACTGAACATTAAGAACTAAACTTATTCTGAGAGTGAAACGTGCCTGTACACATCTCATTTTTCTTTCAATTATTAATTTAGCAAACTTTATTCAGGTTATTATAGAAATAATGTTTTATGATCTCCCATTACTCTTGGAAACTGGAGGTCTTAAAAAGGAAGTTTATCATGCCATTTTAAAAATATCTTTTCCTCCAGCTTTTCATGAGACACAGAATATGTTTATTAAATAACTAAGGCATGGCCACACACTGAGCAATTTTTGAATCAGGCTTTCTAAATTCAAATGCTAGCCTAAAAATTTACTTTCCGTGGTAGAGTAAGTTCCTCAACACCTCTGAGCTTTAACTCCTCATCTTTAAATGAAAGGAGTACGCTTAAGCTCTTAGCAACTTGTCTTGCCGTGAAAGAATACCAAAATACTAGCTATTGTTTTCAGAGATTTTTTAAGGAGAACATAAAAAAAAAATCCTACAATTCAAGTAATTTTCAATCATTGCCTATAGCTTTATTAATCTCATATTGTGTGTGTGTATGTGTGTGCATATAATCGGAGGAAGAAAAATTAAATGTGTATATGGAAAATGGGTCAGTCATGTTACAGTGACAAGAAAACGGATTTAAAGGTTAAAGGCCAGAAGTCCCCGAAGCCATCCGTCCTCCATACTGCGAGATTGAAAAGACAAATAGGTTAGGGGGTTCATCAACTGAGAAATTGAAACACAGTATAAATCTGGTGAAATGCTGTCTCTAAATTCCAGAAACACCTCAGCCAGAACACTCTATTCAATATCAGAGAAATTATGCATGATTGTGCACTGTTATTATAGATTGGGAATGTATTGTGGTAGATTTCTAAACAAACAGAAAGAGATAATACTGGTAATACAGTGTGGAGTAATCATTTAAAACCAGATATTTTCTTGTGTTAATGTTTATAAATTAAGATAATGCTATTGCCTGACTGAAATTTTTTTCAATTTATTTGAAAACTCAATAGTGTGTACTCTGCATTCCAGACCAAAGGGATAATTGATTTTAGGGGCAATCCTATCAACTTTTAATTAATTCTTTGGAAGTCTTGAAACAGAAGAGAGAGCATAAAGTAATACTATAAATGGGTTATATGACCCTCACTTCATTCAAAGTCATGTTTCAAAGTAAATCTACATATGCAATACCCCTAAACTTCAACTAAAAATAGTTTTAATGACCCAAAATTTTCCAAGCTGAAAAAGAAATATGCCCATTCCTTGTCATTGAAATGCTTTGAAAAGAAAATTTCAAAAATCAAAGTGAATTAATAAAGTTCCTATTCACAAGAAAACTTATGAAGGGAAAAAAAGAAACGATCATCTCAGATTCTCACAAGAATGAATAATGGAGGAAGACGTAAATCAACTTCATAATTGCACCTAATACATTCATCTTCTTCACAGAAATAGCAAATTTTTTCTATAAAAAAATAGTGCTTATATATTAACACAACTATGTTCACCTGGGTTAATGCCACATTTTAGACAATAAAAAAAACAGTGCAAACCAATTTATGTCATCTCAACTTGAAAAACTGAATTTGGGACAGTATATTGATTTGAACTACATAGACTGAAAGGATAAACTATGTGTTCAATATATGTTTTGAGCTGAAGCTTGAAAAAAGTCACACACACACATGTAAGATCTCACTCAGAATCATCTTTTATTCTTATCAGACACATAAAGATGATTTCTTTCATATGAAAGACTTTACTTATATGTACAGGCTTCCTCAAAACTTGATTGTGGTTTGGAAGCGCAGTGTCTATTCTTGCTGTAGTTTGCAATGACCTCACTATCTTCAATCCTCTTGGCCCCCCTACCAAAGGACAGGGGTTGAGAAGGAAGAGTATCCTCCCTCCATGAAACTGGGTTCAGATTAACTGGCAGCCTTAATCCAGATTATATATGGAGTTCAAGCACTTTTCCGTGAGGCATCTGTATTATCAGAGGGAAGAGATGGGTCAGATTGCTGGTCTGTATTATTTATATTTACTCATGTTGAAGAATTGCACTCTGCCTCGCTCCAAAAAAGATTTAGTAGCTTTTAGTCTTCATTAAAGAATTTGGTCAGATTAGTGTTGTTACCTTTAGAAAGTGAGGAATAGGTGTGCCTGGTGGCTGGGTCGCTTCAGTGTCTGACTTCGGCTCAGGTCATGATCCTGTGGTTTGTGAGTTTGAGCCCTGCGTTGGACTCTGTGCTGACAGCTCAGAGCCTGGAGTCTGCTTTGGATTCTGTGTCTCTCTCTCTGCCTCTCCCCTGCTCACACTCATTTGTCTCTGTCTCAAAAATAAACATTAAAAAAATTTAAAGAAAGTGAGGAATGGATATAAAACATGGAGTGGCTTGAGTCCACTATGGGAGTTAAGAGACATTAGAAGATCAAGATGTCTTCATGGGAAGTTGTCTAACAGGGAATTTAAACATCTGGGGAATATCATGAAGTCATCAAACACCTGGCATAGGGATAGGGCACCATTCTTCAACTATCTGCTCCATACTTGACTATGAATTAGTCATGCCTGTCCATTTCCCGTTCTGTACCAGAATTCCTGTTATTTTTTTAAATGTTTTATTTATTTTTGAGAGAGAGAGAGAGAGAGCGAGCGAGCGAGCTTGAGTGGGGGAGGGGCAGAGAGAAGGAGACACAGAAACTGAAGCAGGGTCCAGGCTCTGAGCTGTCAGCATGGAGCCTGACGTGGGCCTTGAACCCATGAAACATGAGATCATGACCTGAGCTGATGTCGGATACTTAACTGACTGAGCCACTCAGGCACCCTCAGAATTCCTGTTATTAAAAAAAAAAAATTGCTTAACTTGGTTCTTTTTTCAGAGAATGATGTGACACATATTAGTCAATAGTACGGTCAAAGCAAATAGTTTTGAATAGTGGTGTTCAAAGTAAAAACTACTCCATGTTTTCGTTCACTTTTAGTCCCAAGTATTTGTTTCTGTGCTAAGAGGTGATTTCAGAACAAATCCTTTGACTTACTGTGAAAGCATCTGCTTTCATTCTGCAATATCTGAAGCTGTAGGTAAATAGATAAATAATAAAATATACGTTAAGTTGGGGAGCGAAGTGGGTCTAGAGAGAGGAGGTAGTGAGTGGACGGTTTGGGGCTAAGAATACAATAAACCCAAGTCCCTAATTTGAGAGTGATTTATGGGATATTAAAATATTGTATTAGAGGCAAACTATAGTAAAATTTTCGTCAGCTTACCAAGGAGGAACACTGCACTGCTTACTTTTTTTGTTTGTTTCTGTAGGTCAGATTTTAAATTACCATAGTGCCACACAGTACAAATGATACAAAGGTAATAAAATTCTAGGCATATAATGAAATTGAAGAGTTTAATTTCTTCTTTGCTTCAATCTCACTATCACTTATTATTGTCTCCATAAAATTTTCTTTAAATTTCTACAGTTTTATTTTAAATTTATTTATGAGAGAGAACATAAGTGTGGGAGGGGCAGAGAGAGAGGGAGACACAGCGTCTGAGGAAGACTCCAGGCTCCAAGCGGTCAGCACAGAGACTGACATTGGGCTCAAACTCAGAATGGTGAGATCATGACCTGAGCTGAAGTCAGATGTTTAAGTGACTGAGACACCTAGACACCCCTTATTTTCTATAGTTTTAATTTCACTTCTATTCCAAAGGAAGTTAGAACTGTAACATTTGCCTCTACCGATCCATGTAAAAATATTGTTCCAGAGCGCTTCTTTTTTTTAAAGGTTTTATTTTTAAGTAATCTCTACATCCAACATGGCACTCAAACTCACAACCCCAACAGCAAGAGTCACATGCTCCACTGGCTGAGCCAGGCAGGCATCCCACAGAGTGCTTTTTCTAAGCAAAGATGACAGCAAAACTACTCCCTATGTAATTTTCCTCCTTAGTTTTTAGTTTTGTATTGAGTCTTCTAGTGAAAAAGATCTCCAATATTCTATTTCCTAACCAAAGAGATGAGATTATCTTCCCTCAAAAAGTTTTTTTTTCTGGTTTTGTAATCCGAAGTGTGCGTTTTTGTTGTTCTTGTTTGGTTTCCAATTTCCTTTTACCTATATCTCTTCTTTTAGAGTTTGGAGCTATTACCTCTAGACATTTTTCTTCATCTCTATGGAGGTAAAATTAACAAATGAAAATTGTATATATTTAAGGTATACAACTTGATGTTTTGATATATGTATACACTGTGAAATAGTCACCATATCAAGCTAATTGACATATCTATCACCTCACCTTTTTCTTGTCTTAATTTTTTTTTAATAGACATACTCTTGATCTTATGTAATTCTAGGTAAGGTGGGCAAAAGAAGAAAGTAAAACTAACAAATGTGACTGAGGATAAATGGGCTGAGAGAAAGAGGCAACACAAGGGGACACATCAGAAGTCATGCGAGGGGGAAGTTCACTGTGGGGAAGGTTCAGGTAGACTTATAGGCTGAGTACCTTTGAGGCAGCAGATATGGTGGAATTCTAAAGTTGGAAAGGAGTTTGCAGGGAGCTGGACAAGAGGAGATGGAAACACATTGTTTAGAGTACCACTTGGAAAATACCTTAGTAAAGAAAACTAAAGATGGGATTGCAGCTCAAAACTAAAACTGAATTGTTGATAAAAGCTAATAGATGCTAGCAACGTTCTGAGTGTGTTTGCTTCCCTGAAATTCTCTGACACTATTCCTTGTTGTCTTTCTTTTAAATCTTGTTCAATAATCATTTGTATTCTAAGAGATTATTTTTTCCGTCAGACATGTTATATTTCTATATATTTACATGTATAATGTAAAGATGTCAACTTAATAATGTATCATGGCTGATCTTGTCAGTGTAGATAGTCTTTTAAGAATATTTTCCTATTTTGCCTGCCTCGCCCTTTCTCACTTCTACTTCTTTCTCCATGATGATCCTCACATAACCATTGTTAACAGACTGTTATTGGTGGTGCATTTCTTTCATATTCATATGATCATAAACATATATATAGGTACAAATACAGGTTTTTTTGGCCATTAAAATAAATGAAATAGTTATGCTTTTCTGCCCCTCTTTTCCCTCACTCAGCTCTAGTAGAATTCCTTCCAATTCAATTAGTAGAGCTTTTAACTCCCTCTCTTTTTTGTCTGCATAAAGTTCCATAACATCAGTATATGGAAATTTATCCTACTTTTTTTTTCTTATCGATTAGCATTTCTCTCTTCTTTTTCTTTCTGCTTTTTGTATTTATCAACAGTGCTTTTGTACTTATCAACACAAACCTGGGGGTATGCCTTCTTGCATACCTGTGCTCAATACAAATTCAGGATACAAATTTAGGAGAGAGATTGCAGTGCCTACTTTTAACAGCTGTTATGATATTGCTTTCTAAAATGACTGTAATAATTCACATTTTTTAGCGATGTGGAGAATATAATTTCTTCCACATTCTAGTCAAGAGTAGATATAATTTTTTTTTTTTAAATTTACCAGTTAGTAGGCATAAAGTATTACATTTATGTTCAGGTTTCTTCCATTCTTCTTGTATATTACATATCATCTAGGCATTCTCTTAAAGCTGTGGACAGGACACAATACATGTTCTCATCTCCCTAGTAGGAAGGAGATACAAATCATTAACAGGGAAACAGGCAAATATACTCAGATGATGTTATGTGCTATGAAGGAAAAAAAAGAGTGATACAGCACCAGCTATCCTTTTTTATTTCATGATTAGTTTATACATTCTCAACCTTTAATGGGCTTGAATATCTTCTCAGACATTCACTGACATTCAGATTAGTTATCAAGAATGACTAAGCTCTTTACATTTTGTAGGTGTTTATCTTATGTCATTGCATGGTAAAGTATTTCTCTAATTTTTTTTTGTCTGTTGACTTTATTATCTCCTCTGACATATTTTATGCCATCCATTATCTCTTTCTTTTTAAGCCTTCTTGTTTGCCAGTCTTATTTGAACAGATTTTTTTCTACTAGTGTGTAAAACTAGACTCTAGGCTTTTTCCAAGTATTTCTAATGAATTATTAAGTATTGGAATTTTTAAATAAAAGAAATCTAAATACTCAGAAATAGAATAACCAATGTCAGCTGAAAAATACTGAAAATGTCCCATGAAGGAGGTGAAACCCAATGCTTATGTTTGAAAAATGAATAGAATCTGAATGGGTAAAGACAAGTTATAATTATTTTTTTTAACTTGGGTTATGCCTGAGAAAATACAATACATATATATTATTTTGTCTTGCAGAAATGGATCACTAAAATCTTGGGTAGTTTATGATAAGATGATTTGAATCACTCATTAAGGTAGACAATTACTTGAGTACTGAAAGTTACATATAAATAAGGCATCAACTGTTTCACAACACATATGAATAATTATGATCACCATAAAAATACAGCTATAGTTAAGTTTTGAATATCTTGAGATAGTACATTATTTTTCTCATTATAGTCAATGGAGACAATGATTCCAACTATTTGATTGATCTAGAAAATTCTTGCATTCTTTTGTGTGTTTTCTAGTCTAGTGTAAAAGACACCAGTGGTATGTTTTTCAACATATTTTCTGGGCAAGTTAGGCTGCATTGCTACAATTTATGGAGGTTTTTTTTTTTTTTTTGCATCTATCACAAAAGAAATATGGATTTCTGAAGCTCTTTTGAAATCAGGATATAAAATTTGCTGATAATGAAATTAACCCATGAATGTTCCTCCCTCTCCCCTCCAAGGCCTTCCCTTGTAAGTAAAACCATTCTAAATATGACTAAGAATTTTTTTCTTGCCATCTCTTTATTTCCAGGTTGACTACCTTTCATAATGAATAACTCAAAGTACTTATTATATTAAAAACGGTTTCATACATTCATCTTTATGCAGAAAGAAGAATATATTTATTTGTTCCACAAATGTGTATTCATAGTCACATAGAAAGAAAGAATAAAATTACCTTCACAATGCATTATGTGTTCCTGATTTTGCCATGAAAAGTATTATGTTTAATAGCACCTTATATTTGCATAACACTTTAGATTTCAAAGAAGGTTGTATATTTTACCTAACCATATTGAGCTCATCATGGAATAATAGGGCTACCGTGACTTTTTGAAATTTCTAAAAGTGATTTGCTTTGCATTTCTTTTAAATGCCGGCATATGGTTAAAATGTGGCTTTCAATATCACGTAGCTAAATGCTATAAAAACACACAAATGTGTGCACACATGTATTTTAATTTTGAATGATCAAGTTATTCAACCCTTGCTGAATTTCCATTGCTCTGTTATGAGTTCTCAGAAAAGAACGCAACTGAGTGGCTTGTTTGAGATAACTCTGTGCAAACCCAAATCTCACTGAATTTTATTTTCTGCCTTATTGCATGCAATTTGCTTCTTCTCCTATATATTTTTTCACATCATTACTCCTTTTCAAGTTTAATCCATTAAGTGTTTTGTGGAATTTTCTTTCAGTGTAATAGCCTCGTGCATTTAGAATACAAATTGTATACCACACCCATTTTCCTTACCACCTACTGTGTATTTCAAAGTTGTTTCTATGTGCCATTAATGCTTTTTAGATGAATCAGGTATGTAACTAGATTGACCACCTAAATGGTTTCACAGAGTTCTCTAAATTAAGGGCCATATTTTTCTAGCTTGTAGACAGTCAGGGCAAGTAGTTCTTACACAAAGGAGAAATTCCAAATTTTGACTTCTCTGATCCTAGTCAGTTACATGATAAAACACAATTAGATGAGATAGTTATAGGGACAGAATAGGCTTTTAGGTAAAGGCAACATTCTGGTTGTTTCTCCACACCTTTTGGATTCCAACTTAAAACGAAATAATTTGAAATCATAATTTTAATGGAGCCATTCTGTAATTCCTAAATTTATTTTAAGAGCTCACTCTCCTTTGCAGTCTCTATTGGCGTACTCTGGACCAATTGGACTACCCTTCTCCTTTATAATTTGAGCAGTTTCAACCCTAATAATGGAGACTCAATGTTTCTTCTTTTTTTTATTAGGAAATTATAAGACATCATTTTCTAAAATTTTACAACAATTCAATGCTACTGTAAATTGTTTAAATCCAATGTACAGTATATTTCATACTTTACTAACCTTGAGAAGATTAGCACAAATTAAATTTCACATTAACCAGCCTAAAGCCATGAAGAAAAAAATGGGCTCGGGGGTATTTGGTTAATTGTGCTAAAAATATATTCATGCTATTTGTGTAGAGCATAAATGTAGCAAAAGTATTTTTTTGAATAAAATGCCTTGAGTTTAATTTCTTTTGCTTTTCTATTTCTTTGTAGATGTGAATAATAATGACTATTGTGATCTCTTGCAAATTTGGTAGGTTACTGCTCACCAAAGCTATTAACCTTATATTACTTTGTAAATGTTTGAGAAAAAATCATTTCATATAATCAACTTTATGTTTTTATTCAAGCTCTTTATTGCTATTGTTTCATTAATTTTTAACCATTCAGTATAGGCATAAGCTCAGAAATAAAGGAAAATCATTAGACTAATAATATGTATATAAATTGTGACTATTATTTATTAAAAACTTGAAGTGTAAAGTCATGCCTCTTATATTCCACTTTGTAAATTTAATGATTAAAAGGGGTATTATTATGTTGTTTGTATGAATAGATGTACATTTCTCTAAGGATTGCACTGAAGAAGTATAAGGATATCATTAGATTTTATAAGGGAACTATGTCTCAAAATACTATCAAAAAATGTTAAATGTTTTCAGATACTACACCAGGCGTTAAGGAGATTTTAAAATAGCTGTGATTCTGAAAGTTGACCTGGAATAATTACCAGTTCTTCATTACGGTTATTAGATGATTCCCTAAAATACACTAAAATATCTATCAGGTAGATATGCTGAAGTTTTACTTCATTTTTCTCTTCAACTTTTATCAGTGACTATGTGAAAAAGAATATAGGCAGTATTTAAACAAATTGAAAAGTTTTTAAACTTAAAAATCAACATATTCCGACATTCGGTATCACTTTGACATTATCTGTAGCATATATTTTTTCTTGCTTCTCACATTTGCTGATAGACCATTAGCCATGAAAGTTTGCCTTCTTCATTGTTTTATTCACTTTTGGTTGTTTAGCTAGTCTGTGGCTTGGATGATGCTTCCCTTTTGTACCCTCTATCTTGGATGTTTAATTTAGGATTTGAATTGTTAATATGTCTTGATTATTACAAGCTCTAACTCATTCAATTCCATTTCTAAGCCTGGAAATAGACAACCCACTCAGTGAAAGGGAAATCAGTGGTCCATTTGAATGCTAATTACTACATAAGTCCTGTATACTGTATCAAAACTTAGCATAAACATGGTCATCAGGGGAGGAGGGAAAAAAACCATTAAAATGCTCCCCAGGAGACTGAGCTCATTAAAATCTACACTGATATCCAACAAAAAAGGAAAAGAGTTGCTTAGTTGGACTGGTTCCTTTTTTGGATGTACAATTCATTTACTTTCTAAGTGTGAGGGTTATGTGTGAAAGGTAAAGAGGGAGTGTTGTGTGAAATACTGAGTTTTCCTTTCATAGAAAAGGAAACTACTATTCTACATTTTACGCAAAAGGCTTTTCTTAACAAAACAAAACAAAAACAAAGCGATAGTTAATAACAAAACACTTCACTATCTTATATCTATTATACACTTAAGTATGAATAGTAGTTTATCTCATTGGGAATGCATCATGCAATTTTAACCATGAGTTAACTTAGACATTTGACTAGTATTATCTCTAGAAAGTCTTTAAAAGTTTTAGCTGTTATTTATGTACCAGAAAAAGGAACAGGTATGACACTGGACAGAAGCAGATACCAAGGCAATAATATCACCAAGTAAATGTTTTCTTGATTCTAACTTATATTTTGTCTTTTATCCAATGATAATTTAAGATATCCTTTCCAGTATAATTCAATTGGATCTCTACCTGTTTATCCATACATCCATATGATCTGTGTTGTTATCTTCTATCAGAATCTTTTAAACTTTGTGTGCATCAGATTACCTAGGACACTGGTGAAACCAAGATTTTTGAGACACAAAACCCTGGGAATTTTCATGGTTAACAAGCAGTCCAGGTAACCGTGATGCAGTTAAGATGACATTACCTCAAATAAATAGCATTAATTAAATGGTATTATATCTGCTCATTCTATCCGTGCTTCACTGGGAGATTTCTGAATTTAATTTATCTGTGCTTCACTGGGAGGTCTCAATGATATATTATTGGAACTACATATCTTTTTTAAAAAGAAGGAAATATAGAAGGTGTTTTTAAATGCTTATAGCATTTCTGTCTCAAATGATTATCTTCCCACTTTAATTAGATTTTATCTGATTTTAGGGTTATTTTATAGGTGATTTTTATGTATCATACCATATGTCCTTAATTATCATATATCATTCCACATATAATATATCAAATATCAAATTATTTTCTAACATGGCCATTTAAAAAAGCAGAACAGTTGTGATATAATAAATATATTGGGTCTTTGTCCCTGATTCCTGAGAGAGCTGCTAAAACCTTGGAATTTCCTAAGGGATAGGAATATCTTCTATTATTCATAGAAACACCTTTTGATTAAATCTGAATTTATGCTAATGGAATAACTTAAAGTGAGGCTCATCACTAAAAAGGCCAAGTTATTTGGAACTTCCAGCTTCACTCATCAACTTCTTAGATGGAGAAGTTGGGGGTGGAAATTGCACCCTAACAACTCTTGAACAACCAGACTTGATGAGGTTCTGGGTTAGGGAACACATTGAGTTGTTGGGAGGGTAGTGTACCCACAGAGAACATGGAAGCTCTGTGCACCCACACTCCATACCTTGCCTATGCAAGTCTCCCTTCTGGCTAGTTCTGCATTGCATCCTTTTATAATAAATGTAAGTATAATGTTTACCTGAGTTCTGTGAGCCATTAGAGCAAATTATCTAACACAAGTAGGGTGTTGTGGACATCCCCAATTTATAGCCAGTTGATCAGAAGTACAGGTTACAACCTGGGACTTGTGATTGGCATTTGAAGTAGGGGTGCAGTCTTGTGGGATTGAGCTCTTAACCTGTGGGATCTGATGCTATCTTCAAGTAGATAGTAAAAGAATTGAGTTAATTTTTAGAATGCCTAGTCATTGTCAGCTGAGAATTAGAGAATTGCTTGGTATTGGGAAAAAAAAAAAAAACACCTCACACATTTGGTGGTCAGAAGGGTAAGTGATATCTATGAGAAGGGAAAGATAGAGATTTTCCTTTTGGTGATAAAGTGAACACCATCATTAAAAAGGTTGAGACAGGACTTTCTTATGTAAGGAATTCTGTGTGAAGTCAAGCTTCAGCAGGATAACCTTCCCTTCACAAATAATTATTGAGGGCCTAAAATAAAATATGCTAGATAGATAAAATGCTAAGCACTGGGTATAAAAAGGACTAGCCCTGGAGAGGTTTGGATAGTTTGTCTTTTGCTTCTTTTCTCTTATAATAGATTAATCAAAACTGATCTGAATAAATACACCTGGTGAATCAAACTATATTCTTAAATTTTAATAGGATAACAATATTTATCTATACTTTCAATTTGTGAGCACTTGAAATGGAAATTATAATTTTCATGCCCCTTGCTCTTTAAAAATGACATTTTAGAGCTCGGAAAAAACACGATCAGAAGTATTTTGGAAAAAGGAAACACTAGAAGAATGAAGGGCATGCATTCCCTTTGGTATTCAACAACTATTCATTGGCTACCTAATACTGAAGTGGCAGTGGTCACTGCATGAGCCTAAGCTATATTTACCATCAGATTCACACATGTTCGGGCATAATTTAGAGGACTGGTGAAGAGCAGCCAGGGATATGTTTACATGGAGGATCAAAAAAAAAAAAGCTCCTAGAAAAATAAAAAATCATCCTAGGGGAAAAGAGGGTCAGGATGGGTAAGATTGGCTGAAGGATTGTTGGCAAATATTGAACACAGAAGGGAGGGATGATTCTGAGCATGGTTTGTGTCCCTAAGATTACTGCATAGCACAGATCTCATTATCTCACACACAAATCCTTGGGATAGTGGCAGTTAGAAGAGTTATTGCTCTATAATTGCTGTGGGACACGAAGAGTGTGAGGCATTGGCAGCACTGGTGTGGATGGAGGCAGCAGCACTGTTGGGGCATGACATTGGCAGTGATTGCTATGTAAATGCCAGCAACAATGTTGGCAGCAGCATTGGTGACTATGGAATTGGGAAAGATGTAAACTGGTGGTGCCAGTGTGATGGCTGGAGTCTTTTAGGTGCTGCACTTTGGAGGATGATACTGGGCACAAGGGAGAAGGAATGGCCAAGAATGGTCTCTTTCTTAAATGGTTGTGTAATTTTCTAAAACAGGGAATATCTTGGCTAAGAAGAAAGGTGGGAGGAAATTTTAATTTTTGTAAACATTAGTCTTGAGCTGTCCGTTTTATATATAGTTGCAATTGAATATATTTGTGATTTTAGAATGAAGGACCATATATATCCCCACTTTGGGAGTCATAATTAAAGATAGAAGAAGTGGTTGAGATAATCCAGGGAGAAAGTGTCTAATGCTAAAAAAAAAAAAAAAGAGAGAGAGAGAGAGAGAGAGAGAGAGAGAGAGAGAGAGAGAGAAAGGTTTAGGGCAGAGACTTGAAGAACAAGAATATTTAATATCTATCTTCCTGGATTAAATCAACCTGGCCCAGATTTGAAGTGCTTAATAGGTAGATTGGAGTGAAAGTTGTAAAGACCAATCCAGGCAAAGACCTAGCATGCTTACACACACACGCACACGCGTGCATGTGCACGCGCACACACACACACACACCCAAAGAAAGAGAGAGAGAGAGAGAGAGAGAGAGAGAGAAATGAGTGACCTATAATGATGCATTTCAAGAACCAAAGGAAGTTCAGTGTCATGGAAGAATAAAGTTCGGCATTGCTGGCAATAAGAAATTGCTGCAGTGTGTAGGAGATGAGACAAGATGTGATCATTAAATGCTTTCTACACCATATTCGGGAGCATATGGAAATGGAGAACATTATAATGGTTTTAAGTGGGGAAGGGATGTAATTAGATTTGCATATTACAAAGATGACTTTGTTGTCTAACTTAAGGGAAAATTGAAGGGCTTTGGGCTAGTAGGGAAAATAGTTACAAGGTAGTTCAACAGCCCAGGAGAATGCTAACAGTAGTCTAAAAAAGTAAATGAAGGTAACAATGGAGAGGACATGTGGAACTCCAAAGAAGAGGATGACTTCACATGGTATACTGCTGATCTTGTCTTTATTTAGACATTTGATGTTACATTCATCATGGATTTTTTTCATTGTTTTTGATTTAAGAAAATTTCATTGAGTATTGTTTATCTCAGGAAAAAAAATTAAAAAAAGAAAAAGGGCCTGTTGAGGATGCCCTTGTTTCTGGCTTAAGAGAATGGGCAAATTAGCTTGCCATAAAGTAGAACCGTAGAAGAAAGAGGATCTTTGAGGAAGCAGAATATGATGATACAAATACAATGTTCAGATAGCAGTTGGCTTGAAGTGTGCTTCCTCAAGACAACTTAACACAGTGGAAGGGATTACTTAGGGGAAAGGTATATATGGAGAAGGACTCTTGAGCTCCTTAAAAGTGCTTCTGTAATACAATACAATCTGATTCAAATTAGATTATTCAAAAAGAGAATTATGGGATTTTCCTGAGTGAATCAGGGATGAGAATAAGCCTAAACCAGGGGGGTAAATAGAGACAGTAACTGAAAACACCTCTGAAGCTCTCTATCCCTACTACCTATTGTACTATGCATACTCCTCCTTCTCTTTCTCTGTCTCTATCTCTCTAGCCCCCCTCTTCCAACCAAACTCCTCCATCTTATTGATCCATGTGGATGATTCTGAAGCAATTTCAGTGCTCAATTCTACTACCAAAAATTCCAGGGAAGATTTTGATTGGCTCAGTCTTATTCCTCCCCTGAAACATTTTCAGGCAAAAGGACAGAATCACATGGTAGAAAACGTCTATTCCATGTATAACAATGTGAATCTTATAAATGAGGTTTTTAGAAAAGTATGTGTGTGTGTTTAGGGTATGGATGGGAGAGAAATGTTTAGGCAAAGGCAGTCATACAAAACATGCATTCGGTGATAAAACATTCTGATGAAACCATCAATGAATCAGATTGAGAGAAACATGAAAAGCGGTCCCATCAAGGAGGTTGAGAAGAAATATTCAGAGTGAGAAAAGAAAATGTTTTTTGAAGAGCAAAAGAGAAGGTAAGAGAAGGAAGAGATATGGAAAAATCAAGACATATTGAGAACAGAGGTTTCTTTGTAAAGGCAACAGCCTGGATTAGAAAAGAAGTGAATGACATATAGAGAAATTTTGTCCCTAAAATGAGGGACTATTTTTTCTACTTTTAAAAATTTTCTCTATTTCAAACACAGTTTCAGACTTGAAAATATTTCCATTTGTCCTCATCTTATTTGTTTTGATAGCCAAATTACTCCAGAAGAGGTCTTGTAAATTATACAGGATTATCTCAGAAGGTTATGTTTAAATATGCACAGGCTCATGGTGACTCTTAATTTCATATTCATTGTCACCTTTCAAGTCAATGAACTATAATTATCAATGCTTAATCCTTATTTTCATTAACAAAAATTTTTTTTGGATTGCCCTAAACTCATTTGTTGAGTCAAAACTGTCCATTGAGATTCTGAAAAATGCCAATCATTGTATTCTGTGTAGGGTTTAACAATAAGCAAAACATAAAAAATATTAAAACTGTTCCTATTTACACACAAGGAGCTAGTTCTCCAATTTAGTTTTCAGTGCTAATCCTCACTCTCCACCCTGCATAGACCATCTATTGTATATGCTAACTCATATAACACAGAGGTTTACTGAACCATTTTTCTAGCAGTAAAGCTGGTAAATGTGGCTTCAACCATGCTTTTGTATATAATTGCCCTTATAGCCAAATACACACTGTAAGATAGCTAATACATTACAGAATTGCAAAATAGATAGTTCGTGGTCATAGAAAATAATAATAGCAAAAAAAACCCCAACAACTTGGGATCATATAAATGATCTCAATTAAATGCACTGTACATTAATAATAATAACGCCTTTTTATTTCTTTGTGGCACAATCTGACTCTCAATTCTAGAGTGAGTGTGGGGTGGCTCATAGCCTTCTCTCCTCTTTATACTACCTCTACATTCCTGTTTCTCCCCAACACACACACACACACACACACACACACACACACACTCACTATTGATGAGTCCAAACTGTGGTGCCTAGGATGGGAGCTTTCAATAGCTAAGGCTAGAAATAAACAAAGCAAAACAACAACAACAAAAAAAACCTATGACATCCAAGTGTCACATTCTATTTCATGCTTTCTCAAACTTAGCACTATTGACATTTGGGTTTTGGTTTTGGTGGAGGCTTGTCTTATACATTGTAGGATGTTGAGCATCATCCCTGGCCATTTACCTGACAGATGCCAGTAGTAATTCTAACCCCAGTTGTGACAAACATGTCTCCAGATATTATCATAGGTTCTGTGGCCAAGGGGGGCGGGGGTGAGTGGGGAGAGGAAGAGGACAGAATTGTCCAGGTTGAGAACCACTGTTTTATTTAGATTCACCTGCTTTGGAATATCCTCTTAAATTCTCCCTGAGGATACCTTTTCTCTGCGTTCTTTGTCTTTTTGAAATGTTACTTCTATAAATGCCAGACATGATCTAGAGTCAAACTCAGTCTAACTACAAATGTGTACTTTAATTCACTGTACTGTGTTGCCTATACAAAGAGAAATACAAATATAATGAAATATTAATACTTTAATATAAATATGTACGTGTATATAATTAACTCTCATTGCTGTTATATGAAAAATTGACAATTTTCATGAAATATCCTTAAATCTTCATATAGATGTGAATTACAGATAGTTTAAAATGGAAGATCACCCATCTGAAATTGAAAGAGGGCGTCATTGTACACAGATGCATCATAAAAAATTGTAGCAAAAATAGTTAAGTGACATACCAACATGCACAAGAAATTAAGTTGTCCTGGGGTGCCTGGGTGGCTCAGTCGGTTGAGCATCTGACTTCAGCTCAGGTCATGATCTTGCGGTCTGTGAGCTCCAGTCCTGCGTGGGGCTCTGTGCTGACAGCTCAGAGCCTGGAGCCTGCTTTGGATTCTGTGTCACCCTCTCTCTCTGCCCCTCCCCCGCTCATGCTCTGTCTCTCTGTCAAAAATAAATAAACATTTAAAAAAATTTAAAAAAATAAATTAAGTTCTCCATAAATATCCACACACACATTACTTCCATGTGAATATTCTCAATTCTATATTCTACTGATGTCTCTGAATGGGTAATGACTAAGTTGTATATCTCTAGATGCTTATATATGATAACACAATTTATCAGTCTAAAAACCACTTTCCACAGGAGAAAAACCTATCTGATTGAAGTAAAATGTGATAAAGAAAATGTACCTTTTGAGTGTTTACTGATACTATGACTTTTCTAACAAGCCTCTCTGAGGTGAGCAAATTGGAGAGAAACAGAATTTTCAGAAGTGTGTACCTGGAAAAAAATATTGAATTCAGTCCATAAAAATAAATAAATAAATAAATAAATAAATAAATAAATAAATAAATAACAACTGTGAACCAGACAGGCTCCAAAGTCATCCTGATTGTGAATGAGAATGCAGCATGTGACATGTTTAACCACTGCTGAGATCTTGCATGGGCTGGCATTCCATCTTCAGGTTTTGTATTACCAAACAAACATACAGTGTTTGTGACCTTGCAAAATCTCTTTTAGCCTCACTGAGTTTTAAAGCCTTAAATCAAGATCCTGCCAGGATGAGATGATTCTTGCAAGAATGATAACCTGTAGATAAGACAAAATGAAATTTAGTTGGATCTAAAAATGACTTGGGTTAACTCTAGCAATGGAAACGTCAATCAAAGGGACTCAAGTCAAGGCTAAATCCAAACTTGTGTTTGACTCCTAAGACTAGATACCTTGGTTATTATTGCTTCTATTATATTTGTACATTTTTCAACCTCAAATGTAAAAATGAAAAACCATAAGCTTTAAGTGAACAAATATCAGGCTATGAGTATACCAATAATTTAATTTGAAGTGAGAAAAAGGAGGTCAGTTCCTCTGGAGCATTTGTACCTCGTAAATCAAGTCTGGGCTTTAGGGCTCTAGTGACTGCTTTCTATTTTATTGTATTTTCTTCTGTTTTTTGTTTTTCCTTTTTGAGCTGAATCTGGTGATAAAGTAGTTTGGGTAGCTTTTTTAGAGTCACTGAGGAGAGAAACAGCAAACATATTCTTTATATAGTCATATTTTAATATCAAAACATTATTTCTGGCCAGTAGATTCTGATATATTTTATTATGATACAAGTATCTAGAAAATACATTCCACCTATTCTGTTCGACCAAAAACTATAACTTTGCCCTTTCTCTCTGTGAATTTTCTACTATTTTAATACCATACTGGTATGAAGTATTTTTGACATGTGTCATGACCTTGGCAAGAAATCTTATACTATAAAGATGGCTTTCTAAATAAAGGTTGAGGGCTATGCAGCTTTTGATTATCTAATTATTACTTCTTACACTGAAAAGATCAGGTTCTACTGTTTATCAAAATATTTATCAATTACTTTCTGTAGCAGAGACAGCTAATTGTCTTCCACTTTCCATTCTTTCTTGTTGGTAATAGAATCTCCCAAATTTCAAAGGGCTACATGGATGCCTCACCTATATTATTTTTCCTAGTGTCTTTTACTTAATTGTGGCCACATGACCACATTCTAGGCATAGAGATATAAATAGAAGTGATGTGTACATGCAACTGTCTTGGTTATGTTCTTTAAAGAGGAAAGAGTTTGCCTCTACTTCCTTCATTTTCACTTTCCTGAAGCCTAGAACAGAGAAATGATGCTGATCAACCAATTTCACCTATGTAGACTAAGTAATATCAAGAATACCACAGAGGGTGCCTGGGTGGCTCGGTCGGTTGAGAGTCCGACCTCAGCTCAGGTCATGATCTCACGGTTTGTGGGTTCCAGCCCTGCAGCGGGCTCTGTGCTGACAGCTCGGAGCCTGGAGCCTGCTTAGGATTCTGTGTCTCCTTCTCTCTCTTCCCTGCTCGCACTCTGTCTCTCTCTCTCTCAAAAATAAACATTAAAAAAATTAAAAAAAAAAAACAAAACAAGAATACCACAGAAAATGGCATGTCTGGAATACTGCTGGAACACCTCACAGAACTGTCACTTATCTGCCCCAAACCACTTGCCTACTCAGGAGTGTTCAGTGACAGAAATACGTTGAGCCATATTTCATTTTTTAGGTGAAAGTCACATAAAATGAACCATTTTTTCATGTTTATTCATTTTGAGAGTGAGCATGAGCAGGGGAGAGGCGGGACGGCGGGGGCGGGGGGGGGTGAGTAGAGAGAGAATCCCAAGCAGACTCCATGCTCCACGCTAAGCCTGATGCAGGGTGCAATCTAATGATCATGAGATCATAACCTGAGCCGACATCAAGAGTTGGACACTTAACCGACTGAGCTGCCCAGGTGACCCAAAATGAACTATTTTAAAGTATATAATTCAGGGTCGTTCAGTGCATTCATCCTGTTGTATAAGCACTATTTCTGTCTAGTTCCAAAACATTTTTATCACCCCAAAGTAACTCCATATTCAATAAAGAGTCATTCCCTATTTTTACCTCTCACCAACCCATGGCAACTACGAGTTGGCTTTTTGCTTATTTATCTATTCTGCATATTTCATACAGATGGAATCATGCAATATACGATCTTTTGTGTCTGATTTCTTTCATCAAGCATAATGTCTTTGTGGCTCATCCACATTGTGGCATATATCAATACTTCATAACTTTTTGTGACTCATTATTTGCATGTGTATATGCATGTGCATATATGCATACTATATTTTGTTTTTCCACTTATTTGCTGTGGATATTTCAGTTAGTTTCAACTTTGGACCATCAATGCTGCTATGGAAATCCCTATATGAGTATTTGTTTGAATAGATTTTCTGAATATGTGTGTGTGTGTGTGTGTGTGCGCGTATTTGAATTCTTTTTAGTAAATACATAACATTGGAATTCCTGAATTGTTTGGTAGTTCTATGCTTAATTTTTGAAAAACTGTCAAATGTTTTCCAGAGTGCTGAGTCATAATTTTAGATATCTAGCTTAACCTGTATCCTGGTCATTAAACTTACTCAATGCTGGGCACTGCCATTGTAAACATGGAGCTTTCTGTCTCTCAGTGGATATAAAGTATAAGAGCTATTGTAGAAACATGACAAAAATTTCAAGAACAATAACATAAAAATCTTGATCCCCTAGGAATTAGATTTGAAAATACAAAAAGAGGGGCGCCTGGGTGGCGCAGTTGGTTAAGCGTCCGACTTCAGCCAGGTCACGATCTCACGGTCTGTGAGTTCGAGCCCCGCGTCAGGCTCTGGGCTGATGGCTCGGAGCCTGGAGCCTGTTTCCGATTCTGTGTCTCCCTCTCTCTCTGCCCCTCCCCCATTCATGTTCTGTCTCTCTCTGTCCCAAAAATAAATAAAAAAACGTTGAAAAAAAATTAAAAAAAAAAAAAAGAAAATACAAAAAGATAGTTAAAAGAAAGGGTCAGCAATGATTTTCACGGTTTCCTTTTTCATTTGTGGAGCCCAAGGATAAGAGACATCAGTATACATCTTCCCTAAGGTAGTATTCTTTTGCTCACTTTATCATTTGCAAAATAGTCATTGAGGGCTGTGGACTATAATGGGTGCACAATGGATAGTAAGGTATGGATTCTTACTCTCAGAAACTTGGAACACAAGAATGATCTACGTACATATATCACATATTCATGTGATATTTTATCCCAAAGGAGCTGCAAATAAAATCTATAGTGATTGTTTCACAAGAAGTTAGGTCACTCCTTTCTTGGGGAGGGGATCAGAAAATGACAGATTGATTGTATTAGGACATTCTAATTTTGTAATTTCTATTTTATTTGTAAGTGGTGATATCAACTAGGCATGTAAATGATTGTAGTATGAGTCTGGGGGTCAACAGAAGTCTGAGGTGGAATCAGAGCTAGAATTATAAATTTAGAGTCATCACAGAAAGATGCTATTTAAAGTCATAAAGTTGTATGAGATTACCTAGGATGATATTGTATGTATAGAGAGAGAAGGAATTCTAGGAATGAGTCCTGCAGATCTCAAATATTTATTTATTGAGGAAAAAGGAGTCGGAAGTAACTGAGATGGAAGTGTCACTGAGCAAGATGGCAACCCAGGAAAATGTGATCTCCTGGAAGTAAAGAAAACAAAATGTTTTGATGAGAATGCAGTAATTAAAAGGGGCATTAAGGAGTCTACTCCTGAAATCATTGTTGCCCTATATGATAACTAACTTGGATGTAAATTAAAAAATTTTTAAAAAAAGTGTTAAATGTTACTAATATGAGAATTACAGATCGCTTTTGGATTTGATAACATGATGGTCACTAATGAATGACAAATGTAATTCCAGAGATATGGTATTATGCAAAACAAAATGAGCTGGGTTGGGGATAAAGAGGAGAAAAGGAAATGAAAACAATCATTATTGATCATTCTTTCAATCTTTCAAGATTCTTTTTTTTTAATGTTTATTTATTTTTGAGAGAGAGAGTAGGGGAGGGGCAGAGAGAGAGAGAGGGAGACACAATCCAAAGCAGGCTCCAGACCCTGAGCTGTCATCATAGAGCCCGACACAGGGCTCAAACTCACAAACTGTGAGATCATGACCTGAGCTGAAGTTGGGCGCTCAACAGACTAAGCCAGGAAGGTGCTCCCAATCTTTCAAGATTCTTAAAGGGATTGGGATGAGGGAACAACAGTAACAGCAAAGGCCCTCGTTTATAAAGCACAACCTTGCTGCTCTAACTTTGTTTATATGTATTAACTCATTTCATTCTTACTTCACTCCTATTAGATAGACATAGTATTGTTCTCATTTTACAAAAAAGGAAACTGAGGCAGTGGGCATTCAGATAATTTGTCCAAGATCATGTGCAAGGGGACAGAGCTAAAATTAAAATACAGCCAGTTTATTACTCCAAGATCTATACTCTTACTTAACTTTGTTGGTTTTGGCAGACTTAGGATTCTTTGTTGGTCACCTTCTTATTCCATTGCATTTTAGATGACGAAGACTCAGCTCTGGGTCTTGGAATGCAGCTAAGAGGTGGAACTTCAAAGCTGATAGTTTGATAATCAAATGAAATTCAGATATATATTAGATTCAGACCTATAATCTTTAATTTAATTTTTTTTTTTTTTGAGGGAGCATAAGTGGGGGAGAGAGGGAGAGAATCTTAAGCAGGTTCCACTTCCAGCATGGAGCCAAATTCAGGGCTGGATCTCATGACCATGAGACCATGACCTGAGCTGAGAGTCAGACATTTAAATGACTGAGCCACCCAGGCACCCTTAGATCTATAAACTTTGATTGTAGCATCTATCTATCTATCTATCTATCTATCTATGCCAGCTTCATGGTTTTATAAAAAAGCTATATGGAGAGGGGCTGTTTTACAATTTTTAGAGAAAAATTGACATCATGACCTTATCCCCTTATTCATTTGTCATTTGAAAACTGTGATACAATTATTCTTCCAACAACTACCATAAAGAAGGAGATAGTGAAGTCAACTGGTGAGGTATATCAGGGAGCAGCAAGATCCAAGTACTGGCTACTGCCAAAATGTTTCCAGGCATAGAGGGAATTTATGGGGAACTTCCAATCATGATTTAAAAGGAATAGCCAAGCTAGAGTGCCTTTAAATCCTATGTTAAAACATCCCTCTCTGTTGCATGGGCATGAGAAACAAGCATTTTCTCTGAGTATAAAAATCCCATTTTTGCAGGTCAAAAGCAAGGATTAAATTAATCCTCTTAAAATATATCATGACAAATATCATGTTTGTGTGTGTTTCCATGTGTGAAATGTATCTGAAGCAGCACTAGCACACTACTACAGGAGATACCTTATTTATCTTTAGTAAATTCCACTACTTACTAGCTGTGTGGCCTTGGGCAAGTTACTTAAATTCTCAGTGCCTCAGTTTCCTCATCTTTAAAATGAGAATAATAATGGGTGTCTATTTATTGAATGCAAAACACAGCAAGCATTCTAAATTTGAATCGAATGAAATATTGCACTAATCACCACATACCAATTACACACATGCGCGCGCGCGAGCGCGCACACACACACACACACACACACACACACACGAGTCAGACTTTCCTGAACTTCCCTGACATGGCAGATATAGCTTACTCTAACCAATTCCAAGTGTCTCTTTCTTCAAAGCATATACTAATTTAGCTGCAGATTTTCTAAATTTTTTTTAAACATCTTGCTTCTTTCTCACTCAAGAACAGGCAAAAGCTTTCTTATTTATCAGCTACCTCAAATGCCATATATTGCACCTATATTTTAAGACCTTCTCAAATTTGTGGGTTACTCTCTCTGTTTCCTAATCTTTAACTTCCTTTAATTCATTCTGGTATTCTCATTTTCCTACATATATATCTTTCTCACTATTCTTTTCTCAAATGTGTCTTTGAAACTCCAAGGGTTTAAACCTTTGCTGCTTCCCATATTCTACAGGATGAAGTTCAAATTTCATAGTTACCATTTCAGTAAATCTGCTGGATTGAACCCACATTTATTTCATTTGCCTTCTATTGAAACTCCTGTACTGTAGAGATTGGAGAATTAAAAACTTTATCTTCCAGTTTCCTTGGGGCTAGGCTTCTGGATGCAAATTAGATTTCACTAATTAGAAACACTTGCATGAGATTTGGCATAGGGGCATAGTAGTATTTGGAAAATCGATTGGACTGAAGAACAAGCAACAGGTGTGGAAATGAAGACAATAATTTCTGATTACTCATATTTCTGTGGCCATGGCATATTTTCTATGCCATGCATGGAAGTAAAGACACTTAGGCTTTCTGTAATGGTCTCTCAAGTTTCATGAGTGCTGAGAGGCCATTATGGTAGCTCAACAATGGCTTTCTGAGCCCTTTATTGAAGCTGTGTGGATATGGTGTTGGGAATCATTTCTAGGAATAGCCTAGAGTCCATTCTTTTCAATTTTGTAAACTCTTAAATACGCTTATAATTGCTAAAGTACTTGTTGTTTTGTTTTGTTTTCCTTCCCACAAGTCCTTGACTGATTCAATAAATATGAACATCACAAACTGTTCCCAATATCATTCTCCTGTCTAATTTCCTGTAATTGCTGCTACTTCCTTTCTTTTTCTCAAACAGTATATACTATAGACTATTGCCATTTTTCAAGCAATCCAAAGACTTAAATAGTTATGTATATCTATGTATTTTATTCCTTATGAATAATGCTCACTCCTTACTTGTATAGGAAAATTCTACTCTCTTTTCTAGGCTTATGGATAATGCCTTTCCAGTCCTGTCAGACCAAATTAATTTCTCCTTCCACTAGATTTCAATGGCAACTCTTGCATATCTCTCTCATAGCCTATCACTGATCACACTGTGTTCTGATTATTTGCTTAGATTCCAGCCCCATCAGACTCTGAGCTCCAGAAAAGTGGAAAGTGGGTCCCGCCCAGTTGTGCATTATATGCTATGTCTTAGATCTAGAAAGTGCTAATTTTTGTTGTTTTAAAAAGCCTGTTTCAAATCACGGATCCTCTTGGAAGCCTTGTCATTAAATCTATCCACAATCATGTTATTGCTTTTATATTGACTCAAACTGCAAAGCTAATGAATTTTATAGCTGGAAAGAAATGGACATACCCTTTGGTCCAACCCATTCATGTTCTGGGACATTTCAAAATTATATAGCAAGACAAGAGTAGATCTTAAATTTTATTGTTATCAAACTAATTCCACAAATGCTACCTCATATCCAGGTCCTTAAAGTCTGGCTCATTATTTCATGCAAATAGTTTTAATATTAACTAGTAATAGCTAATATTGATTACACATTGTTTAAAATATTTTGTATCTGTTAATTCTTTATTCCAGGTGACAGCCTTAAAATTTGTTGGTAAGCCCACTTTCAAGCATAGTAACCTTTTTATCTAATCATTTTTTTTTCCCATAAAAATTGAGCCCGTACAATGAATCAGGCAGCCACCATGTGCCAGAGGATATAATACTGGCTAGACAGAGTCCCTGCCCTCATGAAGTCAATTCTAGGCAAGGAGAAAAAAATAAATAAATGTGTAGGCAAATATAGCCAGATTTGATATGGGCTGTGACACTAATAATTAATAATAATAACAAATTTTGGGACAGCTGGGGGAGATGAGATCCTGAACTCTGGCAGAAACTCTGGCCTTTCACAGAGGGAAGGACGCTGCTTCTTTGTAACTACAGTAAGAAAAGAAAAGAAGTAAATATAGGTGATTGTAGAAAAGTAAAACATTTCCGTATTAAAGCTGTCATATTCAATGCAGAATTAAAGATCAATGGATATATAGAACAGTGTGTGGGATCCAACCAAAAAAAAGTCCTTCTTTAGCCTTTGCGAAATGTCTATACTTTTTCCCATTAAAAACACCTCACATTCTGTATATCAGAATCTCATATCTAAATTAATATCTTGTTTAATTCTGAGCACAGTTGGCAAACAATACAAAAAGTACAATCACAAGAGCTGCTAATAACTTTCTTGTTGCTCAGATTTAACAACCATTAAACTGGTTGGCATTGCACTATGGAGAGAGATGGGTGGTCTTTGATGGATGTTTATACCTATACAAATAACTCAATTGTGACTGTCTAAAACTGAAAGCTTTTTCAAGGCTTTGTACACTTATACAAAAGCACAGCCTTTGTTTGCTGTGAGTTAATAGCTTTAGCAAACATGTAGCCAAGATGGTTTTTGAATGGAAGGTGACCCTTGAAGCTAAGTCACCTTGCTTGGCATATCAGAAGGGAAACAACTAATTATGTGTAGGCACTAAAGAACAACTGTTGTTATTTTGTGCACTGGAGATATAATGCACGAGGGACATAATGCTCCTTGATTGAAGTTTGGATAAAGATAACCACTTCTCTTTTCTGGCTATTTCCAAAGATTTAACATGCTTTTCTGCATGTGCCCAGACACTTGTCTAACTCCAGCTACTGATACGTAGCAAAAATTAGCTCTGATAATAATTGCTCTAAAAATGGGGGAAAAAATGCGGCACATTTTAAGAGCAATTAGAGAGCTATACAATGCTCTGTGAAAATGTAGTGAAAGGAGTAACTTATATCGATTACATTATGTCATCCCTGCACTGTTCTATGTGCTGTTAAATGTTTTGTAATCTAACATATTATACTAGTAGTGCTCCATTATTTGCACTCCAGGTAAAGATGAGAACATCTCCACAAAATATTGTACCTTTCATTACCTCATTCAAAGCAGACTTTTTAATGAACGTAAAATATGTAAGATGAGATTTTAACATATTGCTCTCTGAACTGTTTTCCCACCCCACCCCTTCATGTAGAAAATGTATACATATACAGTAATCACTTTAAATTAAAAACCGTATACACTAATTAATGTGACAAATAGTTGCAATTACACTCACCTACATTTTGCAGTTCACTAAATACTTTCATAACCCCATATTAAAAATGGGAGAAATAGGGGTACCTAGGTTGCTCAGTTGGTTGAGCATCCGACTTTTGATTTTAGCTTAGGTCATGACCTCATGGTCATGAGACTGAGCCCTGCATAGGACTCTGTGCTAGGTGTGGGGCCTGCTTAAGATTCTCTCTCTCTCTCTCTCTCTCTCTCTCTCTCTCTCTCTCTCTCTCTCTCTTTCTCTTTGTGTCTCTCTCCCCTGGTCACACATGCACAAGCTCACTCACTCTTTCTTTAAAAAAAAAAAAAAAGGAAAAGGAAAAAGTGAGGGAAGATAAGAAATTGACCCAAATTAGCCAATTGAAAAGGCTTATAGTACAGTTTGCTTAAATTCTAGTTCTATGTTCAGCCCATATTGTCTCCCTCTTTTTAAAATAATTTTTATGAAATCAGGTAATTCTGATTTTATAATTTTTATTTCAGATTATGCATCTGATAAAATCTTTTAAACTGATTTTCTGTCTAAAATTAGAAATGAAAATGAAATATCATTAAGAAGTGAGAATAATTTTAGTTCCAGTTTATGTTGATGCATCTTTGTTCACTCCTAGATAACAAGGCCCTGAATACAAGTGATGGCAGCATTGCACCACATTCAACCAGATCATAAAACAGGACACTCATTAGGACCATGTTAAATAGGCATAATGAAATTTTACAGACATTATCAGAATCTGTTACTCTGTCTTTGTATTTTTCTTTTTATTGATTGCTCTACTGGTATTGCTCTATATCTTACATCAAGTAATTTATGTACAAAACACAATAGATATTAAGTTACCTAGACAACAAGGGCAAGAGAACCTGAATTTTAAATCAAATGGCTGAAGGGTTAGATGTGTTGAAAGTGGCCTACAACTTTTGTTCTTAGAAATAGAAAGAGGTTGGGGTGCCTGGGTGGCTCAGTCAGTTAAGTGTGCAACTTCGGGTCAGGTCATGATCTCACAGTTCTTGAGTTCAAGCCCCGCATAGGGCTCTGTGCTGACAGCTCAGAGTCTGGATCCTGCTTCAGATTCTGTGTCTCCCTCTCTCTCTGCACCTTCCCTGCTTACGCTCTGTCTCTCTCAAAAATAAATACACATTAAAAAAAAAAAAAGTAGAAAGAGGTAGGGCACCCTAACAATGTATAATTCATCCTTACCCATTCAACGGATATTTACAGAGTTCTAAGGACTGTGCCAGGTGCTTGATATATGGTAATGAACAAAAGAGACATGGCTTCTGCCCCCATGATTCTCAAAGGGATACTCAGTGAATAAACAAGTATATGCATACGTACAAATTGTGAATTGCAGGAAGAAGGATTTCTGTGAGATGAATTAATATAACACAGTTTATGTTCAACTGTTTGCTCTAGGAATACATTCTGGAATTTTACCAGGCACATGCCATTCACTATGTGCTACAAATACAACTCCTAACTCTTCAAGCTGTATTTGATTTTCTCTTCTTTTGTAAGAAAAAAACTAATATGTGAAAATGTCCATGGCATCTCAAGCACTAATCAAACATGTAATACAGGAGGGATATTTTCCCTACATGTAGTCAAAATTTAGATGTCAAAACAAAATCAAGAAGATAATAAAATTAATATTTTAAGAGAAGCAAAACTACTGATGGAAAATTTTCAAAAATGACACTAATTCATCTTGGGTAAAATCTCAAATAGTTATTATTCATTTTTTTAATTTAAAATTTTAATTTATTTAATGTAAAATGTATTTTACATTTTAATGTATTTAATGTAAAAAGAAAAGAAAGAAAGAAAAAGAGAAGTATGAGAATGAGATTTTACAACTGGAAAGTGACAAGTCTTACTCTTCAGGAAGACAAGTAAACAACGAAGAATCTTTGGAGTCCATATGGTTAGCCAACTTTATAAAACTCATTTGTTCATAGAAATATTTAAAAAATCAAAATATATTGGAAGAAATCATCCCAACATATGGGATAATATGTGTATTTGGATTAGAGTACACAGCAAAAAAAAATAATAATAATAATAAAAAATAAAAAAACAAGGTCTTTGAAACTAATTACTCTGAGAATTAATAAATATTTGAGTCATATGTTTTTACATATAATATAATATAAATATTAAAAATATTTTTGAAGTATCAAAATACATAGTATAAGTAACTACAACCAAATAGGCAATGTAAGATATAACAACTGATGAGACATTGCTGTTTCTGTCATCAGCATAAGGATCTCATGAATAAAATAATCTCACATGTAATATCCTAATGTTCTCTACACTGGAAGGCCATTTCCTAAGATCAATTGTAGCTTGATAATAGTTTCCTAACACATATGCTTTATATATCAGAAGAAACAATATTATAATTATTAATCTTTTTCATCGAACATATATTAATATCTCACAAGGCAAATTATTCTACCAAGGAATCTGAGAAATGCTACCACAGGTAATGGGAGAGTTTAGTCAAGGGAATAATACTATCAAATTATTATTTTGAAGAGTTCGATGCCATGACTGTGTTTAGAAAGGACAAGAAACAGCTGAGACTTAACCCTTGGGAAATTAGCTAGAAAACACTTGCGAATATCCAAGGAAAGCAGCAGGAACATCTGGATTTTTTTTGGTTGTAGCAGCGGAAATAAGGCAAAGAAAGACGTTAGAGAGATACTAACAAGTTAGAATAAAACTGATTTAGTAACAAATTGGATCTGGTAGTAGGAAAAAAAAAAAAAAAGAAACCAAGAAAATTTACCTCCAAGGTTTTGTTTTGGAAGATGAACTACGTTGTGTTGCCATGTTTCTTTATTGATGGTGATGTTTTATTTGAAGGGTTTCTTTTCTTTTTTTTTTTTTTTTTTTTGGAGGGGGCCGAATGTTGAAAGTAGGAAAGGGAAACACATTTAATATATGGCTACTCAGAGTCTGTGTTGCTTATGCGATGTCTAGCAAATTGTAAAATGTTCTTTGAATATGTGAATATTTTCTTTAGTGCCTAGATAGGAAATTTAGTTAGAGATACGGGTTTTGAGTTTTGGAATTATGAACACTCAGATGATTGCTGAAATCATGAGTATTGGTGGGTGACAGTATAATAAGTAATTTGATACTTTGTAGTTAATATGTAGGATGCCCACTGTATTTGGTAACTTAAAGTAAGACCTTGAACAGAAGAGTTTTGGTGGAGTGATAGAAGTAGAAGCAGATTGCAGCTGAATGAGTGAGTAGATAGAAATGAGGGGGCAGTGACAAGAATGTTGACCTGTGCCTCTCAAAATATTCTGCCAGGTTCTCACCCTGAGAGATTGTGATTTAATGGGTCTGGCAGAGCTGTGAAACTCAATCATACTGTCATCCACACTAGTGTGTAGTTATCAGGAGTAGTATGAGTAATCTTGACTAAAGCTCTAAAGTTCATGAATGATTTACTTTTGTTTGTTAAAACAAACTTTTTTTTTCCTGTTTAGATCAGAGAGCACTGGCTTTCTGGGTATGTTAAGGAGAATATGCACATGAGGAATGAAGTACAATGTCCTATTATAATGCTTTCTGTTTCTCTACTTTACTGTGAACTTCAGTTAAAATTTTAATGTTATAATATTAAAATTATCTCTGCAATATATTTTTCACTCTCTTCCATTCCAAAATGTTCTTGTGAATAATAGAAAGAGGCCAGGTAATAGGTACTATGCATGAGTTTGTGCTGTGCCTGTAAAAATCAGCTATTCTGTAAGACCTAGTCAATGAAAGTTCAAGTTAAGGACAGGTAGACAGGTGGAGGAAGAAGCTATGTGCAGGTGGAAATCTCTTTCCGTGAACAAGGGAAAGAAGGAAGTGAGAATGGACATTTTTGTTGATAAGTAAAAAAAAAAAAAAAAAACAAAAAACTCAGTTATGATAATTCAATAAACAAACTGCTTCGTAAATGAAATACATTTTACATTCCTAAATGAATAAAATCCTAAGCCTGCACAAAAATAATATAAGCCTGCCTGAAATATATATATATATAATATATGTAATAATATAATCAATATAAAGAATATATAATATATAAATATAATATATAAATAATATAATAAAAGCCTGCCTGAAAATAATATATTTGCTGAGGAATTTATGTAATAAATATAAATGATTTGTATCTTTAAATTTAAAGGGAAAATATTTTCAATTAAAAGTTTTAGTATTCTTTTTTATTTTTACTTGCTGCTAAAAATGTTAAATGTATATCTTTAATAAATCATGGCCAGTGATCTACTTTCAAGATTCTGTACCAGAGTTTCTAAATGTGCAAAGTTTGCAAATGTGAAAACTTTTCTAAATGTGCAAAGTTTGGATGCTTGTTGCAGAGTTTTCTAAATGTACAAAGTTTGGATGCTTGTTGAAACAATTGAAATAAAGCTTTGTTCTTATTGGGGAACACAAGGTCTTGAGGACATTTCACCTGAAAAGAGAAGATGCAGGAAAGTAACAGCCAAATGCTGGTATAATCTGAGGCCTCCTTAACAACATTTTTCAGACTCATTAGGCAGGGTGCAAGGGGACCTCTGGAAAAGAGTGAGGGAGGAATAGAAATTTGCAGAATCCTCTCTCTATTATTGACTTGAAATAGTATGGAAAGAATTTTAAAGAGACAGTAAAAGATGAAAAAAAATAGAAGGAAATAAAAGAGAAATGATGGGGTTCAGAACATGCTACCCTAAAGTATGGTGCCTTGGCACACTGAATACTTTAAGCTGAAGGAATTTGAGAGATGGCAGGTGCAGGGAGGACTCTGACCTCCCCCTTCCTTTATCCCCTGAAACAGGTGAAGGGGTTCTTTCCAAAATGCACCACTTTGGCATGTGGCCTGTTATGAACTAAAGGCAATTGAAGCCCTGTGGGCTTCAGAGAAACTTTTTCTTGTCCCTCCCTTAACTACCTGAAAAATCTAAATTGGGCATCTTTCCCAGAATTAGGGTGATTACCAGAGATGTATTTTGTCTGAGTGACACATCTGTACGGCAGAGCAAATATCTAATTACCAAACATCTGTTCTTCTTCTTATTGTCGGTGAATTGTTCTCCTCCCCTCTGAAGCCCCAGGCCCCTAGCCCATTCCTTAGCTCACAATGACGTATGTACTTCATTTTACCTTTTTGTCTTTGAAGCCCTCATGTATGTGGGATTCCTGTAGGTACAAAATTAAATTTGATTTTTGCCTTTAATCTGTCTCATGTCAATTGAAGACTAGTCAGAAGAACCTTTGAAGGGTAGACAAAAATTTTCCCTCTGCAACACAGGTCAAAAGATCCTCAGATGAGAGGTTTCCCTATTCCCAAAGGGAAACAATCCCTGTTTTCAAAGGTGGAGAGAGATCAAGAGGAATCTGAATAAATAGGACTTGCAAAGTTTCCCCAGTTTACCACACTTAGCTCATAGCCCTATCACAATTTTCCATGACTTTCCTCCCTTCGTCAAACCTAGTATTAAAAACCCTCAAGTTTAATTGTTTCTTTGGATCTTCATTTTCCTATGGAGACTCCTGTGTCACATAAAACATATTAAATTGCATTTTTTTCCTTGTTAATCTGTCTTTCTTCAGTCTAATTTACAGGACCCAAGTCAGATAATTTAGGAGGGGAGAGAGCAAAATATATTTTTTTCCTTCCCCACAGGAGAAAAAAGAAAGAATTTTTAAAATATTTAAAGAGCTTGGAAATGAAAATGCCCAGAATATGCTACCCCAAAATATGCCACTTTGGCATAAGGATTACTTTGAGCTGAAGACAATTGTGAAACAACAGAAATAGGAAAAGCTCTAAAAACAGAGAATGAGTTTTCTTTTTGTAAAAAAAAAAAATGTATGAAATTTCCATTTGTAGAGATGTCTTCTCCCACAGCTGGAAGAGAAGGACTGTTTTTTTTTTAATGTTTATTTATTTATTTTTGAGAGAGAGAGCCACTCTCACACCAGCAGGGGGGGAGAGGGGCAGAGAGAGAGGGAGAGAGAATCCCAAGCAGGCACTACACTTTTAGTACCCACCTGACATGGGGGCTTGAAGTCAAGAACCAGGAGATCATGACCTGAGCAGAAATCAAGAGTCATATGCTCAACTGACTGAGCCACCTACCTAGGCATGCCCAGAGAAGGACTCTTAATAACTCTTACCGATAGAGGAGACATACATCAACTTGAATCTGCTTACCAAAACTTACTACACAACCCTTAGTTTTCAGACATTTCCTGGTCACCTTCTCATAACTGATTCTTACTCCAGAATTCCCCAAATCCCTTTTCCTTTGTTCGGACTCTTTGCCACAATTTTTCCCCTCTTTGGGATAGTATATAAAACCCCCAATTCTGGCTGCCTCCTTGGGTCTCATTTCTTTGTGAACTCCTATGTGTATATACATAATTAAAACTGCTTTTTCCCCCTCTAGTTATTCTGTTTTTTGTCAGTTTAATTCACAGATCCCCCAACCACTGAACCTAGCAATGCTGTCTGTATACTGTTCTTATTCATTCTCGTTGACAAATTATCTATATTTTTGTCTTTTTAAGATATGTTTGTTACATTCTTGCAAGCCCTTAAAGGTCAAATAATTATTTTCTAGTATTATCAGACAATTTATCAAACTTCAATGTCAAATATTTTAAATATATTTTACTTAAGAACAGGAAAGGGTGCCTAGGAATAAAATGTCAAAAAGAAGATCAACTACAATCTTAATAAGTTCTGGCTTTGGCATTGCATATATTGCTTGATGGCATTTTAAGCTTTTTATCCAATTGGCTTGGCTTAACAGATTCTTTTTTTTTTTTTTTTTTTTTTAAATTTTTTTTTCAACATTTTTTATTTATTTTTGGGACAGAGAGAGACAGAGCATGAACGGGGGAGGGGCAGAGAGAGAGGGAGACACAGAATCGGAAACAGGCTCCAGGCTCCGAGCCATCAGCCCAGAGCCTGACGCGGGGCTCGAACTCACGGACCGCGAGATCGTGACCTGGCTGAAGTCGGACGCTTAACCGACTGCGCCACCCAGGCGCCCCGGCTTAACAGATTCTTAATGTGCTTTCAGATTTGTTTCTTTCTAGCAAAAGCCTACCTAAATCAATTGTTTTCCCCTCCCTTCTCATACCCTGAAATATATCAATGAAAACATTAGACTGGCAGAAGTTTGAGTCTTGAGTGCCAGATTTAGTGTAGGTAAGGTAAAATATTTTTTTCTCTACTGAGTTCTTGGCTGATACCCCCATCCCTATAATAGAAGACAGATTAACAAGAGGAAACAAGTATATTAACATGTGTACCTCACGTATACATGGGAGATATCCATAGAAACTGAATAACTCTCAGAGATGGCCAAGCTACCACCTGAAATACAATTTTCAATCAAAGAGAAAAGAAAATTGTTGGTGTTGAGGTGGGGTACAATTATGGGACATTACTAGGAAAAGCACACTTTACAAGAGTAAGGTTTTTTATGTAGACTTATGTGGTGACTTCTCCATTGCTAAGAGATCCTCTTTTTTTAAAAAAAAAATAATGCTTATTCATCTTTGAGGGCGGGGAGGGAGCAAAGAGAGGGGAACAGAGGATCTGAAGTGGGCTCTGCACAGATAGCAGAGTCCAATGTGGGGCTTGAACTCATGAACTATGAGATCATGACCTGAGCTGAAGCCGCACACTTAACTGACTGAGCCACCCAGGTGCCCCTTGCTAAGAGATTCTTATGGCTTAGGGTCATTCTTGGTACATAAAAGGAGGCACCTTATAAATAGAGATCTCCTTTATAAATGTGAATTTTCCTTATAAAAGGGTAATTTCCACTATATTTTCAGAGATTGTCCCATGTCTGCAGTTTTTCAAAATATTTGGCTCAAAATAATCCTTGTACTAAAGAGGTATATTTTAGGGTGGCACATTCTGCCCTCCATCTTTAGTTTGGGAGGGGAAAATAGCCCAAATAGTAAAACATTCTTCTACTCTCTGGTCTCCCACACTTTCCTCTTGGGATGGGGAGAGGAGGGTGAAAGCTTGCTCATGCCATTTTGAATTAAGGTAAAAACAAATAAGTGCAAACACACCTCTTTAGAAGAAATATATTAAGTTGACAAGTTACAGCTGTGGTATGTGCTAATCAAATAGTACCAGAAACAATCACAGCACATAATTTTTAGATAAACTTACTAAGCACAGTTAAGTTTCATAACAGAGCCAAGTCAGCAGAGAGTGACCTAAAAGTTAATGACTGCAAAGAAAGAATTAGAAACCAATTGTGTCTCTATAGTGTTTGCTATGACTGACTTACTAGAGAGTATGTGTGTGTACATGTATGTGTTTAAGTTTGAATGTGCTGTTTTAATTCTGGATGACGTTGTACTGTAAAATAAAATAAGAAAACAAATAATGATATATAATTCACGCCTTCAGAGTTCATGGTTTAATATATTTTAATAGTTCAAGTATATTAATTTAGGTATGTTTAGCATTGGGATAGGAAAAAACAATAGCAAAAAAATTAAGCCAATTTTTTCCCCTTTGGAGACTGTCACAATTTTGAGACCTGTGGGGTAAGAAAACCAGCAAAAGATTAGAACAATTACTCTCTGTCATGGAAAGGCCTATATATACCTGTGGTTGGGGTCAGGTTCCCCGGAGGGAAGTCATTTGTCCACTTCCATGCAAACTGTTCTTCCAGAAAGTGATGGAAGTTCTTTGAAATTAAGTACAATTTCAATGAATTGGCACAACCCTGCAATCAATGCCTGAACATGAGCAATCAACAATTCAAAGGCCTGGAGCAAGATTGAGGCTATTTCGAAATCAAACCACTCAAGTGAAGAAGATGCGAAGGAAAAATAAACTTTCTGTGGATTGTAAATGCCCAACTGAGAATTTCATATTTTTAAGGATTCTCCTTTGCTAAGAGAAATAACCCTACATTATTAATGGTTTCGATATACTTTGGTCAAGAGCCTTCATTCTTTCCAAAGCATGCTTGCGCCAACTCACATGCCCAAGTGGCCAGATGTGACTGGAAGTGGTTCCATGTGTCTAAATGGTAGCACTTACAGTCACAAGTCAATGATTGGACTAATGGCTCTTGGCGTGATGTCATCTAATCCAATTGAATGGGTGTTTCATGTCCTGCTGTGAAAAGAAGACCTGCCTTATTATTTCACTTGTTGGAATATCTTCCCATGAATTCAAAACAAGAGTTATCTGTCCTCACCAACTGTCATTTCCTAAATAAACATCTACCTTATTATATTGAAGCCAAGATAAGTTGAGCTACATATGTAATTCTATTTATTAGATTTAAGAACTACTTCTGTGATGCATTAGATAATTTTTAATGTTAGTAAATTAAGATTCATTAACACCTAAATGTTTTACTGATCCTAGATACCCAATTGTCTTTTGTAATGTGAAATCATTTTAGAAAAAAAGAAACCATTTATTATATCACCTTGGTTAGAAATATCTGAAAAATCACTAATTTTTATATTAGTTCCCCCCAAAAAAAAGTAGGATTTGGAAAACCACTGTCATTTTTGTTTAGTGACCAAAACTTTTTCACATAAAATACTTTTTAGAATATAATCAGGAATTCCCACAAAAATGTTTAGGTCACTTTTTTCTCTCCCTTCCTTCCTCTCTCCCTCTCTCCCTCTTTCCCTTTCTTCCGACCTTCTTCCCTCCCTCCCTCCTTAATGTATATATACAGCCTTTGAGAGTGCCATTATTGATTGAAATAATAATTCCTATTACAAATATTGTGCCTATATGCTCATTTCACAATTAAAGAAAATATAACACAAGTTAATTTCTTGCCTGAATTTCCAAAGAATGCCATGGACTAAATACTGATTAATATCAGAATCTATATCTTTTTACTCATGATCATATTATCTGTGGAAAACCACATTCCAGTGACAGACTGTTGATTTGTTTTTTCAGTTTGGTTTTTAGTGACACATTCTAAAGGGTTAAAGGACTTTTATAATCAGAGAACCTCATTACTAAGATGATTGTTTTAACTAATTTTATCCACTTATTCTATTTCTGTGGATTTTCATACTTGGACTTCATAGTAATTATACACATTTGTCGTTGTTATAATGTTTCTTCTGGATTTTGTTAGCACCAGGAAATCACCTATATTCTATGAAAACAGCTGGACACTTTTGACATAGCTTTTGAACACTCCTTGTCTCTCCTCACTTTTAGTGGAATGTTTTTCCTTTCCTGAAAATGATTAGGACTTGATTGTGCACAGCATCCTCACTGGCAAACGCGTCCTTAGCATTTTATGTAATTACAAGTGCATGAATGTATACGAAAAAATATTGCTTATAAACATCATATGTGTAAGCTCATAACCTACTGCTTTCATTGCTTATCTGATTAAAATACATAATGCCATTCCAATCAGCTTTGGAAAGTTTCAAAGATACTTTATAAGATCAAAATTTGGTGCTTGCTTTCTGAAAAAAAGATAAAAAGTCTCTCTTGCTCACCCTGTGTATGAAGAAAATGTCATTATAAAAACTTCATTAATATGTAAATTGCAGCATTTTGATTAGCACTTGCAGACCCCTTTTGTTAAGAAAAAAGACGGAAGGAGCTAACCAGATTGCAATAATTTACATAATAAAAACTCAGTGGTGGCAATGCCACCAAGTAGAGAACCTAAAGAAGGCTAGAATGTCTTTTTTAAACAGCTTAATAAAGTATTAGAATCGCAAAGTACAAAAGGAGAGAAAATATTTTTCTTTTAACTGACAAACTCTATTTTAGGGGAAAATTACAGGTACTACAGATTGTATTAAGATGATATGAAGAGCATGTAGCCAACAATGTCAACACATGCGCATTTTTTCAATTTAGAAGTGCGTGTTTCCATCACGTTGTGTAGGGCTTTAAATATAAAATACAGGCATCTACTCATTAATTTGGCTTGATAAAGAGAAGACAGCCTGGGAGGAGGCCTCAGTTTGTGGTGAAAATAACCATTTCAGTTAAGTGATCAAAAGTTATATTTCAGTTTGATATCAGAAACTTTAAGACACTAAATTTTTTTACACACTAGAAAAATTAGGATGTTTGACAATTCAGTTGGTGATATGTATTCTTTGGTGTTTTGTAACCCATGGAACATTTTATGATTAGGCCATTTAACTGAGAAAACCAAAAAGAAAAAGTAAAACAATATTCTGGGTACTTGGATAAAACTTTTCTTGGAAGTACGTAGAAGGCACTGTAGAGGAAGTACGTAGAAGGCACTGTATCCACTGTAGAGGATAGAGAATGACCCTATCCCATGTTAGGGTCATTGATTGGGGCCCTGTGAATTAAGCCAATAAAAAAACAGATTGACATGAGGAAAACAAACAAAAGTTTATTATCATGTGCATCTTGAATGCACACGGGAATGCTTGGTGATGTGTAACTCAAAGTGGTGGTAAGAACTTGGGCTTCTACATTATCTTAACAAAAGAGCAATGCATTTTTAGTGAAATGAATAAGACAATTTGAGTGGCAAACTGCGGAGAAGCAAATATATGGGAAATTAATGAATTTTAAGAGCTTGTTCGTAAGGTTTGTTATGTCAATTCCTTTGGTGCCATCTTTGGGCTAATAAAGGTCTAGAGTTATCTCCTGTTATTAACTGTGTTCTTCTGGTAGAAAGGAGAGGGGGGACACTTTTACAGATTTATGTCCTGCTTTCATGTTGCATTTAGCTCAAAATAATCCTTATGCCAAAATGGCATATTTTGGGGTGGCATATTCTGCACAAATAGGACTAATGCATGGATTTTTCAAATTATTGCCCATTTCCCCACTCCATTTGTTATCTATTAAGTATCTCTATATATACATTCGATGTATATCACAAAAATTTGTGACTCTGGCACATGTGAAAATATGTTACTCTAGAGAAGAGAAATATACAAATATTCTTTAGAGTTTTTTTAAGGCTTTTCTTTCTGGAGACATCTGATAACAGAAACTGTGGAAAAATAGAAAATAGCTGGGTGTGAAGATTTGTTAAAGAGACTGTCTTCTAGATGAATCCAGCAAGGTAAAAGCCATACTCAGTGGCAGTGATTTGTTTATTGTTCAAAGGAGTTTAAGAATTGCCCTTAATAGCTGATTGCTACCTAGAAGGGAGGTAATTCTGGTCTCAATGCTTTATCTTCTGTAACATTCTTGTCTTTAGTGTCATTGCAATTAGGTTAGCACCAGAGAAACCTATTAATCATTTCTGTTACTGCTAAATTACATAAGTGTGTCGATTTGGAATCTTGAGGTGAAAATAGAAGATTAATGAGCTAACTTCAGTTCAGTATGATAATCCAAGAACTAAATACCTGGTGCCTGTCTTGTTTCATAGAGTTGATAACATAAATTTTGTTCTCTCCAAACTCTACTTCATGTCAGCTAGGAAATGGCACAGGAGAATTCTGAATAGGAAAATAAAGAGAGATAAAGGCAGCATTAAACCAAGCAGCATCAAGTCAATAGAGACATATTTTTGGTATAGACTAAAATTAATAATAGCTCAATGTGTTGTGAGAACTGTAAAGGTTCTTCCCTTCCAGGTTTACTGAGGCAAATTTAATGTGTTTCCCAAGCAAGAGTGTCCTCTGTGTCTATGACATGACTCCTTTCGTGGGGGTACCTGCAGGTCACTTAGATTCTGAATCTTTATTAGCCTTAGTCAAGTGCAACCTGCAGAGTCCAAAATCAGAAAGTTCAATTCTCAGAAAGGTTTTTATGATTTTTTTTCACATCCTTGGTCTCCCAGTGCTAATGACAACATCTACCTTTGCTATATTTTATAGTGCCAAAAAAAAAAAAAAAACAACCCAACTACTTAGTTAGATAACTGTTCAAAGCAGGAGAAAAAAGAAAATATTTGTTAGAGTCAGTTGCCTAATTTATTATATTATTATCATTGAAATTACTCTGAAATTATCTCTGCCCAAATGTGTAGATATCTTTAAAAGAATATAGCTTTAGAAGGATTTGTATTTTGTTACAATTTTGTTTTTTGTAAAAGAAATTAAAAGAAATTCTACTATAAAGAAAGCAAATATTGGTGTAATATCTAAGAATAATAGTAACATCTTTTAATTTCCTTGAACCAAAGGGCTATTCTATTTCATCATGGAAAAAAAATAGTTCATATGAACTATGCACCCATAGGAAACTTAATAGAGATTTAAACATAAAATAAGAAAGAAAGAAAGAAAGAAAGAAAGAAAGAAAGAAAGAGAGAGAGAGAAAGAAAGAAAGAAAAAAAGAAAGAAAGAAAGAAAAGAAAAAGAAAAGAAAAAATTATAGAAATGTCCATGTTTTAATGAAACCCTCAGACCCTTTACCAGCATTTTTGGCATCTTAGCCATAGCAGAACATGGAAAAATCTTTTTGTTCAGAGAAAATTACTCATGGCATACTTTAAAAACAGACAGAAAGAAAGAAAGAAAGAAAGAAAGAAAGAAAGAAAGAAAGAAAAGAAAAGGAAAAGAAAAGAAAAGAAAAGAAAAGAAAAGAAAAGAAAAGAAAAGAAAAAAATTATGGAAATGTCCATGTTTTAATGAAACCCTCAGACCCTTTACCAGCATTTTTGGCATCTTAGCCATAGCAGAACATGGAAAAATCTTTTTGTTCAGAGAAAATTACTCATGGCATACTTTAAAAACAGACAGAAAGAAAGAAAAGAAAGAAAGAAAGAAAGAAAGAAAGAAAGAAAGAAAGAAAGAAAGAAAGAAAGAAAGAAAAAGAAAGAAAGAAAGAAAGAAAAAGAAAGAAAAAGAAAGAAAAGAAGAAAGGAAGGAAGGAAGAAAGGGAGGAAGGGAGGAAGAAAGGAAGAAAGAGAAGGCCTACCACCTCCAATATCCTAAGGTCTGACACATAAGTCAATTGTTACTCTGCAACCAAGCAATAGGAAGGTAAAATATGAATGTCGATGTTTATTTTAAACACGTTTAAGGATATATAAAGTTGGGTGTTCTATTTATGCAGTTCTATGTTCTCCAAGGGAGAGGTCAAAGTACTTGTAATAACTAACCCTAAGGTCAAATGAACAAAAAAAAAATAAAAATAACAAAAAATCCCTCTTCCTGTGTGTTGAAATAATTCTCTGATATTTGTATTTGTGACAGAATGAATTGGATGTGTATTTCAGTTCTAAACTTCACTTGCATATTGAAGCACAAGCCATGACATTTAGGATGATTAAGTACAGAGTGAATATATAAGAAACAGTGCTAACATTCTGTTCTACATCTTTGCTTAAAATTGTGTATTTCTCTGGGAGCATGAGCTCCTGATACATTTGGAATATCAAGGAAACAAGTTATGATTTTACATTGGTCTTTAGCAAAGTGGAAACTATGAATCATTACATGCAGCGAATAACAACTGGTGTTCTCCATTATGTTATAACTGGAAGGCAATAGCTGAATTTTGAATCCAGGTCTCTCTAACTCCAAAGGGTCATCTTAACTTCTGTATCTATATTGCTCTCCAGTGTGGCTCAGTGGTGGGCTATTAGGAGAGAAGAGCACCCCCTTCCTCTTGTCAGCTTCTTGTTTTGTTTTCAAGGTCTTCAACTTAGGCAGCTGATGAGAATGGGAAATTTTGTAATATATTTGGAATTTATTTGTAATTTGCAGGTATGTTTGTTTTTTGGTTAAATCTTTTGATAATTGTGCATTATAGATTGCTACCTACAGATCTGCTCTTGACATTTACTTGTTCTATAAAGTACATTATCTCTGGAATGCTGGGATAAAAACCTATCACCAATTTCTTAAAATTTACATTATTCCTGTTATAGATTATAGACAGGCACATTGAGTTTTCAGTTTAAAAAGCAGTCTACAATAGGTAAGTGCGTTAGTAGAAGCATAAATAAATGAAACGAGCTGATTACATTTGTAATACTTTTGGAGGTGATGGGGAATGATTTCTGGAGAAGACAATATTTGAGCTGGGCCCTGGAGGGTGGGTATGAAAGAAATAGATAGAGGTGCAGAAACACCATTGCAAGAAGTAATGATAGCAGCAGTGAATAAAGAAAAGGGTGTTGGGGTAGTAAACCCTTTTTGGAATTGAGTGGATGATCGAGTTTGTAAAGACTAGTTTGAGAAAATGGAATTCTTGAAAATGATACTGTAGGTAATTGAAGAACCATTGAAAATTTCCAGCAGGGCAATAATAAAATGAGAGTCAAATGCAAGAATATTCTAGGAACTTTGTATGGAGTGTGTTACTAGAGGAAGAGTGAAATGTCCAGAAAACTAGCGTACTAATTCAGAACTCAAAGTCTGTATCCAGAATATTCTCCTAAACCAATTATTTATCTAGAAAGCAAATAATTTGTACACACTTTATTTTTTTAATGTTTATATACTTTGAGAGAGAGAGAGATAGTACAAGCAGTGGAGGGGCAGAGAAAAGGAAAGTGAATCCAAAGTGGGATCTGTGGTGACAGCGGAGAGCCGGGTGCTGAGCTTGACAGTGAGATCTTGACCTGAGGCTGAAGCCAGTTGCTTAAATGACTAAGCCACCCAGGTGCCCCCTTACACCCTTTAAAAAATAAATGCTATTAGGGAGCATGGGTGGCTCAGTTGGTTGGGCCTCTGACTTCAGCTCAGGTCATGATCTCATGGTTTGTGGGTTTGAGCCCTGGGTTGGGCTCTGTGCTGATAGCTGGGAGCCCGGAGCCCGCTTTGGATTCTGTGACTCCCTCTCTCTGCCTCTCCCCTTCTCTCTCTCTCTCTCCCTCTCTCAAAAACAAATAAATAAATAAACATTAAAACTAAAAAAAAAAATAAATGCTGCCCCTCCCCTGCTCACACTCTCTCTCAAAAATGAAATAAACATTAAAATTTTTTTTAAATGATATTTTCTCGTTTTAATGACGGCTAATTATCATAAAGTTTATCATAACAACACAAATATATGTAGATCATGCCTTTCCTTTGTGTGATTTCCCTATTCTTAAAAGTATGGGGCGCCTGTGTAGCTCAGTTGGTTAAGCCTTTGACTGTTGGTTTTAGCTGGTGTCATGACCTCGCGGTTCATGAGTTTGAGCTGCATCGGGCTCAACGCTGACAGTGTGGAGCCTGCTTGGGATTTTCTCTCTCCCCTCTCTCTCTGTCCCTACCCCACCTGTGCTCTCTCTCTCAAAATAAATAAACTTAAAAAAATATATATATCTATGTAGTGTCTCAGGAAAGTTTTGAAGAGGGAAGAAGAGACTGTTAATTATGGATTTGTTATAACACGGTTCCATCATTAAACACAAGAAATATTTTGCAGTTATTTTATTAAAATATGTTAGTTTCCATATCTGGGATAATTATACTCAGTGAATACAAAAGCAGCACTGCAATATTCACATGAAGGCAAAAATCTCATTTTTTTTGATTTCACAGAACATTTATAGAAATGAAAAACAAAAACAAAAAGCCGTGAGGATTACCCTTAGGTATAGAAATGCACATTCCTTCACTCAGTCGTGGAATGGAACTGCTTTGACCTAGGAAAGAAAAATAATAAGCTGGAGTAACAATGTGTTCAGAAAAATTGGAGTCAGCTAATCAATTTTCAGTAACTCTCTGATTTATGTGTCTAATAACATGACTGGCAATTTATAGTCCCTATCACTAAATCTCAAAACACAATTTGCTGCAGCCATAAGCAATTTGTTTAGTGTAAATGGCCTTTAATCCCATTGATGATTGATTAATCTATAAATCACCAAAAGAGTCACATGAGCCTGAAAAAAAAGAATGTCCTAGCTTTCTTATTTATTTTTAATTTTTAAGTTCTACATTGTTAGCAATAAAAAAAAAATAGGTCAAATCTTCCAAACATCCGAGGTAAAAGTGATAATTAGTAAAATATAAAAACTCTAGTTATTATTACTATTAAATCACTTTGAAATAAATTCAGCAAAACACATAGGATTCTTTGAAGATTTAATAATACTCTAAGATGATTTAATCTACTTGAAAATCAATAAAGGTCTGTTTGATTAACCTGGGCATAAAAAATTCATCTTATTTCTTCTCTAGAATCTGAAAGTTTCTTTGTAATTTTGGTGGGGGTAATCAATTTAAGATAAAAAATATTTTTGAGGAGGGGTGGCTCAGTCGGTTAAGCGGCCGACTTCAGCTCAGGTTATGATCTCGTGGTCTGTGGGTTCAAGCCCTGTGTCGGGCTCTTTGCTGGCAGTTTAGAGCCTGGAGCCTGCTTCTGATTCTGTGTCACCCTCTCTCTCTGCCCCTCCCCTGATTGCTCTCTGTCTCTCTCTCTCTCTCTCAAATAATAAACATTAAAAAAGTTAAAAAAAAATATTTTTGAGGACCAACACAAATGAGGATATTCATTTAGAAATATGAAAGGTTGGCATTTATCCATTTAGTGACAGCATGTAATGACTTAACTCAATTTATTATTTTTGGAGAGAAAATGTCGCTGAAAGCACAGTGTGACTAAAAGTAAATGGAACACATTTGAATGACTTTCTATTTCCTTCCAAAGGGATATAAAAGCACATAGAGTGACATGCACATGGGATTATCTTATGTTTTTGATGAATGAGCTTGTAGGTAAGGACTGTTATTAGAGGACTGACCATAATAAAATCTATTCAACAACTTTCTACCCATATTGAAAATTCCATTATCTTGTCACTATCTTACTTAGGGTAATCTGCATGGATAATTTACCTTCCCATTTTATAGTCCAGTACTGGATCAGGGGCATTTACAATTTTGCTCACCTTAAAGAAAGAAAAAAAAAGTATTTGTGTGAAACATGACTTGTTCAATTTTTGTCTGTTTCAGTGTTCAACACCAAACGTTTGCCTTCATCTTTTTTTTTTCTCTCCATCGAAGTGGCTTCAAGTTAATGTTGGACTTTCAGTGATACTTAAAACCTGGTGAGTTTGGTTATCATGCTTTTTTCCTTTCTGCTGAAAGTAAGTTAGAAAGAAATCTGATTCTGTTGCTTCCTGTTAGAACATTTCAAAATACTCAGATGTCAAATGGGAGAAATTGATTTTGATAGAGTTCTGGGCTCAGCTTGTGTGGGCATACTTTTACAGGGTTGTATTTACTTCCATTCTAATCTTTCCGGTGAGCTGACTGCTAAGGCATTATTCATGCATGTCAAAGGAAGTTGGTACTTCCATTTAGTGATTTACTGGCTTGGTTGCTTTTTGTTGAAGCCTGAATAAAGTGACAGGAATCTTTTTTACTCGGGATTGTTCTTGGCATTGCAAATGCAAGATATTCAGCTAAAATAAATACCCGTGAGAGTCATAAATGCCATTAAGGATTTGGATTCGAAAGGAATGCTGAAGTTTGGCTTGAATAAAGAGAAAAAGAGGATTTCATTGTTACAATTGCTGAGGTTGGCAGGGATAATTGTGTTCTCAGATGCATTCCCTTTAGTATCTGTACGTTGTCAGTTCAAGGATGAGCCGGAAGAGAAGGGAAAGGTTTTGTGCCTTCTTCACCCCCTCACCCACCTCCTGCCCTGAGAAAAATATCTGAAACCTAAACATGGTGGGAGGGCATGGGCTCCACTGGGACCGTGAGGAATATGCAGAGCTTTGAGAGACTCATCTCTTTTCTCCCTTCCTTTCCCCTCTTTCTCCCCCTCCGATTCAGTTGGCAGAATACATTTTACTGTGTAATTATTCACTGGTTTCTTGTCTCTTCATGTGCTTTTAAAAAAGTGAAACAAAATATTATTTTCTAGCAGGTGGTGACAGATTTTCGACAAGGCAATGAGGAAAGTGACAAGATAGAAAAAGTTTTTTTTTCTTTTTCTTTTTCTTTTTTTGGCCTGCAGAACCAAGACTTTGGGACTTTTGTGAATATATTAGTTTGGCTGGCAGAACATTTTATCCAGGACGCCAAACCAGCGCAAAGACCTAGTCCATAACCTCTAATCTTACAGACATGAACTCTATTATTTCCCATTAAAATTAGAGGTTACCAAATTGTAACAGATGTCCTTAATAGACATGTCTTTATTACTGGGGAACATTAGGTAAATGAAAATTGAACCCCGTATTTTAAGTCGCAGCTCATGAAAATACAAAGCTCCATGGCTGGATCTGGCATTTTAAGCCTAAATTATAGAAGCCTTTATACAATTTGCATTAATTGATGCATCAGCAATTTTTCTAAATCACAGCAAGTATGAAATAGTAGGAATTAAAAAAAAAAACAACAACAATTGAATCCTAGCTGCTCTAAGCAAACTACAATATTTGACACCCCCTAATTCATAGAGACCATATAGTGCATTGCAATAGCAAGAATAATTAATTAACTGCTAGAGAATAGGGTTGAGGGTGGAAATCTTCCAATAGACCTATAATGAAAACAAGCTGAGGGATGAATAACTTGATATAAAAGAGCTTTATGACTCTGTGTTGTTGCAGGTGTTTGAATATTTTAAAATAGGGAGATTAAGATGATGTCTATGTGTAGGACAGTTAAGCTACAAAAACACACAAAATGGACAAAAAATAAGAGACAAAACTGCTTTGCTAAAGTCATTGAAATTAGATATTATGTCCCTATGAAATTACTCCATCAACATGCATAATGAAATTTAAACACATTAATATTCTATATTACCTGCATTAAACCCTATGTACCTCCAGAGATTTTAATTTCACAGTCTGGTTTTCTTCTGCTTAACAAACTGTTTTCAAAAATAGTTTATAGTAGAATTAGCTTCATCATGGTGCCTATAGGTATAGGTACATATAGCATTTAAAGAGATGCAAAGTACTCAGTGCCTGTGAATAAAAACAAATGGTTTTTAAATACATAGATTTCTTCTTTTCTCATACTGATAACTCTGTGGGGGAAGAAAAGGTTCATATTTGCAGGCTTTTTCCATTATTAATAGTATTCCTATGGTATTCAATATGACGAGAAAGCATGTTTAGGGGGAAAAAAAGTGTTTTGCCAAATCTTGAAGCGGTGATGGCAATTCTGGGTCAATCAGAAAATGCAAGAACTTCATACAAGTGGGAATATTTGACAGCAAGATCACAGTAAAAACCATGGCAGGGGAGGGGGGGAGCGGGGGGGGGGTCCAGCCTAGCACATAAGGAGCTTGGAAGTTGTCATTCTGTCCTCACAACAGGTAAAAAGCTAACCAAACTGAAAAATCAACAGCTCTTCTTGGATCCATCAGATAAGTGATATCATAGGGTGAACTGCTGTCCTCAAAATTGGAGAGACAGACAGGCAGATAGAATCACAATTTATCTGAGTAGAAACTGAGGAGTAGAAACCTCTGTGGGAACTAGTGTCAGGGTAAAAAACAAAAACAAAAACAAAAACAAAAAACTTGAGCTATAGTTGACAAATTGTAGGGACTCCATGTAAACAAGTCCAAACATAAGAACTCTAGGCGGACTTCAGCATTAGGCATCTACACACTTTTGTGAATTTTGCCTCCAGGAGTCTTACCAGGTTCTCGGAGTGAATATTGGAGAAAAATGCTCTTATGCTTCCAGCAGGAAGAGGGGACAAAGAACCAATTTGAAATCTGTCAGAGCATTCTGTTCTTCTTAAAAAGGCTTGCACTCAGGAGAAACTGTTTTGCCAGAACCTAAATTGACCTGAGAAAAGAGAAATACCCAACCCCAGCCCACTTGAGCCATCCTCTCCACCTAAGGAGAGGAAAAACAGAGAGGCACAGAGGCACAGGCTGCCTAAAGGACTGGGGCCTAATTACGGGACCATAGAATACTCCTCCCCACCCCACTTCACCACCACATTACTTAAGATCTACTTGCAGTAGTTCCTGTTACCTTGTATATCATATCTGGCTAATAAGAAAAACATATAGGGCATAAAAAAGGCCAAAAAAAAAAAACAACACAAAAAAGACAAAAAACTTTGGAGAGATAGAGAAAGCATCAGATCAGGATCAGACTCAGACTTGGCCGAGGATGTTGGAATTATCAGACCAGAAATAAAAACAACTATAATTAATATTAGGGCTCCATAATGATGGTAAGGGCTCTAATGGATAAAGTAGACACCATATGCAAGAGCATATGGATGAAGTGAGCAGAGATTTGAAAATTCTAAGAATGACAAATTTTTTCCACATTTCTAGAGATAAAAAACACTGTAGCAAAAATGAGGAATGTCTTTGATGGACGCAAGTAGACTGGATATAGCTAAGGAAAAAAAAATATCTGAGCTTCACTATATGTCAACAGAAGCATCCAAAAGAAAAGCACAGAGAAAGAACGATGAAAAAACAAAAAACAAAAACAAACAAAAAAAACCCAAACAGGAAAGAATAGCCAAGAACCATGAGAAAACTACAAAAGGTATAATATACACCAGGTTGGATAATTTTATGTGTCAACTTAAGAAGATTATGGGGTGTCAAGATAATTGGTTAAACATTATTTCTGGATATGTCTGTGAGTGTTTTTGGATGAGAGTAGCATCTGAATGAAATGAAACAGATTATTGCCCTCTCCAGCGTGGGTGGGCAACATCCAATCTATGGAGCGACTACATAGAACTATAAGACAGATGAAAGTAGAATTTGCCCTTTGTCCCTGACTGCTGCTGGGACACTGGTCATCTCTTGTCTGTGGAACAAGACTTGAGCCATCAACCCTCTTAGTTCTCAGACTTTCATACTCAGACTGAACTACAACATTGACCTTCCTGGGTCTCCAGTTTACAAAGAGTAGATTGTGGAATTTCTCAGCCTGCATAATTGCACGAATCAATTCCTCCTAATAAATCTATTGGTTCTGTTTCTCAGGGGAATTCTGACTAATACATATGCATAATGGAAACATCAGAGGGAGAAGAAAGAGGAGGAAAAAAAAAAAGACAGAAGAAATATTTGAAGCAACAATGACTAAAAGCCTCTCCAAACTAATGTCAGACACCAAACCAGGCACCCATGTAGTTCACAGAACATCAAGCAGGATAAATGAAAAGCAACAACAACAACAACAACAACAACAACAAAACAGAAACAAACAGAAAACTACGCCTAGGCATATCATCTCCAAACCGCAGAAAATCAAAAATAGAGAAAAAAATGTGAAAGAAGCCAAAGAAGAAAAACGGTTTACCTGTTAACGAACAAAAATAAGAATTACATCAGACTCTTTCTCATGAAACAGGCAAGCAGAAAGAGAATGAAATAAAATATTTTAAGTGCCGAAAGTATAAAGTCCACTCACCAAGAATTCTGTATATGTAAAATTATCCTTCAAAAGCAAAGGAAAAATAAAGACTTCATGAGACAAACAAAAGTTGAGGGGACTTGTTACTAGTGGACCTGCCTCATAAGAAATGTTAAAGCTCCTCAGAGAGAAGGAAATGATATAGGTCAGAAACTCAGATCTATGTAAATTAAGGAAGAACATTGGAAAATGAATAGGTGAAGGTAAAATAAAAACTTCAGGGGCACCTGGGTGGCTCAGTCTGTTAGGCTTCTGACTCTTGACTTTGGCTCATGCCATGATCTCATGGTTCGTGAGATCGGGCCCCGGGTCAGGCTCTCTGTCACTGACAATGTGGAGCCTCCTTGGGATTCTTTCTCCCCTTTCTCTCTGCTCCCCTCCAATAAATAAATAAACTTAAAAAAAAAACCTCAGTTTTTCTTGGGGTGCCTGGCTGGCTGAGTCAGAAGAGCATGCGGCTCTCGATCTTGGGGTGCTGATCTGAGCCCCACATTGGTTGTAGAAATTATGGAAATAAATAAAATTTTAAAAACTTCATTTTTTCTTATTCCTAATTAATCTAGCAGGTAACAATTTGTTCAAAATAATAGTAACATATTTAATTATACACACACATTTATTTATTTATTTATTTATTTAATATATGAAATTTATTGTCAAGTTGGTTTCCATAGAACACCCAGTGGTCATCCCAGAAGATGCCATCTTCAATGCCCATCACCTCCCCTCCCCTCCCTCCCACCCCCATCAACCCTCAGTTTGTTCTGTTTTTAACAGTCTCTTATGCTTTGGCTCTCTCCCACTCTAATCTCTTTTTTTTTTTTCCTTCCCCTCCCCCATGGTCTTCTGTTAAGCTTCTCAGGATCCACATGAGTGAAAACATATGGTATCTGTCTTTCTCTGTATGACTTATTTCACTTAGCATAACACTCTCCAGTTCCATCCACATTGCTACAAAAGGCCATATTTCATTCTTTCTCATTGCCATGTAGTATTCCATTGTGTATATAAACCCCAATTTCTTTATCCATTCGTCAGTTGATGGACATTTAGACTCTTTCCATAATTTGGCTATTGTTGAAAGTGCTGCTATAAACATTGGGGTACAAGTGCCCCTATGCATCAGTACTCCTGAATCCCTTGGGTCAATTCCTAGCAGTGCTATTGCTGGGTCATAGGGTAGGTCTATTTTTAATTTTTTGAGGAACCTCCACGCTGTTTTCCAGAGTGGCTGCACCAGTTTGCATTCCTACCAACAGTGCAAGAGGGTTCCTGTTTCTCCACATCCTCTCCAGCATCTAGATTCTCCTGATTTGTTCATTTTGGCCACTCTGACTGGCGTGAGGTGATATCTGAGTGTGGTTTTGATTTGTATTTCCCTGATGAGGAGCGATGTTGAGCATCTTTTTATGTATACACACACATTTAAATATAAGTGAAATGAATAACAGCAATGATATAAGGGACAGGAGTGTGGAATTAGAATTATTTTATTATTATAAGGTATGGACACTATTTTTGAAGCAGTATAATGTTATCTATAAGTGGATTTGCATTAGTTTTAAATGTATGTTGCAAATTTTAGGGCAATCAATTAAACAATAAAACAGGTACTTTAATATACTGAGAAAGGAGAGAAAATGGAATCACTTAAAGTGGTAAAACCTTTTTCATAAAGCAGAAAAAACGTGAAAGATAAAAAATAGGAACAAAGAATAAGGCAGCAAACAGAAAATAGGAATAAAACAGTGACAATAATACCTAACATCTGCTGAACGCTTCCATGAACGACTATATATTTTATATACGGTGTCTCATTTACTGTTTCACAATTCTATAAGATAGTGATGATTTTAGTCTATTTCATAGATAATAGTTATGATTTGTTATAATGAGGGTGACGATGATAGCAGCTACCATATGCTGAGATCTTACTCTGTGCCTAACATCATTCTCAGTGCTTGAACCTGTTATCTCACTGAATACCAGCAACAATCTCATCAGGTTGATGCAATTACTGTTCCAGTTTAACAGATGAGAGAATTAGAGAGAGAACAAGGAACTGGTGTAACTTAAGTTTCAGGCAGATAGTTCTGGCATTTATCCCTAAATGAATCCGATGCCCATGTTCTTTCCATAAAGTAGGATATTTCCTAATACACAGCATGTGAACACACCTGTGAACACTTCAATATCATTTCCAATTTTTATTACTACATGCCTTTTTCTGGAGGAATATCTTCATTATTTTTTTTTTCAACGTTTTTTTTTTTTTTTTTTTTTTTTTGGGACAGAGAGAGACAGAGCATGAATGGGGGAGGGGCAGAGAGAGAGGGAGACACAGAATCGGAAACAGGCTCCAGGCTCCGAGCCATCGGCCCAGAGCCTGACGCGGGGCTCGAACTCACGGACCGCGAGATCGTGACCTGGCTGAAGTCGGACGCTTAACCGACTGTGCCACCCAGGCGCCCCTTCATTATTTTTATTATATCCCCCATAAGATATGGGGTCCCAACATAAATGTATGATGCTATATGCTGTATCACATCGCATCATGCTTCCTGCCCTGTTGCAAAAATATAACACATTGGAAAAAAAAGCTATGAAATTTCATCTAAAATATCACAAAACAAATATAAATATAATTCACCTACATGTTTCTTAGATTGGCAATTGCATGGAAAACATTATTTGTGACTTATGGAAAAGACTGAAGTAGTGGTGATTTGGCAGTTTTAAAGGGAACACTTTTTGCACATTAGTGGACAGACTATAGTTAAAAGTACGGTTATAGATAGATATATCTATCTTGACATGCTTTATTTTTTAATTTTTTATTTAATTTTTAACATGTTTATTTATTTTTGTTTTTTTTTTAAATTTTTTTTTTTCCAACGTTTTTTATTTATTTTTGGGACAGAGAGAGACAGAGCATGAACGGGGGAGGGGCAGAGAGAGAGGGAGACACAGAATCAGAAACAGGCTCCAGGCTCTGAGCCATCAGCCCAGAGCCTGACGCGGGGCTCGAACTCACGGACCGCGAGATCGTGACCTGGCTGAAGTCGGACGCTTAACCGACTGCGCCACCCAGGCGCCCCCATGTTTATTTATTTTTGAGAGAGAGAGAGAGACAGAGTGTGAGCCGGGGAGGGGCAGAGGGAGAGAGAGAGAGACACAGAATCGGAAGCAGACTCCAGGTTCTGAGCTGTCAGCACAGAGTCTGACATGGGGCTCGAACCCACAAACTGTAAGATCATGACCTGAGCCGAAGTCGGATGCCCAACCAACTGAGCCATCCAGGCACCCTAATCTTGTCACGCTTTTTAAACAAAACTTCAATCTCTTGCAATGCTGTTTCCTTTGTAACGTGGATGTGCAATTAGCTTTCTGTTTTATAATATGGTATTATAAGCTGACATGGAAAGGGGAAGAGAAAAAGGACAGACAGATGGACAGAAGGATGGAAGGGAAGGAGGGAGGGAGGGAGGAAAGAAGAAAAGAAGAAAGATGGGAAGGAGTGTGGAAAACTGAAGGATAGTTCACTGGGTAAATACACAATAATTTTCTAGGGAAATCCAGTATTGTTTTCCTAACTGAATAAGCCCCTGTCTATTGTAATAAATATTGCTTTTGCTATAGCCATATCTGCTTGTATCTTTAAGTAAGATGCATTTGAATGATTTTTTTTCAGTTAAGTAATCAGTTAATTTGGTCAAAACAACTAAATGAATAGTACATACATTTATATTGACCTCTAATCTCATGACCAATACAGATGCTCTTCTATAATTGCTCAAAGTCAATTGTCCCTTGCATGTAACACAACACTGTTTTGTATGAAGAGCAAAACTCATCCATGCTCTGCCATGTTAATTCTTATTTATCTCTCACGAAACTTTGTCCATTTTTCTAGGAAATATTTCCTGTCATTGTTTTGTATTTACTAAATCCCTTCCCTTTTTTCCAGCTTTTCAAACTCTTATCACATTACTGCACATCAATTATGTAATGTATGTTTCCAACAACTAAACAGTAAACCTTTGGATTTCAGTGCTATATCTTATTTATTTCCTTATCCTTGGTGCATAGGACAGGGCTAGTCATGTGGTAGGTGCTAATGGATTGTGTTATAGAACCTTAATATTATTTATGTTGAATGAGTGAAACCTATAAAATCCATGAATTTTAAAGCATTGTACACTTACAAATAATATGCTTTGATGCAAAAATATGCATGCACTCATCACTTCATTCCAGTGGGTCGTCACTGGGATTCCAATTTAATAGTTCTAGGATAGAGTTTACCACCCATATTTATATTAAGCTCAGGCAATTCCAAGGCACGTCGACTTTGGAGAAAAACTGGGCTATGTGTTCTCAAAGTCTCTCACACTATTATGAACATGTTTTTCTTCAATGATTTTCAACATGTATATAGTGTAATGAATCCCTTTTTATTTGTCAGCCTTTTTAATTTGTTGAGGCCATTACGAGTTGCAGTATTTGTTTCTTCAACATAATAATTTTCAGTCTGGGAACATTATTATATTAATAAGTATGTTCTTTTATCCACACCTAATTATTTAAAACTATTTTAGAATAGATCACTGTGTGGGTATACTGTGGAGCAATCAAGACTTATAATCATTCTCTACTGGGGACAGAACTGTCTCCTAGGGATATACTGGGTTGTCCTAAGTTTAGAGAGCTACAGGCATTTAGTGGGCAGGCGTCAGGGATAATAGATTGCTGGTATGCTTGGGATGATCCTGTACAAAAAAGACTTGTCCTACCCAAAGTAGCAATAGCACCGCTTTGAGAAATAATATTAGAATGAGTTCTAATTAGAAAGGAGAGACGATTTAATATATGAACAGAAGTGGATTAAAGGAATTAGGAATCTAGTTGAAAAGTCATTGGTTATCTTATTAAACTCTACATGCGCCCCCAGGAAAGGAAATGTTACAACAAGGCAAGAATGATGTCCTGCTGTCTGTATTCACCCACATGAATATTAGAGTAAATTTATCTCTGAAGTGGGCTTTTTTATGACCATATTTCAAATTCAATGAAAGCACACAGACACTGTGCCAAGTTTTAATGCATTATTTCACTTGATATTCACAACAGGATTCCCAACATACAGACGACTAAACTGAGACCAAAGAGACAATTATTATTATTATTATTATTTCTTTTTAGTATCTGAAATAATTTGCCTGTTTATACAGTTTATACATAGCAGAACTAAAATGAAATGCCCAAATCTATTTAACTAAGTTGCTGGAGTTTGTAAGGTTCTGGGTGGCAAACCACAAAAAAAAAAAAAAAAAAAAAAAAAAAAATAATCCTGGCTAAATAAGCAGGAAAGAAGAAGGGGCGCCTGGGTGGCTTAGTTGGTTAGGCATCCAACTTTGGCTCAGGTCATGATCTCCTGATTCCTGGGTTTGAGCTGAGCCCCGTGTCAGGTGAACTGGAGCCCTGCTTCTCCCTCTCTACCTCTCTCTCTCTCTCTCTCTCTCTCCTTCCTTCTCTCCCCCTCTCCCTCCCCCCTCCCTTTCTCTCTGCTCCTCATGGGGTTCTCTCTCTCTCTCCCCCTTTCTCTGAACCCTCTTTCACTTGTGCCCTCTCTCTCTTAAAAAAAAAAAAAGCAGGAAAGAAGTTAACTTGATGGGTATAAAGTAACTTGCAGCATCTACAGGAAAGCTATAGAACCAGACTCAGATTCAGAATTTGGATCTGAATCAAAAGAAGCTAAGCTGATGAGAACAGAGTCAAGATCATGTCTTTGGCATTAAAGCTACTGTTACTGGACACTCATCACCACCAGGGCTGGCACCACTGCTATGGGACAGAAACTGACAGAACTGCTATGAGACAGAAACTGGGACAGAAACTCGCCCACAGCTGGATTCTTAACCCTGCCATCACTGCTATGAGTTTTCTATCTCTCTTTGTGCCTTTGCTTTATTGTTTTAGGATTCAAAACCCTAGGTATGAGTACCCAGTTTGCTGGCCCAATATTCCTGAGCTCCCAGAGCAAGAGGGGAAGGGGATAAAGACCCTCATTCTTCAACCTTTAACTTCTTTCAGTATCTGACAGGAATTTACTTGCCACAAATCTGGCATTTTCCACAGAGAAGAAGTATTGGGATATTGGTAGTCTTAACATTCTACATAATGCAGTGGCTTTGGGTTAGTTATGGAGACATGGATTTCATTTATATTCTTCAGCTATCATTTAAGGTCATCCCATTAGGTTTTAAATGCACATAAATATGCTAGAAGACCCCTATTTAAGAACAGGTATGTTACAAATTTTGTACTGAAATAGGTTGTTTGGAACACAAAGAAGGAAAGAGATAGTAAATTATACAGGTCAATTCAGAGTTGCTCTACTTAATTCTAAAGCAGTGATTATTTCAACGTTTTCAATGTATGGGATACTTCACAGTTACAAAGCTCCTTTCCATATATTATTTTAGCTAGGCAGTTTTCTAACTTCTCTGCCTTCAACTCTTAAAAAGTATGGAGGACCCCAAGGACCTGTGTACATGTGGGTTATATTTATCAATAGGAGCTCTGTTAGAAATGTAAATTGAGAAACAAAAAAAAATATCTCGTACCTAAAAAAAATAATAAACTTATTACGTGTTAATATAAATAAATAATAAACTCATTCCATGTTGTTTTTATCATTATAATAAATTTCTAAAACAAACAATAATTCCTGAGAATAATGGAGTTTTTAATACTCTGGAAAACTTCTTTAATATCTGACTTAAAAAAGATACTGTCTGGATTATCATCTCTTCTGCACTTAATCTGTTCTGATATCATGTGCCAAATAGCTTCTAGAAAAATTCACTATACATTCATGAGTGAATGAGAGTGAATAAGATAAATAGCTCTTAGTAGTATTATTATCAAAATAGTTTTAGCCTCATGGTACCCCTAAACGTATGGAGAACCACCAAGGGTTCCTGAGCCACGCTCTGAAAACTGCCTTGTTAGCTGAACAATTTTGGCAGGGAAGATCATAAGCATTGTTATTTCCACTTTTTTAGAATGAAAGCATAGTGATTTGTATATATAAATGTTTGTTTTTGACAAAGAGAGAGAGAGAGAGAGACATGGAAACAGAGCACGAGCTGGGGAGGGGCAGAGAGAGAGGGAGACAGAGGATCTGACTTGGCTTTGTGCCCAATGTGGGGCTTGAACTCACAAACCATGAGATTATGACCTGAGCTGAAGTCGATACTTAATTGACTGAGCCTACCAGGCAATTGACTGAGCCACCGAAAGCATAGTGATTTTTAAATGCTTTATATTTATATATGCATTTCAAATTTATTTCAAATATATGCATTTCAAATATTTATTTCAAATAAATTTCAAATAAATTTTCAAATTAATTTCATATATATATGTATATATATATATATACGTATATATATATATACGTGTATATATACGTATATATATATATATATACGTATATATATATATATATACGTATATATATACGTATATATATATATATACGTATATATATACGTATATATATACGTATATATATATATATGCCTTACGGTGACATGTAACACAGTTAAGTAAACAAGAGATAGTATTATCGTCATCTTACAGATGAGGGAAATGAAAGAGAAGTTTAAACTTGCCTGTTATTAGTTAGCTGTTAAGTACAAGAGCAGGAATCAGAACTCAGAGTTTTTGGTTCCTGATTTAGGATATTTTCTACACAGTATATTAAAAGTATTAAGGGTACTTTGAGTATATCCAAGAACAATTCTTAACTGATTCTATGGGAAAGCTAGGTTCCAGTGAAATCCACATTCCATTTTTGGGATGGTGGTAATGGGAAGTGGCTCCTTCAAAGGGGAATTTGAGATGTGGATGAGATAAGCTGACGTCTTTCTGGTGGTATGGGCTGTCCTTAAGGAGGAGTTTGTTAATGTTTTTAGCCTGAGGGAACATGGACCGCTTTCTCCTTCGCGGTGTTCAGAAATAGGAAACAAAGCAACCTAGGCTTCCAAAGTCTTTGGACTTAGAATCTTGTGACATATTCTACAACTGGATGCTCTTAATTAACTATTTGTAAATTGGGAAGTGGTGGAATTTTCATATAAAAAGAGAATATAAATTTCATTAGGCGGTGATGGCCCTTCTTGTTTACCATGGGATTATCAAGTTCTGGGACTGAAACCAAAGAATCAGTAGGTATTGGGTGCATAAGTAAATGAATAGTAAATGTAATAGCCTATCCATTTTCTTCTGTGGAAGGAAAGCAAATGTGAACCTCTCTAGCCAACCCAACTGCTGCGTATAAAATGTGTCAATTAGAGGGCTGTTTGAACCTGCTGGGAGCTAAGCCACACCTCCCTTTTAGTCTGAAAGGCTTCACAAAAGGTGGTGACCCCAGGATAATTAACAATTCTGTTGGCACCTAATTGGTTTCAAGTGGTTTGCATACACCTAGAGAGATTGAATAGGCTACCCCTTTCCTTTCTTTTTAAAATACAGGTTTCACTCACATTATGAATTAACTGAATAAAAGTGAAAATGAATAAAGATTAAAGTGGCACCCTCCCTTCCCCCACCCCCCAACTCTCAGAACTATGGCTGAAACTTTCAGTGGGGTGGTGAATAGCCTTTGACATCTGAAATTCCACATTGATTCATTTGCCAAGTGTGTGTGTGTGTGTGTGTGTGTGTGTGTGTGTGTGTGTGTGTGTGTGTTTTGGGGGGGGAGTGTGTGTAATATGTCTCTGGTTAATTTTGTCTTTTAGATGATATTAAATCACACTACTGGGGATTATATTTTCATCTCAATCTTATACGTATTACCAGATGCTGGTTAATAATTGACAAATAAAAAATATTGTAAAATGTTTTAAATCTATAACAAAAAAGTCATACTGACATTAAGGAAGGAAAGTGCTATAGGCAGAGAAACAACTTTTTTGTGAAATTCTATCATAAGAGTAAAAATTGGGAGAAGAATCTGGAAATTGCTCTATGAAAGTAAAAAATATCCTATGAGAATTGTTCTTAAGAAGTAAAGAGTGGGGTGCCTGGGTGGCTCAGTTGGTGAACCACCGACTCTTGCTTTCAGCTTAGGTCATAATCTCACGGTTGGAGCCCCGCAACTGGCTCTGGGCTGGCAGCACAGAGCCTGCTTGGGATTCTCTATCACCGCTCTCTCTGCCCCTCCCCTGCTCATGCTCTCTATTTCGCTCTCAAAATAAATAAATAAACATTTTAAAAAAATTTAAAAAAATTTTTTTAAGTGTTTATTTTTGAGAGCGAAAGAGAGAGACAGACAGAGAGAGAGCACGAACAGGGGAGGGGCAGAGAGAGAGGAAGACACGGAATCTGAAGCAGGCTCCAGGCTCCGAGCTGTCAACACAGAGCCCAATGTTGGGCTTGAAACATCAACTGTGAGATCATGACCTGTGCTAAGATTGGATGCTTAACCGACTGAGCCACCAAGGCACCTCCCCAAAAAATATTTTAAGAAATGAATTAAAGATTTTTATCACTTATTTATACCCCCAAACTGGAATTTATATTGTGAAGAATTTTGATTGTGAGCTAAAAAAATTCCTACATTTTTAGACAGTCAACTTGATATTAAATCACTTTTCATATCCATATAAACTCTGAGAATGTTAGTGCTGGAAGAGGGGTCCTTAGGTCCACCACACTTCTTCATTTTACACAGTGTGTGGGTTGAGAGTGCAACACTGGTACCAGACCATCTGGGTTTTAATCCAGACTCCAGGACAAAGTAGCTTTAAACTCAGGACATTAAAAGTTATTGTGGCACCTGTGTGGCTCAGTCGGTTAAGCATCTGACTTGGGCTCAGGTCATGATATCATGGTTTGAGTTTGAGCCCCATCTTGGACTCTGAACTGACAGCTCAGAGCCTGGAGCCTGCTTCAGATTCTGTGTCTCCCTCTCTCTCTGCCCCTCTCCTGCTCGCACTCTGTGTCTCTCTCTCTCTCTCAAAAATAAATAAACATTTAAAAATTTTAAAAAAAAGTTATTTTTTCTACTGCCAATGATCCCTAATCTGTAATTAATAATGGTACTCATCTCATTATTTAGGTGATTAAACAATTTAATAAATATAAAGAGCTTGAGTTAATGGTAAGTGTTCAATACGTGCTAGACATTATTCTTATTCATGCAGAGTCCCACCGAAACAAAATTTCCCCCCACTGATTTAGTGGAAAAGGCTGATTCAGACCCAGTTGTTTAGCACTTTTGCAAGAGACATCCCATCACTCCTGGGCCACAAGCATCTAGGCCAATTTTAAACAAAGTTATTGACTTTATTGTTAAAATAGAAATACAATTTTCAAGGCCAAAATGTTTGTTTTGCCTACCCTATTCTATCTTTCTTGTCTTCTCTTCCTCTTATATGTCTTTTTCTTGACTTAGCCCAATTTGAAAACATACCCATACATGCACACTGATATCTTTAAAAAGGAATCAAATGCACATTCAATACATTTTGTTCATTGAATCCAAATAAGGCAAATTCAACCTTTCTGGTCTTAACATATGAGACAAAAAATGTAAGACCTTTTTTTATTTTCAGGAGCAAAAAGTAATAGGTGATTTTCTATTCATTTATTTTCATGTAATCTACAAATCCCAAACTGGATTCATGAGCAGTTTGGTCAACAATAATTATGCTTTTAATAAGCAATATCTATAATTTCTTGTTAATCACTTTGGGTTTCAGTGTTGTAGAAAATCAAAATCATTCGATGCAAAAATTATATATTGCATCTTTTTCTAATAGAAGGGTAGGATGAAAACTAATATTTTTGATAGACCAAGAATTTAATAATGCCAACTCATTTAATCTTCAGAATAACTTGAAGTACCAATAATAACACATACCATTTTGGGTGCATATAACATGTCCTGGAGCCATGCTAAGTACATAATCCTCATAACAATTCGCATAGCAATGCTATGAAAGAGATCCAACTGTCATTTTCATTTTGTGGAGGAACCAAGATGCTAAGAATTTACATGATCAATCCATTGTCCCCTGTGGTTTGGAAGACAGCAGGATTTGAATTTAAATTCAAGTTTGTCTGATGGCAAAATGCGTACTCTTTGGCATACAGTCTGTTTCCTTTGCTTCGAGCACCTAGCGTAGTATCTAGCACCTAACACAATGCCTGATTCATACTAGACAAACCATAAATGTTGGGGAATAACACATTTGTGTTATTGGAGAAGCAATATGGTGTGAAAAGAACAGGGGGTTTGGTATCAGAGAACATTGGTTAAAATTCATGTTTCAGTGCTTTCTAATTAACTGACATTGTGTTGTTTTATCATTTTGGCAACTTGGTTTCTATTTCCCTAAAATGGGTTTACCAGTAGATATGTTATAATGTGAGGATTAAAGTGTATTTATAGTAGTTAACCTTGTGCCTTATATTCTCTGGTAGATACTCAATTGTAGGTACTGTTATACATGTGTATAAGACATCAATGTCAAATGCACTCAAAATACTTTATATGTTACCATAATGACGCAAAGAAGCTGATAAGAATTGATCAGTAAGAACTTTGTATTACTTTTCTTTTTTGTGTCTTAACCCCTGAGATTTTGTTCTAAAACTCCATCATTGTGGACATAAACCTTCTTTATTTTAATCCAATTAAAAACGTCCTCCTTTGATTCTGAACTGTCTTCTCTGTGCAGTCAGTTATCTCTACAGAAACCATTACCAAATATATCAAGTATATAACATGTATTTTAATGGAATTTTATGGGAAGAGAATGTGAGGTTTCATTGAAATGTTTTGGGGAAAGATGTATACTACTTATAAATATATATTTAATTACAAATATACATTAAATACATTTATAAAGTAAAAATAAGACTTAGATAAGCAAAGTATTGATAATGGAAATATTTTCTGGAACTAATCTGTACATTTTGTTATAGATATATTCAATAATCAATTCACTTGATTCATTCTTATTTATGATATTTAAATTACTAATAGCTTGCGCATAACAGCTTATATAATCACTCTATTCTCTCATTGCAACTACGAATGTTCTTTATTGATTTTGTTAGCTAAAAATGATTATTTTAGGACTTGAATATTTATTGGCATAAATGTGGATCTCATGTTAACGTTGTTTAAAATTGAAACATTCTGTGAAATACCTAGGTGTAAGACAGCAATTCCAGCACAGGTGGGTAATTTAAGTTAATTCTGATGTAAATATCTTTTAGATAAACATCTTTTTTTAAAAAAGTTTATTTATTTATTTTGAGAGAGAGCACAAGCAGAAGGACATAGAGAGAGAATCCCAGGCACGGTCTGCACGCTGTGCTGACAGGGCTCAATCCCAGGATCATGACATGAGCCAAAATCAAGAGTCAGCTGCTCAACTGACTGAGCCCTAGACAAGCACCATCCAATTCATTTCCATAACATATGGATCAGAGTTTCCCGTATCCCCCCTGGCAATCCCAGTAAGTGTTCTAACAGCCACATTTATTATTATTATTATTATTATTATTATTATTATCATTATTTTACTATTTTCTCCTTCTCATTAGTGAATATTTCTCTGTATATCACAGTACATGGAATATTTCGTACTGAGTGGCTCTTTTACCAAGTCCTCTGAGGATTTTTGACACTCAAAATGATGTTCCTCTACAACACTGAAATCTCTTTCTTTACTTCAAATTCCTAGTGTATAAATTACATAGTTAAAAACAAGATCTCCAGGGGCGCCTGGGTGGCGCAGTCGGTTAAGCGTCCGACTTCAGCCAGGTCACGATCTCGCGGTCCGGGAGTTCGAGCCCCGCGTCAGGCTCTGGGCTGATGGCTCGGAGCCTGGAGCCTGTTTCCGATTCTGTGTCTCCCTCTCTCTCTGCCCCTCCCCCGTTCATGCTCTGTCTCTCTCTGTCCCAAAAATAAAAATAAAAAACGTTGAAAAAAAAAATTTAAAAAAAAAACAAAAAAAACAAAAAAAAACCAAGATCTCCAATATGTTAAGGCCCCAATTGTTACAGACATTTGTACATTAGAAAACAAACAAACAAACAACTTTTGGGATACAAAGTACAATATCTGATACATTTTTGTCTTTCAAAAAATAAGCTTAGGAGAAAATCCTTTCATTCAGCTCTGATATGATTTTTGATATTTTAAAAAGACTTTGGTACAATTACACTCTTTTCCCATGCTAAGTGTTACTTTCATTCAATTATTTGTACACCTATTCCCTTGATTCATTTGCCCCAGGTGATATGATGGCATTAAAACAAAACAAAATAAAACAGAACAAAACCAAAAATTACTCCCTGTTCTATAACATAACATTATTTTTCTTTTCTATGGAGACATCAAAAATTTTAGCGTTATTAACATTGCTTTGAAATCCCTATACAAGTCATCCATATTTGATCTTAATTAAAGAACAATTTTGAAATTGTTAGAAAAGTTTATCAGATTTCATTAGACTCTTGTTAGGTTAATCCTTTTGTATTTCTGCACACTTTTCATTTAGTCCACTGAGGCCAGGGTTCTCAGGCCAAAGGAATTTCTTCTAGTCAAGGTAGAAGTTAATAGAAAGACGGGCACAAAAGGTAACTATGATCTGCCAAGAGCAAGTAAAGAACAGTGTAGGTGAAATGTTTCTATGAAGGAAGTTAATCAAAGGAGAATTAAGGTCAGTTATGTATTCCTAACTGTTTTGTTGATTTTTAATGTGTTGATGTTGTTGTGATAAATTTAAATTGTAAAACTGATGCATCAGGTGAGTTCCCAAATGAAGCAGTGGCAATTTAAGTTTTCAAAAGTATAGGTTTTCTCTTTTAATTCCATTCGATTTGCAATGTCACAGGACCAGATAAGGCAAGCAGTTGTCCTTCTTAGGTACTTGTGCTATCTTTGCTCCTTGTACTTATCCACTATTTTTCTTTTAGAAATCAGGTGGATGCTCCAGGTATGCGTATTTTATTTTCAAGTAGCCTGCACTACTTGAAAAAGCCAAGGCATATAAAATGATATAAACTGAAATTTACCTGAATCTTGCAAACAAAGCTGTAGAGCTCTGGAAGAATATTCTCAACATTTTCAATTAAAAAGTTAAAAAAAAAACTACCTATTTTAGGGACATATGAAAGGTTAATATCTATTAGGAAATTTATTAGTATGCAATGATCATTTGATCATATGTTTTTAAATATAAATATTAGTCATTAAGCTCTTTATATTTTATTTTTATTTTTTTAAGTTTATTCATTTATTTTGAGAGAGAGAGAGAAAGAGAGAGAAAGCATGAGTGGGGAGGAGCAGAGAGAGAGAGAGAGAGAGAGAGAGAGGATCTCTTTATGCTGAGACTGTCATGGGGCTTGAACTCACAGACCTTGAGATCATGACCTGAGCCATCCAGGTGCCCCTGTACCTTTTAAAGCAATGATTTAAATCTAATACAGAAGTTTAGATTCTGTGATATTCTGTGTCATAAGAGAGTTCATACAATATTATCAGGAAGAGTTTATTCTGTAGAATGAAGTATAAATATTACTCTAGAGAGAAAAAGCATTTTAGTATTCCAAATTTATTCTAAATTCCATGCAAAGGGTGTAAATGACCTTAATGTAGAAAGAGCATTGGTTGCAGAGTGCCTGGGTGGCCCTGTCAGTTGAGTGTGTGACTTTTGGTTTCGGCTCAGGTTGTGATCTCACGGTTCCTGAGTTCGAGCCCCGTAATGGTTTCTTGCACTGACAGTGCAGAGTCTGCTTGGGATTCTCTTTCCCTCTTTCTCTGCCTCTCCCCTGCTCATGCGCTCTGTCTCTGTCTCTGTCTCTCTCTCTCAAAAATACAATTAAAAAAAAACTTAAAAAAAATGAAGAGCAATGGTTGTAATATGCAGGCACCTATTTTGGTAATAATTTTTTATAGTCTCCTTGCTATTCAGGAAGTATTTTTGATCCCCAGAATCATCTCCCTTTCTAAACGTTTAGAAATTTAGACTCTTTTTTTTTTTTTTTTTTTGGCCAGACTCTGGTTATATATGTTGGTTTCTCAAGAAGGCACTTGGGTGATGTTGGGATAATAGATTTAAATTTTTTTTTTTTTTATTTTAGAGAGAGAGAGAGAGTGAGCAAGCCAGCTGGGGAGAGGGGAGAGGGAGAGAGAGTGAGAATCCCAAGAGACATGGATGTAGGACTCAATCCCATGACCCTGGGATCATGACCTGAGCTGAAATCAAGAGTCGGACACTCAGCTAAGGTACCCAGGAACCCCTAAATTTTAAAAATGTAATTTTACCTTACTGAGAATCTCCACCAATCATTTGTACCCAAATTGTATACTTATATGTAAAACCAGAATAAATAGATTTAGTTTCTAGAAATATATTTAAAAACCAAAAAGCCCAATTTACTTATTAAATTTCTTAAGCATGTATATAATTACTTGAACTCATATAAAATCCTTTACACTAAAAGAAAGTCATTCCTGACTAAAACTCCGAAGTTGCTATAAGTCATCCCCTCCAAGCCTCCTTCCATGTCTATGTTGTGTTCTCCTTTGCATAATGGTGCCACCAGAGAATTAGATTCCATTTCTTCATCCGTGAGAAGAGATCATCATATGTACAACATAAAGTTGCTCTGAGGATTCAATTAGACAAAGTGCAATGCCTGGCGTACTGTGGGGCACAATAAGCGATAGATTTTATCCTCTGTTCTCCTACTTTATTTTAAGGCATAATCCACCATTTTTTATTAAGAATATGTGAAGGAAAGACACTCTTTTTGCAATCTAAGGATTTTTCTTCACCTGCAAGAATAAAAGTATTGCGATGCTGTAGAAATGTAGCTTTTAAATAGGAGTGAGTATTTCAATAGGGCTTGGTGAAGCAGGACATTAACTTCTGGGGATATGATCACTTATTTACATTAAAAAAGCAATATCATAAATAGCAACTGCCATTCAGAATTAGACTAAAATTGTGAGTCTTGCATTGTCAATTCAGACATGTGCTCCAGTAGCACAGCTTGTGTTATTTTTGCACTTTCTAAAAAAAGACCTTTCAAGAGCAGCGTTTCAATAATATTTTAAAACTCAATACTTGTTTCTTATGAAATTGAATTAGCATTTCTACAGAGATGGTAATATTAGAAAAACAGAAAATTAAATCCAAATTCTGGGAAATCTGTTAAATCAGTACCAGTAATAAGATATCTGGATTTAACTTCAGATATTATAGAAGACAAATCAGGGATTGTATTTTTATCTATAATGGTATCAAGGTGGCTAATCATCACTATTAAATTGAGGGCAGATGAGTCATGTGTGTGAAATGAACATGTGGACTCATTCCAATTCCTCTGAGAAAGAACCTATAATTGGCATCAATTAGTCCTCTTGTTGGCAGTTTTAGTAAACCATCTGAAATTTAATAAACAGAGACTGAAATGCATTCTCAATGAAAGACAGTCATCTTGGACATTGATGAGAGCTGATTAGCAAATTGGCAGTTGGTATTCACCCTCCCTCTTCAAATATTGACTTAGTTCACTTAATGTTTTTCCCCCTTTATCATTATAAGACTCATTTTTACTGCCTTCAAAAAAAAATTAAGTTCTCCTAAATAAATATTTATGTGACAGTTTTACTTTGTCCCTCTGCATATACACTGATATTAACGCATGTGCTAGAGAGAAATGGAGAAACCCCAGGGTACCACCTGCTACATTGATGTTCTATACACGTTAAACAAAACTATGACCTTAAAGTGGTAATGCATTATCTCACGTGCTTACTTGAGGTCATGGAGAGTAGGGCTATTCATGGAAAAGTTCAGAGGAGCATTTCATGTTAAATTCACAACTTTGTAAACTAGGAGACTACGATGGCTCCCTAACCCAGCTGTGTTGTAATATGAGGTGTCAACCCTAAGAGAACTTAGATCAAGAAAACACAACAAGCTATTATTTTGTTGTGAAAATTAATTCTTTCTCTTTAACTTCACAATCACCAAGTCTGTGTTTTCAGACTTGACTAAAGTTCTTGAACTTAACATTATGGATAAACACATGTACATTGTTTCAGTTTTAAAAGAATCATAATAATATGAGGGTGACTATGCAATGTAGTAAAAAATATTAAGGAAAGTAGTAAAACAGCTTTCGTGTTTTCTATTTGTTGATTATTAATAATTTAAAATATAATTTAAAATAAATTTATTTAAATAATTTAAAATAAATTTAAAATTTAATTCAATTTAAAATTTAATTTAATTTAAAATAAATTTAAAATAATTTAAAAATCTTTCTCTTTTGACTTATCCAAGTCATGTTTAATAAATGTGTTAATGATTTCCTACATGTTTAGTTTGAATTTCCTAAAATTTTTATTCTCTCTTCTAGGAAGTATAGATGCCAATATCAAACCTGTTGAAATTAATATTTAATATTTGCCTTTTAAAATATCTGCTGAACAATGTAATGAACATTGAAAAATATGGTGTCATATGAACTAGTTTGGGATTCATTTACTTCATATATTTTTAATAAGGCATCATGCTATCAGTGGGTAACATTTATCAAAGTCTACATTAGATATAGTATCTAGATATTATCTATTTATACTAATCATATTCCAGAAAATTCTTTGGTTTATTTACTAGCCATTGCAATGAGACCCAGGGTACAGAACATATGAGTTGAAGTTCAACTGAGGAGCAAGTGTGTTTGGACACAAAAATACTTGAAGTTTTGACTTGTCAGATAGTGACTAAAAGAAAAAAGAAAAATGTATAAAATATTATGTCATAATGCACTGATATCCCAACTTAGTTAAAATATTCTAGAGTGATGTAACTTTTCAGGAAACTTAGAACCTGGAATGGTAACCTAGATATCACTTGAAGTCATTTTATCCTATGAAGCTTGAATAAAAGGAGCTGGGCCCACTGTCCCAGTATGGTGGGAAGGACCTCCCCAAACATATGTGATTTCTAGATGTTTATGGTCATGAGGATCCCTGCGACTCCAGGTTTTGACTTTCAGTCCAGTCCATTTTATTCCCATCTTATCCTCCAGGCTTCTCACCTCCTTGCATGAATGCAGATATGGTAGATCACCTTTTGTTTTCATTCTGCCTTAGGACTTGGCCTCATCCTTTCATCTCCCAAGCTTCTTCTGTGACATCTATCCCAATTTAATTGTACAAAGCTCTTGAACTATCCCTCTGTACATAGCCGTAGACTCACTGTTTTGCTCTGCTAAAGTACAAGATCTCTTCCAGGGTCACTGTTTCTCAGAGAAGAAATAAAAATGTTGATCTTTTATTTCTTGATTTCTCCACCGATAACTGGAAATGGTACAGAGAGAATTAAAAGACAGTGTGACCTTCATCACCTTTAGTTTTAAATGGTGTGCCCCCCCTCCCCCCCCAGATATCACCTTGATCTTCAGAAGTTTCATTGCTGTGCCACAGAGGTCAGATTTCATAATAAATGGCAAGTTATCATTTCTGTTGAAGGTATATTACCCTTTCAGAAGACAAAATCAATGGTTCCTGTATTGTGGCTTTAGTGAGAACACACACACACATGGATGACACACTAGCTTCTACATGAGAGAAGGAATCCAAGGACAGATATATCTATGATATCACCAACAGTAAGATCCCCAAACTGAAGGAGATACTACTATGTTGTTTTACATTACTAAGTTTTTGGTGATTTTACCGCTAGATCATCATTTTATTGTTCATCATTATAATAGTAAAAAAAAAAAAAAAGTTAATCCTCATTGAAAAAACATTTGCCAAGTTATACCCCTATTTCCTAGGTCAACAGCTTTCTTACCTAAAGCTTTAATTCTGGTTCTTTTCATAACTTGCTCAAATTTCTTCTTTATCTCCATGTGCTCCTATTCTCTCCAGAAATACCACTCTTGTTCCTTGCAATCTTCTCTTCTTCAGGAACACGAGCTTCTTTCTATTTCTGAATGTATTCCATCTCCTTCTACCTCGTTCTCTCCCTTCTGCTTGCCTTTGCAGCAGTTCTTCCTTCTCTCCGGCTTCCTTAGCCTCCAGCCATCAGGGTTCTTCCTCACCATTGGTCTTCTCTTCAGCCACCTTTTTTTTTTTTAATGTTTATTTAATTTTTGACAGAGAGAAGAAGACAGAGCATGAGTTGGGGAGGGGTAGAGAGAGGGAGACAGAATCTGAAGCAGGCTCCAGGCTCTGAGCTGTCAGCACAGAGCCTGGCGTGGGGCTCGAACCCATGAACTGCGAGATCATGACCTAAGCAAAAGTCAGACACTCAAGTGACTGAGCCACCCAGGCACCCCTTTTCAGCCACCTTTGATACAGAGGCAGTCCCATTGAATGGCTCTGTTGGGGTGGGGGCTGTGGCTAGAACAGCAGGAGTGGTCCCAGATTTGATGGGTGATCACTCTTCAATTCTGACATCTTTCCCCTTCACTAAAGCTGCTCTGCTTTTTTAGCAAGGACTCACTGGCAACTTTCTTCATTTCTTTCTCTCAGTTTAATCTCTCATGCAACATCCTGACTTCTCTCTTGGTAGGGCAGATGCCTGGGGATGGGACCAGGCCTGAAAGGAAGCAGCTGTAGCTGAGTTCAGGGCCAGGAGAAACTTGGTCTGGCTGTGCTAGACAAAGGAGTAAAGGCCTTTGGGAGCTAAAGATGGGAGGAAGCTGGTCATCTAGCTTTGGGATTAAGGGATATTAGATAAAGCCCATCTAATGCTACATATAAAATGGAAGGTATACCCTTTCTCTCTCCCCTTCCCTCCATCCTTTTCTCTCTCCAGGTCCTCCTACTCACAGAGCCCTCAGGTCCTGTTACAAAGAAATTAGTTACTTTGAGGGACATGATGTTAATACTACTGTGAGATGCTTCATCCCCAGAAAAGGTGGTTGTGTGTTTATCTCAGGAACCAATCTGTCAGGAGTATATTAACAAAGCCCGAGGAGGAATGCATGGGGTCATGGAGTCAGAAGTGACGCAAAAAAAGGATACTAAGGGGAACCTGGGTGGTTCAGTTGGTTAAGTGTCCAATGTTGGCTCAGGGCATGATCTCACGGTTCGTGGGTTCAAACCTCGTGTCGGGCTGTGCGCTGACAATGCACAGCCTGCTTGGGATTCTCTCTCCCTCTCCCTCTCCTTCCCCTCTCCCACTCAAGCTTTCTTTCAAAATAAATAAATAAACTTTAAAAAAAGAGATACTGGACATTGGACAGGAACTGGTGATTTTTTCCTAATCTCTTTTATCTGTTCTCATAAGGTTTTTATGAGGACCGAAGCTAATATGTCTTTTAGAACAGTGCCTAGCATGTAGTAAATGATCAAATATATTAAATATTTATACTCAGTGTTTCCTAGTAATTACAGTGGGAAAACAGTCGCCAGTAGTACAAAAACGAAAGTAAAAATTTAAAAATTTCTTATGGAAGAGATTCCTGGGACTATAGTTCTTTAAGGTGGTGGTAGGAAGTTTCTGGGTTTCTGGTCTAGGCTCTTATTACTGAAGATGAGATCTTTGAATCCATACCCATCACCTTTATGACACCTTTTACTGGGTTCAGAAGAATGGATGTGGCTTTGTTTTGAGAGGGGAATTTGGATTTCTGAGGCCTTTCATCTCAGCAGGACTCTATTCATTAAATCTGGGATAAGATCAGGAATGAATTTCATTCACTACTTACTTTGAGCAAGTGCTGTGTTTAATTAATACAAACAACTAAAATATTTTTGATTGTTTTACTCTTTTATCTTTTCCCTTTATTTTTTGGAGCATATTGTGTTTGTTTAGACTACTACTGATACATGTTGTTTGTGTAAGTCAAGGGAGGAATGCACTAAAAAAGTTTGCTCTAAATTAAGTGTTCCTTCAGTGACAAGAAATCAAATATCATTCAAAAAGTTTCTTTACATTTTGTATTTTTAGCCAACTGAGTTCAATTCAAAGATGTTGTGTTTGGATCCTATATAATGTCATGCACTAAACCAGATGTTATTCAGCCTTTTTTATTAACTCTTACATTAAAGAACTGGTTTGGATGTGAAGAGTATGCTTATAACTTGGCAAATAACTTTTTGCCTTGTATATGGCTTAAAATGGAGTCATATTGTTACTGGTAAAATATAGTACAAATTAAATCCATATGATTTATTCATACTGAAAACAAATGTATCATTTTCCCTTACCTAAGGACATGGGCGATGGGCACTTTATGATAAAATAAAGAAATAATCCCATAGTAAACATTAAACCAACATTTTAACTTTTTAAATGTATCAGAGCTTCTATAGACTGAACATTCCACATAGTAAAATATCATTATTAGAAATTCTCGTTATTGAGATAATGGGCATAAGAATTTTTGTGGGAGGGACTGGCATGTTCTATTTATTTTCATTAAAAATGAATGTTATTTATTACTTCAATCCTTAAGACCTTCCTTTGGGTTAGGACTATAAATTGAGTAAATAAAACTGCAGGTAGCCCTGACTCTCAAAGATTTTGCAGTTCCTTTTTCATCTTGTTCCAGGCTGCAGTGCAGATCAGAGCTGAAGCCTGCAAAAGCATACCACACAGACTCCAGCTTCAGAGGGATCAGACAGAGCAACAAACGATAAGCAACTTTCGGAAATGAGATTCACCTAAAAGCTTAGCCTCACCTTAAAGCTTAGCTTGTTGATAGGAAACCTGAGTACATTTTAAAACTGCATCTAGTTAGGAAGACAGCAGCGGTCACCATATTTTTTTTTATAAATACTTATAACAATGTGTTTTTTTTAAATTTTAAACCTGTATATAGTTAGCAAATATATCAGACACCTGCTATTATGAAAGTATGAACTCCAGGCAAAGGAAAAAACTCGTCACCAAGTCTGGATGCTGACAATAGTTCCACTGTGAAAACTGATCATGTCAACTAAAGACCCAGTGACTTAATGCAAAGTCTCAATTTCCACCCTGACTAGGAGTAGAATGCTGGCTGAGACCTAGAAGATAATTTGCTCAGTTCTGAAATTCAAGTGCTTGGAATCCTACCACGGGAAGCAATAATTCTAAATAATCAAGTAGATGTTTTGTTTCTCCATCAGGGTAAACATGACCCTAGTTAGCAGGTCTAGTTTTTACAAAAGATTATAAAAGTCTGTAAAGGAAAACACACATGCACACTATAAAGTTTCTTGACTGGCTGGTTTCTTGATCTGAATAAACCCCCATGTCTTTTTTAGGTGCCAGATCAATGACCAGGTTCTTTGGCTAAGGCCATGGATGAATGGTAGTCAGACATGTTTTTTAACAAAGTCTGTTTTATTCTCAAGACTTAATTAATAATAAAATTTTATTATCAGTTTACTAATCCAAACATATATCTTAAGGATCTACAACACTTTGGTTAAAGCCAGACTTTAGGGCCACACTATATGGGTTCAAGTTCCAGCTGTACCAGGTCTAGTCGTATGATCCTAGACAAATTACTTAACCACGCTGTGTGTCAAGTTTCTCATATCTGAAATGGAGAAGCTAGTAGTATCTATTTCATAGTAAAATTAATCAATGTTCGATGTAGTAAGAACTTGTTTATTGTTCGTAACATGTGTCTTATTTAGATAGAATTATTTAGATCTATGGCAAAATGGTTTACTGCATGGACATAACATTCTAATAGAAACAAAATAAGCAAATTAACAAGTACTACTAAAAGGTAGGTTGTGATCATTGCTCTAAAGGAAAATAAAACAGGAATGTGTATAAGGTACAGTGTGTGAGTTGCTGTGTGTGCGTGGTGGAGGGGTATGGTTCTAGGTTATTTAGAGTGGGGAATGAAGTCTTCTCTGGAAAAAGGGTATTTGAGAGACATAAATGGAGAAAGTGAGCCTTGTAAATGCTCAGGTAAAGATATTCTTTACTTCTTCTTCCCTATCATCTTATCTTTGCCCGTCTGGCACAATATTTTTTTTTAATTAATGATTGATTTCCAAGTTGATTTACATCAAAAATTGAATAAATATTGGTAGGTTTCAATGGAATATGCAAAAATTATACTTGAAAACAAGGGAGAAGTGTTGTGAACTTTGTCATCGAATAATAATGGAGGGAGAGCCAACACTTTCTTAATATCTCAGACATGTAATGGCTAAGAAAATATTGAAAAAGATGTATTTCTAGAATCTCTCCAGAAGTTTGAAAGGACTGTACAGATTCACTGATGGAAGGAGAGCTAATTAGAGATGCAAGGGTGGTTCAGTCCCCCTATGAGGGACATAAGTATACTTGTCATGAGGACCTGGATTCTGTTAATGTTCTTATGACTGTATTTTAGTTGTTGTTAAAACTAAGTAAAATCAAAATTGGGGAGGCACTTCACAAATTATAGTATGTTCTGTATAAAAGTTATTTCTTAAAAAAGGGAAGATCAATTATTCTTGTAAAATGAAGAGGGAAAAGGAGATAGAAATCTTTTTATTTCATGCATCATTCAAGCTTAAGATAAATTATCATAATGCCCTGCAGGTGGAGAAAATGTATAGTTCTTCATGAAACATAAACTAAGTATCATCTCTTTTGTGTTCCTTGGCTGGAAAAAAAAATTACAAATCAGAGTAGAATGTTCCCTATAATCATTCTTTCCTCTCTGAATCATTTTTGTTTCACTTCTATATCCTCGATGAAGCTGTAACCACGACAGGATGTATTAGCCACTGAAATCTGAACAGAAGGGCAATTCCTAATCAAATTGGCACTAATTTCTTTCAGTACAAATTATCATCATTCACAGCAAATTTGCTTTCACTGGGCTGTGCCAACTTGAGGTACGGTTCTCAGCACTTTTATCTCTGCCCATCAACAGAACAGATCAAATCGTTCTGTAACAGCTATGTCTTTTTTTCTCCTCATTTTTTATGATTACCAATAAGGTCGAATGCCATTTTAACCTTGCTCCATTTAAAAGAAAACTATAACTAAGATAAGTGGAGCTTTTATGCTTTATTATATTTTTTATTTAAATGAGTTTGGGTGAAATATACAAATTTAGAAAAACGTACTGCAAATATTGCAAGAATATTAAGAAGTATGTTTGATTACTCACCTATTGGATCCTTGTAATACTATCTAGCCTAATGCTTTATATCCCAGAAGATGTGCTTGTGTGTGTATCAGACTAGATTCATATGTTCCCAAATGTTACACTACTGTATATAAATTGTACAGACTTCCAGGTGTCATCATAATATTTATATATAGTTCTCTGATTCCTCATCATCTACACAGTTGTACTTTGCTGTGCCATCTGCTCAAAATATACATTTTTATAGGTTTATAATAATGCCATCATCAAAATAGCTTGCCAAATTGCAAATATTGTTAAAATATACGAGAAAGATAGAAACACTAGGCAGTGCTCTATGATTCTGCAATCTCATACTCATCTACATTTAATTACCTTTTGTTGTTGCTCAGGTGTAGAGAGTCTCATGTGCAAACTTGTGGCTAGGAAATTTCATAATTATGGTTTTATTCTTTCAGTTTTGTAGTTTTAACCACAACAAGATGAAACACTTCATCTGAAAACAACCATCTTTACCAGCAAAAAGTGTTAATTACAACATAAATGATGTCAGTAAAAATATTGGAGAATTTCAGGTTTTTTTTTTTTTTTTTTTTTTTTTTTTTTTTTATTTTTTAATATATGAAATTTACTGTCAAATTGGTTTCCATACAACACCCAGTGCTCATCCCAAAAGGTGCCCTCCTCAATACCCATCACCCACCCTGCCCTCCCTCCCACTCCCCATCAACCCTCAGTTTGTTCTCAGTTTTTAACAGTCTCTTATGCTTTGGCTCTCTCCCACTCTAACCTCTTTTTTTTTTTTTTTCCCTTCCCCTCCCCCATGGGTTTCTGTTAAGTTTCTCAGGATCCACATAAGAGTGAAACCACATGGTATCTGTCTTTCTCTGTATGGCTTATTTCACTTAGCATCAAACTCTCCAGTTCCATCCACGTTGCTACAAAAGGCCATATTTCATTCTTTCTCATTGCCACGTAGTATTCCATTGTGTATATAAACCACAATTTCTTTATCCATTCATCAGTTGATGGACATTTAGGCTCTTTCCATAATTTGGCGATTGTTGAGAGTGCTGCTATAAACATTGGGGTACAAGTGCCCCTATGCATCAGTACTCCTGTATCCCTTGGATAAATTCCTAGCAGTGCTATTGCTGGGTCATAGGGTAGGTCTATTTTTAATTTTCTGAGGAACCTCCACACTGCTTTCCAGAGCGGCTGCACCAATTTGCATTCCCACCAACAGTGCAAGAGGGTTCCCGTTTCTCCACATCCTCTCCAGCATCTATAGTCTCCTGATTTCTTCATTTTGGCCACTCTGACTGGTGTGAGGTGGTATCTGAGTGTGGTTTTGATTTGTATTTCCCTGATGAGGAGCGACGTTGAACATCTTTTCATGTGCCTGTTGGCCATCCGGATGTCTTCTTTAGAGAAGTGTCTATTCATGTTTTCTGCCCATTTCTTCACTGGGTTATTTGTTTTTCGGGTGTGGAGTTTGATGAGCTCTTTATAGATTTTGGATACTAGCCCTTTGTCCGATGTGTCATTTGCAAATATCTTTTCCCATTCCGTTGGTTGCCTTTTAGTTTTGTTGGTTGTTTCCTTTGCTGTGCAGAAGCTTTTTATCTTCATAAGGTCCCAGTAATTCACTTTTGCTTTTAATTCCCTTGCCTTTGGGGATGTGCCGAGTAAGAGATTGCTACGGCTGAGGTCAGAGAGGTCTTTTCCTGCTTTCTCCTCTAAGGTTTTGATGGTTTCCTGTCTCACATTCAGGTCCTTTATCCATTTTGAGTTTATTTTCGTGAATGGTGTGAGAAAGTGGTCTAGTTTCAACCTTCTGCATGTTGCTGTCCAGGTCTCCCAGCACCATTTGTTAAAGAGACTGTCTTTTTTCCATTGGATGTTCTTTCCCGCTTTGTCAAAAATGAGTTGGCCATACGTTTGTGGGTCTAGTTCTGGGGTTTCTATTCGATTCCATTGGTCTATGTGTCTGTTTTTATGCCAATACCATGCTGTCTTGATGATGACAGCTTTGTAGTAGAGGCTAAAGTCTGGGATTGTGATGCCTCCTGCTTTGGTCTTCTTCTTCAAAATTACTTTGGCTATTCGGGGCCTTTTGTGGTTCCATATGAATTTTAGGATTGCTTGTTCTAGTTTCGAGAAGAATGCTGGTGCAATTTTGATTGGGATTGCACTGAATGTGTAGATAGCTTTGGGTAGTATTGACATTTTGACAATATTTGGAGAATTTCAGGTTTAATTAAGTATACCACAGAAATAGAACTGTCGCAGACTTGGCATTTTGGCAGTTTTAATTCCTGTATGAGTTGTCTTCTTTAAGAGGAACACATATAGAGAGCGAGAAAATGAACGTGTCATTTGTTTAAAACATATTGTTCAAGTATGTACCCAAGCTGAAGTGTAGTATCCTTTCACAATATGTTATAGTGATAAAATATTTTCAACCAAGGTTTCCACACAGATACAAACGTTCATTCGTTATGCATTGCCGCTTTCTCTTTCCTTATTCTAAGATATAAGAATCTGAGCCCATCTAGATAAAAACAGTTCCTCAGATGTATTTTGAAGAATTGTGCCTTCCATATATTACTAATCTGTGTTCAATAGTCTTGAGATGGGAATAACTACAGCCAGAAGACTAGGATATATTCTAAGCCCAATGGAATCGCAGAAGCAAAAGCTCAAGACTGCAAAGCAGTAGTCTTCCTGCCAATGAGAAGATCTTAATTGCTATAATTAAAAATAAGAGTCACTTTTATTAAAAACTGAACCCCCCGTTGTGCAAATCATTCTAGTAATGCTTTGCATAACACTCAGGAATTTATAATGCCTAAGGATAATACCAAATGTAACTTTCCCTGACTGCTTGCAACTGTAAATACATGGTTTGCCAGTGACAGTTTCAAATCACCAAGTTGAGATATTAATTAATAAGTTAACTAATAAAAGCCCCCAATAACGATTAAGGAAAAAGGGAAATGGGAATGTGATGACATAAGTACATTTAAAAAATATTTCAGATTTTATTTTGCTTCCATTCCTAACAACAAAGCAATTCTCGCAGAAGAAAATGTGTATGATCCTAACCACTGCCACAACACTAGCATTCTGTGGGAGCCATGCCAACAATTAAATGAGTAACCAGCAGGATTCCCCAAACAAAGCCAATGAAGTGATGAAGAAAGTCCCGTTGGTGACATGGAATCCATGTCTTCATGATGCAAAAGGGAATAAAATGTTGCATATGGATCTTGGTGATATTCCTTAACTCTAAAGTGGCTTTGTTATATTGTACACATGATGAGGCAGCCTTGGAAAGATTAGGCATTGACAGCCCACACAAGTAGGTACACATTATTAAGGCAGTATGCTCACCACCTCTTTGGTTATTTGTTTTTTACTCTACTTCTGATGTGAGCCATTGCTTTAACTCAAAACGTTTATCTACTTCTTTCTGTTCTATTCCAGCATACAAATGATAGCCTCTTTATCTTTGTTCTGCACCCTAGATGATTCCATTTCCAGGTGAGGAGGTAGCCCACTTCCTCCCAAAATGACTAGGGGGCATCCTCCATCTTTTCATCAGAACAAGGCAGAACCAGCCCTGCCCTTCATACCATCCAAACCTCCTATGTCAGATCAGGAGGAACCTGGGGAGTAAGGATGAGGAGAGAAGAATCAGAGTCTGGGATCATCTGCTTTGAGGAGAGCAAACTGTTCAAGGTGAAAGTATCTAACCTCTCTGACCCCTACACTTTCACTAGGCAGGGGAAGTTATGTTCAGAGAGAAGCATTAAGACTGTTTAGAGATCCCTGAAAGAAGTTGGAGCCAGACTCTTGGCCCCAGGCTGGTTCTTTCTGAGTTGTAGTCTACAGGCCCACTCAAGTTGTAGCATGGAGACACAGGATGAAGAAGTTCTTGAGCAAGTTTGATAGCTTTCCTTGGAGTTAGGTGTGTGTGTGTGTGTGTGTGTGTGTGTGTGTGTGTGAATTCAGAATATGACTCATACATCACACCCAAAGATCTCACAGTTGGGAGGCTTACAGAGAAATTTTTTTCCTGTTGTCTGTAACTTACTATAGAGTGCTTGGGGAGAAAAAAATGCCTTTTCTACATCAGGTTTCTTAAAAAGAACTTAGCAGCTGACATATTCCTACGGGAGGAACACAGTGGATAAAGAAGGAGGCAAAAGCTTTTGAAATCTATTGGTGGCAGAGAACAAGGCAACGTAATATCCATGGAAGGCTTGGGGGTAGATTATTGTAGGGCCATACAGAGATGTAGTTGCCATTCTCTGAGTGAGTAACCAATTTGCAATGGGATTGAAAAGAAGATGAATCGTCCCTCCAAAACCGCACACAGTCTACAAGAGACCACCATACTGGTAAATCCCACCATCAGAACAGACAGTGTGAGATCAGGAATGCCATCCCAGTCCTGACAGATGCCCAGGAATGCAAGCTGACAGCTTCCTCCTGTCTTCCCTCTCTCTAACCACCATCCAAAGAGGATTTAGGCCTTGGATGGAGAGAGTTTGTTTTCATCTTAAAACCAGACCAGGATGGACCCTGTGTTGCAACGTACTGAAATGGGGGAAGAATGAAACCATTGCCCTCTTCCTACTCAAGATCATCTTCAACCATCAGTGGTTCATTTTTATGAAATATGTGCTTCTAAGTAAACTGTTGAACTGCATCTATTATAGGTGTGTGTCACATGTCAAGTACCATCCTAAATCATTTACATTCACTTTGTTTTTATAATAACCTAATGAGGTAGTTACTTTATTATGTCTGTTGTAGAGCTGAGAGAACTGTGTGTAAGTGAAGCTACATTTGAACCCAGGTTTGTTGGGTTTATTTCAAATGACCTTCTCCATGGTTTCCCATTGTTTTTAGGAACGGGGCCCAAATCCCTATAATAAGGCTTTGAGGGTCCTTCATAATCAGAACCCTCTTGTCTTCTATGATTCAACAAGTGCCCCTATCTTATTTTGCTTTCTTTTTTTTTTTTATTCTAATATTTTGGTAAAAATATATGAAGTAAACCCAGGTACATTTTTTTAAAACCATGTGTTAAAGAAGAACATAAAATTCATGACAGTGTAGGAAGAATGATTTCTTTTCAATCCTGTGATCACACAAGAGACTTTAGAGGTCAAAGACTGAGCAGAGACATTTGTATGCTTAAAGTCATCTGCACAGTTGAGAAAGGGACAAAGACAAAGTGTCATCGGAAGCCATTAAGGATCATTAATTCCTTTTTGGATGAGATAATGAGATCCTCTTAGGAATCTAAATGAATATGCATGAAACATTTTAGGTTATGAAGGGAACATCATCTGTTTTGAAAAAGTTCTTACCCAAAATACAACCAAGATTAGTACATTTTTTTAATAAGAAGAGGTTTCTAATTTTACATTTTAATTTATAGGATTTAGGCTTATTCTTTGACATCAGGTAAATAGCATATTTCAATTTCACTCAAGCTGTTTTTGATTCACAATCAAATTTCTCCTTTGCTCCTTAAAAAAAAAAAAAAAAGGTCTGTGCTTCAGTATTAGTGCTTTCTGAAATAATCTGAACTATAGATCCTCATCTCAAATAAGAATTTATAAGCAATTTTCAAAATAACACGTATGCATCTTACATAGTCTTTAGATTTTTTTTCATTTTTTTCTTCTACTATTTACATCTGTATGTTAAAAAAAAAAATCAACCAGGTGGAAATTGTTGAAGCATAGGTAATTTATAAATTAGTGAATATGTTTTGGGGTCTAACCTATGCCAGGTACTTTGGCATAAAAGGTTGACAGTCCAGTGCAGCAGATGGACACCGATCGCGTAGAGTACAAACTGGTGAGTGTGTTAATGGGACATGTGCAGAGAGCTGTAGACATATAGACTTCAGCTGAATCAAACTGCCAATATATCTAACAAAAACTCTGTTCTTTCTATGCATATGGTAGTAAACTGTTCAGTAGATTTAGCAATTAGCCAAATCCATTTGTTTCATTGAGAATTTTGTTTAAAAACCTCAATTTGTGGGGTGCCTGGGTGGCTCAGTAGGTTAAGCATCCGACTTCAGCTTAGGTCATGATCTCAGGCTCTGAGTGAAGCCTGCTTCAGATGTTGTGTCTCCCTCTCTCTCTGCTTCTCCCCTGCTCTCTCTCTCTCTCCCTCTCTCTCTCTTTCTCTCTCTCAAAAATAAAAAAAAACATTAAAAAAATTAAAAAAACCTTCAATTTGTTGAAAAAATATGCACAGAGCTTGAAAATAGGCAATTGATTTAAAGTATTCCCTTAAATGATTGACTCAGTCAGTCTGAATAACTTCTAGTCTTTGATCAGTCTGAATAATTTCTAGTTTAATATTTGACTGAAAAAAGAAAAAAAAAGTAGTTGAAGCTTTTATTGTTCTAAATAATGGTGCTTTATCCAGTGATTCAAGATTACAGTGTGTGTGTAAAGATAATTATATCTATATTTAACCCAAATATTCACTTTTATGGGAATGCTTTGTTATTGCAATTATATACGAGAAATGTTACTTTAAGTAGCTGTTAGTTTTGACTTTCTGCACATCTGTAAATGTTGTAATTTATAAAAGGATTTTCCTTGTGATACATCCTCACAGGTTCTTTCTGAAGCCATCATATATGATTTGTCACCATAATCTTGGTAATTATTTATTACTCATGTGAGGAAATCAACATCTTTTGCTTCTATATGTTTTGAATAGTTATCTTGTAAAAGAGACATTTCTTCAGGTTGGGGACATTTGAGTGAGTCTATAAGACAATCATAACAGTGTGTCGGATGAACTGCAAAGACCCTTCCTAGACTGGATTCAACCAATTTCTCCTCTGTAAATGACCTGAGAATTGCAGTCAGTTCTTAGCTGTAAACAGAAATTCTGCAGGAGGTTTCAATGGAATAAAAAGTAAAGAGAAGGCATTTGAGCTGCCTTTGCAGGAAAGAAATGTTACAACTATGTTGGCTTCTTCTGTCAGGACCCTGTGACCTCTAGGAATAATTCTGATGTTACCATAGAGCAATAGACAAAGAAGACCGACATTATCTAAGGGCAAAACTATTGGTGAATATGCTAAAAATGAACAGATCAATGAAAATCAGTAAAAGAAAAAAAGTTTACTTCCAAGGAACCAGCACTATTGTTTTCTAGGAGTGATGAATTTGGCTATAATAATAATAATAATAATACCATTTATTGATTACTATGTGCCAGTCCAAAGTATTGTGCTAAGAATTTTACATACATTATGTCATTTTATTCTCACAACAACCTTTTGTTGTAGATAATATTATTACTGTTTTTAATTAATGGTCAGAAAACTAGGTTGTAAGAGACTATGTAACTTGCCCACAGTATTACTACTAAAACCAAGTTTCAAATCCAGGATAGATTCTAGAACCTACAATCTTATATTATATTAGACAGTAAGAGTAGTTATATTTAAAATTTAGGGCATAGATATCAATGCCTTTATCAAACAGGAAGCTCAAGAACAAGGATTTAATTTTTAGCAACCGAACCCGTGATTCCCCCATCCTCTAGGGAGCATTTGGAAATGTCTAAAGACATTTTTAGTTGTCACACTGAGAGGAGATCCTATTGGGACCTAGTGGATATGGGGTAGAGATGCTCCTAAACACCCTACAGTAACTCAAGGCACATAGTTGTCTGCTCAAAATGTCAAACTGCTGAAGTTGAGAAATCTTGGACTAAATTATTAGGGTGAACTACATAATTTGTAGGGCTCAATACAAAATTAAATGCATGAGATCACCAAAACATAGGGGAAAATGCTCTTTCTTTCTTCCTCCCTTACATTCTTCCTTCCTCCCTCCCTCCCTCCCTCCCTCCCTCCCTCCCTCCCTCTCTTTCTTTCTTTCTTTCTTTCTTTCTTTCTTTCTTTCTTTCTTTCTTTCTTTCTTTCTTTCTTTCTTTCTTTCTATCTCTTTCTATACCTGTCATGGTTATTTTTTATTTGCTAATTAATGTCATGTTTCCTTGGGCATGACTAGTGACTAGGCACATGCTTCCTTGGACAGGATTCATGGCTGGGCAACCCAGATCCTCAGAGGTGTCTAGGACTCCACCCTGCAACTGGGCAATGACTTTGGCTCTCTCTCTTTACCCACATCCAGGCTCTACCAAGGGAGTAGAATGATATAAGTCACTGGGAAAGGATGGGGAAGCAGGTGGCAGAGAACCCACCCCAGAGTGGTAGAGAAGCAGTAGAAATCAAGAAGACATTCAAACAAGGCTCTAAGCCATGAATGCATGCTTAAATTGTTGCATCACATTTTACTAACAGATATAAATTCAAAGGTGGAGTTATTAATAATTTCAAGATGGTAACCACACAGCGTTAAACCTCTAGCACAGGGTCATCTTCTTAGTGCAGAGCCCTGTGTGACCACATTGGTTGATCACCCATGAAGTTGGCCTTGTAGATATTACAACTGGGAATAATTAAATAAATGACTGCATGGCTCATGGTGGAATCTCAAGAGAGAAAGTTCAGAGGGCAAGATAAGAATTACCTTTTTAAACCAAGGGTTTAAAAACCACAGCAGGAAGCCAAAATTCAAGTGTCAAGATCTGTCTTTGTTAGGGGTATACAGTATGTCACCAGAGAGAAGCAGCCACTTATAGTGACCAAAAAATCAAAGGAGAAGAAGCCAATAATAACAAGCTAAACTGGAATGTTGACATAGTAGTTAGAAGGAGGCAATTCTTGGAATACATTTAGCAACAAATTATGAGTCTGAGTAGGGACAATAGAGATTCAGAACAGTTCCAGAAAGGAATAGGGGCTCTTGGATGATCTAATCTAAAAGATAGTGTGGTGGTAGCCTCAGAAGTGTATATATATCCTGGATAATAATACTTTGAAGCTGAGTTGGGTCACTCCAAGATGTTATCTGAAACAAGAAAAGCAAGAAAAAGGGCAGAAGTATCTGATGACTTTGTCTTGATTTGGTGCTACCAGACATAAAATGCTTGTGTTAGTAACAAATGGTTGGCAGAATAATGGTCCCCAAGATGCCCACACCCTTCCACCTTATGTGGCAAAAGGTATTGCAGAAGTGATTAAATTTATTAGACATTGACATTGGGAGATTATCCTGAACTATCCAGACATGCCCAATCTGATCCCATGAGTTCTTAAAAGTAGAGAATCTTTTCTGCCTACAGTTGTTAAGAGAGATGCAAAGGGCAAAGGACTTCACCTGTTCTTTCTGACTTTGGATTGAAGGAAAGGGGCATGAACCAAAGGATACAGGTTCCCTCAAAAGCTGTAAAGTGCAAGGTTACAGATTCTCCCATAAAGTCTCCAGAAAAGACCACAGTCCCGCTGGCACCTTGATTTTAGCCCAGTGACACCATGTTGGATTTCTGCACAGTACTATAAGATAATCTATCTTGTTTTAGGCCATTGCATTTGTGGTGATTTGTTCCAGCAGCAACAGGAAACTAATACACAAGTACTGAGCATGCATGGTAGACTGAGTACTGTCGGAACACAGGGGATCAAGGAAAATTAGAGCTGGGGTGATCACGGAAATAATTGAACCTCACACTGCATTTTAAGGAGAAGAAATCTGTTGTTTAAAGGAGTCGATTAATGTGCCAAAAGTCACACAGTCAGATCCCCGTCAGTCAAATCCCTGACCTTTCTACTCTATTCTATATTTCCTGGTAAACTTATTCCCAGGCAGGAGGGGAGCACAGATGAAAATAGATACAGTATTCATATTATCAAGAGAAAAGCTGTAAGAGCCATACAGACAATAAACAGAAATGAGGGCAAGAAAAGAACCAAGAGTGAAGTAAATCTTTTTGGTTCAAAGACAAGTTCCAGTTAGAACTGGAAACACTTAAAGCATAGCATGTGGAGGGAAAAAGACGAATTGGCCCCGAGAAGCAGAGGTAAAGCATGAAAAATGATCAAATGAGACAGGAGGGAGAGGCCCTCGCCTGCATTTCTACACCATCTAAATCAGAATAGTTCCTTTTTGTAGTTGCTCCCAGAGTCAACTTCTCCTTGATAAACTAGGTGGTAAGTCCACAAGGTGGCTGGCATTGCAGACCTGTGTATCTCATTAGTCCCGTGAAGGGCGGCCGGGGAAGATGTACCTTCCCTCAGAGAAACCGTGCTGCCCTTGGGGAGTAATTCCGCCTGAGTGGCTGACCCGAAAACAGACCTTTTCTTATAATACCAAGTCTCAGAGGAGAGCTGCCTTTCTCACGACATTCTTTATGGGTCCTCTCTCGGTTAGAAATTAAAGAGAAATATGTCAGGTAGAGTCTAGGAACAAAGTATAAAACATGACTCCACTAGGTTACTAATAGCGATAGTGCCATTGGAAATACCCAGACAAGAGCAAATTGTCAGGATTTAAAAGGTCACCAGGATCTTCAATCATGTAAGTCTTGCTCTTATTTGCTAATTAATTTCTTTCACAGGGAAGAGTACACCTGAAAAATCCAGTAGTGGACATTTTTTCCAGGGCAGGTTCAGCTTGTGTAAAATGGTATTTGTAGCCACCCAATTGGTTTTGTATCCCTCAGGATGAAACAGCCAGAGCATCAGAATAAATGGATGGATCGCATGAGCGAAGAAGGAAAAGTAATTTCCCTGATACATTATTTTGTTTGATTTGTTTTTATTTATTTCATTTTAATCCCAGTATAGTTAACACACAGTGTTGTATTATTCCAGGTGTGCGATATAGTGATTCAACAGTTCCATACATTACTCAGTTCTCATCCAGATGAATGTACCCTAATCCCCTTCACCTATGTCATCCATCGCGCCCCCCCCCCCCACACCTCCCCTCTGGTAACCATCTGGTTGTTCTCTATAGTTAAGAATCTGGTTTCTGGTTTCTCGCTCACTCTCTCGCTCTCATTTTCCCTGTTTTGTAAATTCTACATCTGAGTGAAATTATATGGTATTTGTTTTTCTCTGACTGGTTTATTTTGCTTAGCATTATACTTTCTAGCTCTATCCTTGTTGCAAATAGCAAGATTTCATTCTTAAAATGAAACTTAAATAGAAACTTAAAATAGTGGTTGTCTTTGCATGTATCTATCTTGTCTATTTGTTTTTAAAGTTTATTTAATTACTTTTAATTACATACACACATGCATGTGGGGCAGGGGCAGAAAGAGAGGGAGAGAGAGAGAGAGGGAGAGAGAGAGAACCCTAGGAAGGTTTCACACTGTCAGTACAGAGCCTGATGGAGGGCTCAAACTCGTGAACTATGAGATCATGACCTGAGCCAAAACCAAGACTTGGTCGCTTAACCAACTGAGCCACCCCAGGTGCCCCATTTTGTCTGGTTTTAATTTGGCCACCTCATTTACCATATGCCACTTGTCTTCCTTTTACTCTTTTCCATAGCTTCTCTTTAGAATGCTACTCTGGATATCACCCATCCTACCCAACCATGGGAGCAGAGACCGTATGGTCTAAAATTCAGTAATTGCAATACAACATCTAGAGAATTCAGGGCGGTCTGCTAGGAATACAAAAACTTTCTTATGAGGCGATTTCCTCCCACTTCTTCCAACACTGAAACCTCCCATTCCCAAGCCAGAGCTACCAAATCTTGATGTGATGTTGACAAACTATCAATCAGACAAGTGAATCATTTCTTCTCCATTACATTCTGGGAGTCTGATTTTTATATAGGAGTAAAATTCTTTCTATTCCTTCCCCTGCTCAGCTTCTCCCTGGATTTTCATTGTAGAGGTCGAAGGCAGGCTACCCTAGGTTGGGCCACTTTGTCATGAAAATAGTTCTAAGCTGAAGACAATCAAGAACCTATGGGCTCAAGAGAAACTTTTGCCTCACCCTTAACTGCACAGAAGAATCTAAATAGGAGGGGGCCTCTTTTCCAGAAGGGTTATTAGCAGAGATACATTTTATCTGAGTGACCAATTTATATGTCAGGATGAAAATCCAGTTCCCAAATGTCTACTGTTCTTATTGCCCTGTGAAGTACTCTGAAGTCTCAGACTACCCCCTTCTTAGTTCAGGATAACATATGTTTCATTTTGCCTGTCTTTAGAGTTTCCATGTCTATGTGGATCCCCTTTATGTACACAATTAAATTTTATTTTCTGCTATTAGCCTGTCTCATGACAATTTGATTCTTAGTCCAGCTAGAAGAACCCTTGAAGGGGACAGGAATTCTTGCTCCCTGATACCATTTAATTCCTCTATTATAAGATTCTCTCTGATACAAATAGAGAAGGTATAAGCCTTTATTCAGGACTGTTTCTTTTTGCTTATTTTAGTTGATTTTAGGCTTCCTGTGTATTGTTGAAATAGATGAAAATGTCTTTCATTACTAATACCCTTAATCAAAATAGTTTTTTTAAGGGAAAAATTGTGGTATTGCTTATGTATGCTAATTTGCCTCCGAGGTTGTTTTTAGGATAATGTATTTAGTGAAGATTTTTTAAACAAGTGTTTAACCATGTTTTCAATGATTAAGTTAATTTTTCCTCTAAGTTTGCTTTCAACTTTATCCAGAAAATGACTAAATTCATTTTATTCAGTTATGGTGTTTATCTGACACTGTATCTTTGTCTTGGTATGAGGTATAGATCAGAGTCTAAGGGATGACGTTTCAAAGGCAGGAGAGACAATCTGAAGTTACATGGGGTCCCCATCCCCTCTCCCCACCTTCTGAACTCTCTACTAGGGGATCATCCAAACCCTCCTACCATCTGAGACTCATTGACCTGTAGCTACCCCAATTCTTTTTTTATATCAGTGAATATAGTTCTTGACATGATTCTAAGAGGCCAGCATTGTTTTTTATTCCCATTTTAGGTTTAGCAACTTAGGTATAAAGAAGTTAAGAAATTTCCCTGTCAAAATGTAGAATCATCTCTCAAATACATGTCCATTTGACTAGTAAGGCTTTGCACTTAACCACTCTACCATGCAGCTCACATTCATCCTTTAAAACCTATAACCCTACTCTTAATGCTTTTAGAAATAAAGCATAAATTTTGTAACAGGTACCAAAACACTATAAAGAGCCAAGAGTCAGGAAACAGAAACAAGGTGATAAAAGAAAAAAAGGAAATATAAATCTTTATGGTTTAAAGACAAATTTGCTTAGATCCTCCTCCCTGGGTTTTCTTTTCCACTTGTCCATTTCTACTGATCAAGAAGCTACTAGGAGAAATTCATGCTGCCACTAGCCTTATTACTTGCATGCATATGTCCCAAGTCATTACAGGCATTGTCTACAAATGGCAGGTGCAAAAATCAATTCAGGAACTAACTCCTGATTCTCTTCCTCTGCCCATGTAAATCAACCTTTCCTTAGGGATAGTGTCAAGAAGGGTTCTGTCTACTCATTGTGAATTTGGAAGCTGGTAAACTCATTTACTACACTTATCACAATAAAGCAAGCAAATGAATTAATATAAACAAGAGGAAAGACAGAGATTATGGAATAAATTACTTAAGCCCCTGTGATGGTTAATTTTATGTGTCAACTTGACTGGCCATAGGATGCCTAGATTAAACCTTATTTCTGGATGTGTTTGTGAGTATGTTTGCAGATGAGATTAGCATTTGAATCAGTAGACTCAGTGAAATAGATTGTCCTCCCCAGTGTGGCTGGGCATCATCCAATCCACTGATAGACTGAATAGAACAAAAGACAGAGGAAAGAAGGGTTCACCTTCTCCTTTTTTTTTTTTTCCTGTCTAGCTCTTCATCTGGGGTATCTCATTTCATCTTCTTCCACCCTCAGACTGATATTTACATCATCATTTCCCCTGGTTCTCAGATTTGCAGACTCAGACTAAATCACACCATTAGCTTTCCTATGTCCCCAGCTGCAGACTCAGATGGTGGGATTTTTCAGCCACAGTAATCATGTGTGCCAATTCCTCATAATAAATCTCCTTCTAGATATAAAAATCTAAATATATATTACATAAATATTACATGTGCCATCTCATATAGAGACTCTATCTTATTTCCTTTTATTTTCCCATTTCACAGTATGGAATGAGCATGGAAGGAGAGCTCAATAACTATGTATTAACCTGTAGGTATCAATTTACAATCATATAGGTAGGGCTGATAATTAATAAATGGTCCACAGCTCTAAAAGCTCTTGAGTATGTTAGAGCAAAACTCTTACTATATTTTCCTTGGGTTAAGAGCAAACACTCTTTTTGTTTGCTAAAGTTCTATAGTTCCTAAAGTTCCTTTAGTTCCTAAAGACCCTTGTGTTTGGTAGGGGAAAAAAAAAAGCCTGATACAAGTAGGATGCCAAAAAGAAGCCAAACTTTCAGTAAAATCTTTACACAGAGGTAGAGTTATCTGTAATGTTTTCTATACTATAATGTTCTTTCCCAAATAAAAATCTCATCAGATAAAATCCAAATTAATGAAGCTCACATTTTGAAACAGGAAGCTGTTTTATCTCAAGTTACTTGATAAAGGAAAATTCTTCTATCTAGCACATTTGTTTAAATGCATCTATAACCTACCAGTCAGCATTCTCTAGAAAACTGGAACTGGCAAAATATAATTTTAAAAGGATAAGATATATATTATATAAATGGACATTATAAAACATGTTATTGAATTACTATTTCTTTATTATATGAGGAAATATATATTGTAAGATATAAATACATGTTAGAAGGAATTAGTCCATTTCATTATGGAAGCTCAGAAGTCCCCAGACCTGCCGCTGGCAAGCTGGTGACCCAAAAGAGCTAATGGTGTTGTTCCAGTCTAGAAGATAACAGGCTCAGGGGCTGAGAAGAGCTGGTGTTTTATTTCAAGTCCAAAAGCAGAAGACTGATGTGTGGGCTAGGTAGTCAGGCAGGAGGAGTTCCCTTCTACTTGCAGGACAGTCAGCCTTGTTGTTCTATTCAGGCCTTGCAACTGACTGGATGAGGACCACCCATATAGGGTAGGTGGGAGGGGTGGTCTACTTTCTCAGGCTCCTAATTTAAATGTTAGCCTTAACCAAAAAAACACCTCCTAGACACAATCAGAATAATGTTTGAACAAATATCTGGGCACCCCGTGGTCCAGTCAAGCTGACACATAAAATTAACCATCACATTTGCTAATAGGAGTGAAAGGCAAGGAAGGGTCTTTAGAGAGAAATTGATCATCAGGGTACTCTGGCAAAAACTACTTTTCAGAACTACAAAGTAGGCGTAATCTGTGGGAGAGGAAATACTATTTCTTGAGGAAAATGCCCCTAAGTAATGATGGATTCTTTTTATAACTTCAATTATGTATTAGTTTGCTTCAGGCTTCACATCTTTCTGGAAATCAGGAAACCTGAACTATATTGATGTATTGATCCAGCACTCATCTCAGTAACTATATTTAACATTTCCTTCCACAAGGAAGAAACTGTTTCTATTTATGGGGCACTTTGTGAATATATATGTTGTGGAAAACCTGGCTAAACAACAGCTTCCTGTTTAGAGATAAAGAACATTTTAATGTGGATTCAATATGCCACAGAGAAATTGTGCTCAGTAGTGGTTCTTCAGCTAAACTTGTACATTTAACAGATTTAAAATTATAGTTTTTTGGTGCCTAAAAGAGCAAGCATTCCTTTTGTAAATTCATTTGTTCAAAAAATTAATATTATAGAGTCATAATTCGATAGCAAATAATTTCTTATCTTATTCTTCTTTTTATAAGAAAAAAATAAATATATATTTCCAACTATTCTCATGTTAATAGACACTTGAATATGATAAGGACTCAGGGTTAATCTTAATTTGGTCCTAGGTCAGCCTTGTTAGCACAGACACTCCTTTAGAAACAGAAGCTGTCACTTGTATCCCTATCAGATACTAGACCATATGCTTTACTTATGGCTGAGGCCAAGGGAGAAAATGTAAGTTCTTTGAGATTACACAGTTGCAGCCCAAGCATTAGATAGCTCTTCCAACCACATCTCACATTCTGATTACTCCAGATGAACGTGGAATTGTGAGAGAATCTCTGACCGGTTTCCAGTCTGACCAAGGCTGTGGTCAAGAATCTCATTTAGAGATGTTTTTCTTTTTTCTTTTTTTCCCCTTTTTTCACATTCTAAGATCCCAGGATATTTGCTGTGCAAAAATAGGAGCTTTAACATAGTATTTTGCAACCAGGAATTTGCTGACAGTTAAAGTCCAGAAAGGCAGACTCTGATGGACAGAGAGGGCTGAATGACTTACTTAAGCATGTAGGATGGCCTAATCCTGCAAGCAGTATTTGGCTAAATTTATTCAAGACAGGCAGTGTCATGGTGTGTTCCCAAATGTGCACCCTGAAGCCACAGGCGAATGCTGGTTCGGCCACATTCCGGCTCTTGTTTAATCTCGCTTCGAACTGAATACTGTAAGGTCCTACTCAGAAATATAATATTTATTCCTGTAAAATATAAAATGTGCACAACTTTACTAACTGCAAGGGTAGATAGTTCAACCTGACCTCTTGAGAACCTTCAAGTTCAACCCACTCATGCGTGATGTTCATGTCAACTGGACCACAGCTGTGGAGATCACAAACAGTATACAAATGCTAGGTAGAATACTGGGGGCTTGCTAAATCTAATCCATTAGTCATATGGATTAAAAAAAAAAAAGTTCTCCCCTTGAAAAAAAATGTTCTCCCTTGGGTGCATACATTCATTTTATAACGAGGTACAGTCAATTTATTGAAAACTATTGAACTGGTTGTTGTCTGTTCAGACATTTCTTAATTCTAACAATGGCAAGGTCAAATAAAATCGGTAGGTAATATGAGGAATGTCATACTGTATAATTTGAAAATCAAATTTACTTGCACCCATTGTAAATAATCCCTGTGCTTGTCTCATTAAATAATCTTCATTCTCTATCACTATGTTATATTTATGGGGGAAAACATTGAAGGAAAAAGTTGGACATATGTTGATATTTTCATCACAGTCATCCATCACCATAATGAGTAACCAAAGTCCCTTTGAAAATAATATATCTGGCATTGCATAGATTTCAAAGCATTGACTTCTTGTGTAACACACTTTGAGAGGCATTAATATGAATGTTATGCTAATTTGTCTGCTTTTGACCTAGAGTTTATTTAAAATCCTAGAGGATTTTCAAGAGGCTATTGCTTCATTAAATTAACTCACAAAGCAAAGCTAACTTCAGCCTCTTATTTTATTAGGATGAATTAATCTAAAAAAAAATTATTTGAAGAGTGACTCAACACAAGCTCTTTAAGAAATGTAGTTTAATTTAAGTGAGTTGGGATCTGCAGTAGTGGTTTAAACCTAGAGTCAAATAGTCCTGAATTTAATTCCCAACTTTACTGCTACTACCTATGTGTCCTTAGGTATGTTATTTACTCCATTTCAGTCCATAGTATACTCAACAGTTAATTCAGTTTATATAATAATACCTATCACACTGATTGTTATAAGGATTAAATATAATAATTATGTAAAAATTTAAGAACAATCTCTGGCATATGGTAAGTGCTCAGTATAAAGTTATAATTAACTATCTATTTATCATTATTTTCAGAACTTGAATTCATATAAGGAATTGTGTGGAACAAAATACAAACTATTATTCAGAAATTTTCTTCTGTGAGCAATCATAATGCTAGCAATGTTAGGATACGGTTACTTTATGACATTCTTTAAATATGAAATTCAATGGGGCGCCTGGGTGGCTCAGTCGGTTGGGCGGCCGACTTCGGCTCAGGTCATGATCTGGCGGTCCGTGAGTTCGAGCCCCGCGTCGGGCTCTGTGCTGACAGCTCAGAGCCTGGAGCCTGTTTCAGATTCTGTGTCTCCCTCTCTCTGACCCTCCCCCGTTCATGCTCTGTCTCTCCGTCTCAAAAATAAATAAAACGTTAAAAAAAATAAATATGAAATTCAAACTATAAGCATTTTTAGGTAAATATTTCTTCACAGAGTGAGAGAGTTCTATAAGTCCTGTAGATAAGATGACATTACTACCTTCACACATTATAGTTCAGTTTTACAGACAGGAAATGTATAGAACATGTAAAACATCCCAAATCAATGGGTAGCAAATGATAAGTGACAAAGAATCAGAAAGGAAATAAACGATTTTGTACTCATGGAGATGGTAAACCATAAACTTCAATTTTAAGAAAGGATAGACCTTAAACTCAGAGTGTTTTACAAAAATTCATAAAAAATTTAGATTCATGATGGAAATGAAGAATGCTTTTCATTTAGAATGAAATTCTTATTGGAGAGAAGTTGAACATCTGTGGGAATTCTTGGGTAGTAGGAAAGGAACATAGTAGACAATACTGTGTCATTTAGCTAAAATACTTAAAAAAGAAATAAAATAATGGGAGTAATAAATGCAAAGATGCATATTTACAAACATTTTCCTTATAGACTTTTTTGGATAGGTTTGTCATGTATTTACATCATATAAATAAATTATACTATCTCTATTTGTTATCCAGATATCAGTCCCTGAGCCATACATAAGAGTATCATTTTTTCTGCCCCTCACCAATCCCTTTATCAACTTCCATAACAAGTTAATCACTTAAAGAACATCCTGCTATTTTCAGTTTCACTTCACAGGACCTATGACTTACTGAAAAATCCCATTAGACATATCCCTTCTTTTTCTCTGCCACATCTCCACTTTAGAAGAGAGGTCTTTTCTGTATCCTACCCCTCCTAACACGCACATGCACGCACACACACACACACACACACACACAAACACACACACCTTAGCTCTGCTAACTCCTTCCTCTGCTTCTGGTCTCTTCCACTCTCCTTCTCTTAAGAACATCCACATTCTCTTCTTTTTTAGGGGAGAGGAGATACCCACTTTCTTTGGACTTCCAGTTGCCAGCCTGACACCTAGGATGCCACCCTCCCTCTTACAGTGTGGTTATCATGACATTTTCTTAACAAAGGCTGCCTTCTCTCTCTTCCTAGGATTCTTGTACTGGTTATAAAAAAATTCCCTCAATTAGGTTGTAAACACAAATAAGTATTCAATAGCTATTAAAGATGGCTGAGTGACTAGGGAAATTTTTTGTTTACAAATTAAATGAAAAGCAGTTATAGAACTATATATATATAATAACTATAATATACATTATAATTATATATATATATTATATATATAACTATAATGTATATTATATATTATATATGTATTATATATATAATATATATTATATATGTATTATATATATAATATATATTATATATGTATATATATATATATACACACACATATATAATATATATAATAAAACCCTCTTTCTGGTAGAAAAAATATATTCATAAAAATATCTGACAGGGGGCACAGTGACTGGGTGGCTCAGTTGTTTAGGCATCGGACTCTTGAGCTCAGCTCAGGTATTGCCCTCAGGGTCGTGAGTTCAACCCTGTGCTACACATGAAGCTTACTTAATATGTATGTATTTGTGTGTGTGTGTGTGTGTGTGTGTGTGTGTGTGCGCGCGCGCGCACGCGCGCGCATTTGGCAGCGTTTACAGCGCATAGTTAATTGCAGATTGATATGAAGGACTTTCTCTTATTATTCATACTTCTAAATTGTGTAAAAGTTTTATAATGTGCATGTGCTAATTTTATGAGAACACAAATGCTTTAATTTGAAAAATAAATCAGATTACACAGTGCAAATACAATATGTGCTTATATTATGAGCAAATTGTAAAGACACTTCTATTTTATTGTGCATATAAGAAATACAGTCTCTGTAGTAGGCACTTAAAATCTACATTTACATTTGCTCCATTTCAACCTAAAATTAAATACTCTTTTCCTATTTTAAAGAGATATAAACTCAGAGATATAGAGAGATAAAAATATATAAACTCAGACCATTTAGATAACTTGTTGGGTCACACAGCTAGTAAAGAGTAAATCCAGGATTCACATCAAGTTTTTGTTACTGTTTCTTTTTACTTTTTTTTAAATTTTTCATTTGTATTTTATTTTTTAATTCAAATTCAAGTTAGTTAACATACCGTGTAGTCTTGGGTTCAGGAGTAGAACCCAGTCATTCGTCCCTTACATACAACACCCAGTACTCATTCCAAGTGCCCTCCTTAATGCCCATGGCCCATTTAAACCATCCCCTCACCCACTCCCTTTCCAGTAGCCCTCAGTTTGTTCTCTGTATTTAAGAGTCTCTTATGGTTTGCCTCCCTCTCTGTTATTGGTGTTCAACATTTTACCTACTTCTTCTTTAAGAAAATTCACTCTTCTAGAAATGAAAGATTTTTTTAAATGAATTTGGTAGCTAAGCAGTATTTATTATTTACATTGTAAGAATATACTATAGCTGAGGAAGGTAGGAATCAATTTAAGAAGTTTTAAGAATCAGGGTAAATTATATGACATTTCATTGTTTCAGTTCACTGTGGCTCTTGATTGTGTCACATAGATATCTTGCCATATATGCCACTGATTCAGCCCCAAGGAAATTAATACAACTAAGTGTTACAGTAATTTTCTAATTTGCCAATTCCACAAACCCAGTGGACTATGTTAAGAATCCATGAAGAGGTCATTGGCATTATCAGGATCTGCTGTGCTAAACTTTGTTCCCAGATGGCATCCTTGTCAACACTGGAGAAGTTGTTGGTGCAGTGGAAGTGTCGAATTTATCAAGAAATCAGACTTTTTCATCCTATTGTTTGGAAAATATTGACTCTATGACCATTAGGTTTATAATTTTCCATGTGTTCAGAAGACAGGTCATTAGAAGCTAGAGCTACAGAATTTTTTTAACTGGAATCAGCAGGTCCCTGCCATCCAAGCTGGAGTTTCATTCCAGAATTCAGATTTAGTGGGGAGGTGAAGGCAGAACACAATCATATTAGTTGGCCCAAAAATTCACTTAGTTTAAGAAACATTCATTGAGTAGCTGATATGTGCCAAGCACTGTGTCAGTTGATAGCCATACATGATTTTCCTTATCAAGAATATTACAGGAAAAAAAAAACATTAACAACTACAGCCCATCTGGTATAATAAAAATTATATCAGAGAATCAGGAGTTGTTTGCAACCTAAAGATGAGCTAGGAATTATTCTATAAACAAGTCAGACAAACACTTGGGGCAGAGAGGCACCCCACAAAGAAGGATGCATTAGAAAAATTGTCAAGAGTAGTTTGGAGAATTGGTAAGAAATGGAGTTAATTGGAAACGAAGACTATACAAAAAATTAAAATTATGTCCAAAATTAATCCTCTCCTTTTTTTTTTTAATTTTGTAAAACTGCCACAACTACTTATCAAGATGATTGGGAGAAAAAACAGACTGATTTTTGCCCTCACCCAAAATTGGCCACATGCTGGTTGCCAAATTCTGTTGATTCTACTTTCAACATGTTTTTAAGATTTTTCTCATTTTTATTGTTAAGGTCCTCTTTGGAAACATGATCATCTTCTCCTATAACCTAGAATAAAACTATCCTAACAGTTGTTCATTCCACTCCAACTTCTGGCCCTTGTGATCTGAGTTTACATAATGAAGGAAAGGAAGCAGCAGGGAAAGAGGTGACAGGATAAGAACAAAGACAAAGTAAAATAGCAAGATTCCAGGGGAAATAGGAAGAAATGGAATATAGAACAGCAGTGGACGAATTTGTCTGACACAGCAGAAGTGCCCTGCTCTTTGCAATGGCTGGAAAACAGTAAGAATGAGTTCAGAGGTACAGTCAGGTCACTATAATATGACATATATGTTCCTAAAAATCACCAGCTGTTTTAGTAAGGATTCTCCAGAGAAACAGAACCAATAGGATCTCTCTCTCTCTCTCTCTCTCTCTCTCTCTCTCTCTCTCTCTCTCTCTCTGTCTCTTTCATCTATTGAAAAAGATGAGAGAGAGAGAGGGAGGGAGGGAGAGAGATTTTAAGTAATTGGCTTACATAATTATGGAGGTTGGCAAGTCCAAAATCTGCAAGGCAGAGCAGCATGCTGGAGACCCAGGGAAGAGCCAACATTGCAGTTCCTATCCAAGGACAGTCTGGAGGCTGAATTCCCTCTTCCTCAGGGAATCACACTCTTTTAAGACCTTTAACTGATTGGTTGATGCCCATCCACATTATGGAGGGTGATCTTTACTATATATATGGATTTAAACGTTAATCTCCCATAAAATATACCTTTATAGCAGTGTTTAGCCTGGTATTTGACCAAATATCTCAATACTGTGGCCTAACGAAGTAGCACATAAAATTAACCATCCCTTTAGGCAATGCAAAATCATGCGATAAAAAATGCAGGAGTTATGGGGACACCTGGGTAGCTCAATTGGTTAGGAATCTGACTCCTGATTTTGGCTCAGTTCATGATCTCATGGTTCGTGAGTGTGAACCCTGTGTTGGGCTCTGCACTGACAGCATGGAACCTTCTTGGGATTCTCTCTCTCCCTCCCTCTCTCTTTGTCCCTCCCCTGCTCTCTCTCTCTCTCTTCCTCTCTCTCAAAAATAAATAAACTTAAAAAAAATTATAGGAGTTATGGAAACAGTGGGATTAGGTGGACCACATTCAAAACCTGCATCAGTTATACACACAAAATACCGATATCTTTTTTCAAAAAAAAAATTGATGCCAAGGGTGCCAGGTGGCTCAGCCAGGTAAACCTCCAACTCTTGATTTTGACTCGGGTCATGATCTCATGGTTCCTGAGTTCAAGCCCCTCATTGGCCTCTGTGCTGATAATGTGGAGTCTGCTTGAGATTCTCTCTCTGTCTCTTTCTCTCTGCCCCTACCACCCTCTATAAAAATAAAGAAATGAACTTTTAAGAAAATGGATGCAAATTTTATTAAATGCTAGCACAGTTTTACACATTCTTAAGTGGGTAATTAATACAGATACACTACAATAAAGATGACACTTTACCTTGAAAAAAACTTGGGGAAGTGGATGTTGGAAGGATTCTAGCTTGTGAGTCAGCATGAACTGGAGAAAGAAGAGTTGGCTAAAATGGCCTGGAAAGTAGCAATGCTAGGTGTGGATCATAACACACATGGGGGAACTGAGCTGGTAGATGTTTGTGGGTGCATTTCGTTTATTTCTGTGAGCTCAGTTCAACTTAGTGTAGCTTTCTATGTTTACCTGGTGTTTCTCATGGACGAAAGCATGCCTAAGCCAATATCAAATTTGAGTTGCACTTAAGTTGTTTCTTGAAACATCAATCGTGCTGAGACAAATTCCCATTTTAAAAACAGAAATAACTGTTTAAATTTATGTCAAGGGGTAGATAGAATTACCGACAGTTCATGCTATCATCAATGTTCTTCTCAAAGATCTAGCTCATCTGCTGCAAGGGAAAGTGAATCACTGGAGAATCTGAGAATATATGGAAGTCTGCATCAGGCACACTAGATGCTAAGTAGGTAGTCAGTAAAGATTTCCTGAAAAAGTGAATAAATGAGTAAACGAAGGGATTTTTATGGTGAATGGAAATCAGAGCAATTTTTGCATCAGAATTCTAATTGACATTGATTGCTTATCTGAGTTAAAAGGCAGATTGTTGCATTGATTCAAGCTAGGGAATCACGAATATCCTGGTGAGAGAAACAACAGGTGCACTGTATGGGTCCACTTTGGATAAGAAAAGAAGTAAACTCAGAAGTAAGAATAAAAGAGAGGATAAGGTGTCAGGGTGACAGTTATCTGTTGTGTGAGGACGCAAAAAGTTTTAGTGAAGGTAAAAAGGATGCTGGGCTGAAAGGGTTTGAATGAGTGACCTTAGATATTTTGGACTCATTACAGACTCACAGCTGTAGCTCCAAGGCTAACGTTAGAGCACTGGTGGGGACTCTTGTTGTTAGTATCTTTCCTATATCTTGGTCAATATCATCTGGGAAGTTGGGTGGGAAGTGAGGTGGAAATGAGCCCATGTTGAAAATACTTTAACTGAGAAGTGATGGGGAAATTAACATGTTTTTATTTCCTACCGAAGTACCATGAAAATCATAAGCAATCAGATTTAGGTTAATGTAACTAACACATTCCCTAATAATTTGAACTATAAAACAGTGGAGCAGGCTGCATTGTGAAGTATGATAGGCATTCTTCAGGTAAGACCAGGTTACACATTAGTGCTACTTTTGCCATTGTTATTAGCTCTTACTAAGAGTCACATGTTGTCAAAGGTGTTGTTGAATTCCTGGGGAAATTAGATTGGATCTTCCTTAAGGAACAAATGAAACAGTTTTTGATTTTTACAGTTTGTGGTGTTATTAAATAGTTGAATCACAAAAAATAGAGTAGTTCACATATTCTAATTCTCCTTATCATATATGTACACCACAGTTTGGCTACTTGAGGATGACTTTCTACATATGTAAAATCAAAATAGAGAAAATTTTCAGATGTCTTTGGATAGACTGCAGGGATGCATTTAATGTCTGAAGCACATTTAGAATTATTAAACCTTTAGCAAGCTCCACTCCTCCGTGGTTTAGTTAGCATCAAGGATCTCCACCTGTCTAGATGCTTGACCTCAGGTCTTATTACAATGTTACTTCCCTGAAATACGAAGTTCAGGAAACATCTTGATTGCCCTGTGCTAACATTGCCTACCACCAACTATCGTTTTCAAACTTCACCATACCCAAGAATCGTCTGGAATACTTTTTTAAAATGCTCTAGCCTGAGAAATTTTCATTTAGCAGATTGGGTATTAGAGGCAGAATCGTGAAGATTCCAGGGCAGTTTGAGGGCCACAGCTTGAGAAACACCAGCCTAAAATGATCAATGTCAGTTTGACTGATTAATTTTTCATTCAATAAACCCATTTAAAGTGAAAGATAAGTTAAATCAAATGACACTCTGGTTATAAGCATAAGCAAAACCTCATTGTAAGGTCTTCGATCAATATTTCAACTCTCTAGCCCAATTGCTTGATCTATAAAATAGTAACTATATTTCCTCACTGTGTTGTTTAAAGAAGGAACTATTAAAACATTACAAAACAAGTTTTAAATGTGAACACTTAATGGCAGAAGACTGTCAGTGTATTATGGAAATTAAATAATTAGTATGAGGGGAATTGATTTCGGTGTTATATAAAAGTACACATTTCTGCTCAACAAGGAGTAGCTTGAATTCTGATATGATTTGATCTACTATTTTTATACTGAATATGCATTACTGGAAATAGGTCACAGCAGGAAGACAGATTAAGGCAGTTTAAAGGAAAATAGAAACTGTAAAACTATAAAAAATAAATTTGCAATTACAATAAGAGAGCAGAGCTGTCTCCATTTCTTTGTTTACTCAGAGGCCAATATAATCATCCTCAACTTCACATACATGGTTAACCCTTTCTTTACCTGACATCTTCCTCCACATTCTCAAAAGGAAATGGGCATTTTCCTTCTGGCTTCAGTAATAGAGCAAAATGTGTTTAGCACTCTGTGAGTAAATGTTCGGTCCAATGCTCCATAAATATGCAACTTAAGAAAGCATAATACCCTACCAATGCAATTTAGGAGACAGATGAGTTAAGACCACCACCACCACCGCCACCAAGAAGCAGGGAAGGCAAAATGTAAATAAATGTGAGAGGATATATGTGAGGAAATACGGGAAAACATATAATACTAAGACTTTCTGATGGATGAATATTGAAGTGTAATAATAAATTATAGGGTTGTTATATTTTAATCGTTCTTCCTTTAAATTTTTTTAATGTTTGTTTAATTTTGAGAGAGACAGACAGGGTGCAAGCAGGGTAGGGGCAGAGAGAAAGGGAGACACAGAATCTGAGGCAGGATTCAGGCTCTGAGCTGTCAGCACAGAACCCAAAGCAGGGCTTGAACCTACAAATCGTGAGATCATGACCTGAGCTAAAGCTGAGCTAATGACCTGAGCTAATGCTTAATTGACTGAGTCACCCAGGTCCCTGATAGTTCTTCCTTTAAACATTATATTGGAAATAACAATTTCCTACTCCCCTCACACCACTCCAGTCACACTCATTTGTTTATTTGTCCTCTAATATACCCATAAGGCTCTTGCCTCAGGGTTCTTGAACTTGCTGTCTCTGTACTGAACCTCAATTCCCTCAAATGTCTACATGGCTCATTTTTACACTTTAATCAGATCCTTCCAAAATATCATCTCCTTGATCCAGCCTTCCCAGACCTCTCTGTCTGAAATAATGTTTCTGGGTATTCAGCAGTGGGTCCTGCATGCTCTAAGCGATCTTTGGCCTTCTTAGAGAGATTTTCTTGAGACAGATAGTGTTTCATTCATAAATTACATTCTGCCTAGTATTCTGAGGCTACTGGGAGAATTGGGTCTATAATGCTACTGAAAGTCATTCACTAGAGGATGAGAAATGACTGAAATATATCTAGGTAAATTCTTGTAGTCAGCATTGCCACCCTGGAAAATCCCACTAGATTTTACATGAAAATCAGGTGAGATTGAAGGGATGTTGTAGTGATGATATGGAAGCAAATACCCTCAGTTAAGGTGGACTCCCTAGGAAAAACTGTGAGTCAAGCTTGAATTGGCCAAAAGAGGCAAACACTCCAGCTCCAACAGAAAATTTTGTGGCCATAGCCATTGAGTAATAGTCCCTAGGGCTCACACAGAGGGTGGCAATAACAATGACCTTAGCCTTTGGGCGGACAGACAGTATGGAAAGTTTTTTAGATTGAGCCACAAGCTGTCCCAGCTCAGCTTCAAACTGTAAGTTAAATGTTCCTTACTGCCTTTGTCCAGTTGGGCTGAGATAATAAAATAACCAAGATTTATAACAACAAGAATTTATTTTGCACAGTTCTGGGGGCTTGGAGGGATGAGGTCAAGTGGCAGTGTGGCTAGGTGAGGGCTTCTGGTTGCAGACTTCCTGATGTGTTTTCACATAGTGGGAGGGGTGATGGAGCTCTGTGAGATCTCTTAGAAGAGCACCATTCATTGAGGTTCCACCTTCAAGATTTAAAACAATAACTTCTCATACCTCCTAATACCTTCACATTGAGCATTAGAATTTCAACAGAGGAACTTTGGGATGACACAAACATTTAGACGATACCACTTGCTTGGTAGCAAGGCCACACTCACCATCTATTGTCTTCTAATCCAATTTTAGCTGCTTTAAGGAGGAAAACAGTGTGAGGCCCAGGTCTCCCTGTTCCAAAAGGAAGACAAAGCCCATAATCACCCATCCAAATACATTGGAGAGGTTCTGGCAGGGGAAGAACTCAAACTCTTATGATTCTTTTGGATACAGGTGCCAAAGTCACCATCCTATCATGCCCTGTGGGAGGTATCCTCTTTCAATTGATGGGAAAGAGAGGCTAGAGAGACCTGTGAGTGGAGCCATTTGACCTATTTAGTGTACCCATGTGGCTTCCACTGCTGAAAGTATAATGATTCTCCCAATTTTGAAGAGCTGTGTGTAAGAAGTGGTAGTTGGACATACACATCAATTCCCAACCCATCTTTCAGTCCTTTTCTGAGTGGTACAATAGAAAATATGCAAAATCCCAGGAGGATACAGGGAAATTAGAGCTTTGATTAAGGACATGAAAGTAGCAGAGGTTTTGCATCTACCACAGGTATGGAAGGAAGGAAGGAAGGAAGGAAGGAGGGAAAGAAGGAAGGAAGGAGGGAGGCAGGGAGAGAGGGAGGAAAAGGAGGAAAGGAAAGGAAAAAGAAAGTAGTAGGGGTAGTAAGAGATGTAGTGTTAGTACGCCCACTCTGCATGGCCAGTAAAAGGAAGCTGGAGGATTATGGTCAATTGTATTCAGTTGTTTCTCTCATAAACTTGACTGTTCTAAACATAGATTGTAAGTCTCTTTCACTGGCACCAAAATATCAAAATAGTTGATGGTTATTAGCATGGCTCATGCTGAGCATGGCCATTAGAAAGCCACTGGAAGGTCTTAAGCAGGAAGGAAATATGAAAAGGTAACTGAAGAAAAAGACTTTCAGTAATGTGGAAAATTCAGTGAAGGTGGGGAGATCATAAAGGTCCTAGGGGACCATCTTACCCAGGCCACTCTTAATGATGTGACCCAATTATGCATGTGCATTTGGGACATATAAAAGTCCCCGAGGTAATGCCACACTGCTTCAGAATTAATCCAGGCCACCTCACATTTGCCTTCTGTAGCGTCTACACACTTCCTGTTTTCCTTCTCCCCTAAATCTTTAATCCTCCCTCTCTATACTCCTCCAAGTTTAGCTCCAAACCAAAAACATGGCATCCCCTTAATTTGTTTTGTTGCTCCAGTGTGACCTGGGTGTTTTCTTTCTAAACAAATGCTTTTGTTTGTTTTTTTGTCGTTTCCCCTCTAGTCTAGCTTGCGAACTTCCATGTTTGCTCTTGCAAGTCTCTGTCGCTAGTAGTAGAATTAGACAAGGAAGAGAGGTGCTGACATCAGAATTAAGGCCACAGAGGTAGAAATGGAAATAAATGGTTAGTGAAGATGCTGCTGCTTCCAAGATGATGCACTGAAATGGATAAATCACACTTAGAAAACAAGTGTGAGGAAGGAGGGAAATGGATTTAAAATGTTTTCCAGAATTCTAGCTCTAGTGCCTGCTTCACCATCATGCCATTTTCTGAGACTGGAAATACAGAAGAAATAACAGATTTAGGAGAGGGAAGATGGTTAGTTTAGTTTTGACTTATGAGAATATATAAGCTTGGATAGTTTTCCCCCTCAGTAACAACTGTTCCTGTCACTGGTTGTACTAACCACTATATATTTTCTGCTGGAGCATTGTTATTTTTTAAGATAGAGAAAAACTACAAAAGAAACCCACTTGGGACGACTATCCTTGACCCACTCTATGCCCAGAGTTTTGTTCCTTGAGGTAATCTGCTTATGTGCATTTTATGAAGCTATCTGTTCCTTGAACTTAGAAATAAAGCAAGGTTATCCAAGATAAGCTATTCATTATGCCTTTTATTTTCCCAAAAGAACTTTATGTAGGGCAAGAATGGTCATTCCTAAAACAATAACTCATGATGAGATATTTACTTGACTTTGATATCTTTGTAGCACATTCCCTTAGCACCTGCAACACTGACCTGCACAACCCACTTGAAACTGTGCATAGCTCTTGTATAATGGAGGTTTTTTCCTCTATATTCTTTTCTTTCAGTGAAAACAGTTTAATGATTTTGAAAGAAAATCAGGTAATTTGCTCTTAAAACATTTCCAAATTGTATTTTATCAATTCAATAACTATTAATTATGCATTTCATGTGTTTCTTCACATTTAAACTTTAACTTTTATCCATAGATCTATAGTTCCTCTCTTCTAAATAGGCAATTCTTCTTCTGGACTCCCAATTCATTTTATATGCTGCTTTGTATAGCACACTACAGTACATTGCACATGTCCTTCACCCCACTTCCAGTGGTCTAAAATTGCCTTGAGAGAGGGGCTCTGGCTTTTGAGATTCATGCTTATTAATCAAGACTCGTTCAGTTGGAAGTAAAAAGACAAAATACAATTCAAATTATTATTTTTTTCAATTCAAATTATTTTAAGAAAGAAGACAAATAGAAGAAATTAGCAAATTTTGTCTTACTTAAGGTAAAGACCAAGGTGTACAAACTCTTTCTTTTTTTAATGAAATTTATTGTCAAATTGGTTTCCATAAAACACCCAGTGCTCATCCCAACAGGTGCCCTCCTCAATGCCCATCACCCACTTTTCCCTCTGCCGCACCCCCCATCAACCCTCAGTTTGTTCTCAGTATTTAAGAGTTTCTTATGGTTTGCCTCCTTCTCTCTCTGTAACTTTTTTCCCTCCTTCCTCCCGCCCTGGTCTTCTGTTGAGTTTCTCAGGATCCGCATATGAGTGAAAACATATGGTATCTGTCTTCCTCTGCCTGACTTATTTCACTTAGCATAACACTCTCCAGTTCCCTCCATGTTGCTATAAATGGACAGATTTCATTCTTCCTCATTGCCAAGTAGTATTCCATTGTATATACAAACCACATCTTCTTTATCCATTCATCAGTTGATGAACATTTAGGCTCTTTCCATAATTTGACTATTGTTGAGAGTGCTGCTATAAACATTGGGTTACAAGTGCCCCTCTGCATCAGCACTCCTGTATCCCTTGGGTAAATAACTAGCAGTGCTATTGCTGGGTCATAGGGTAGGTCTATTTTTAATTTTTTGAGGTACCTTCACACTATTTTCCAGAGTGGCTGCACCAGTTTGCATTCCCACCAACAGTGCAAGAGGGTTCCCATTTCTCCACATCCTCTCCAGCATCTATAGTCTCCTGATTTGTTCATTTTAGCCACTCTGACCAGCGTGAAGTGGTATTTGCGTGTGGTTTTGATTTGTATTTCCCTGATTAGGAGTGACATTGAGCATCTTTTCATGTGCCTGTTTGTCCATCTGGATGTCTTCTTTAGAAAAGTGTCTATTTCTGTCTCCTTCCCATGTACAAACTCTTTCTGGTATAGATGGAATTAAGTGTTTGAGAGATTATAAGATTCTATATTTTCATAACATGACTCTGCCTCTCCCTGGGATCACTTTCATATAGGCTACCCCCAAGTGATAAACCTACACCTAGAAATACCAGTCAGACAAAATGATGGCATTCTGATAGCTTGGAAGGAGGTTTCATGTCATTGACTACTTCCTAAGTCATTAGTTGCCTATCATTTGGGCTAGGATCACTTCTGCTAGGTCCACTTCCAGTTGAATCACATATTCGAGGCAGATTGACTCTGAATGAGGAAATAGGGGATATATGGTTCCCCAAAGGAAGAAATATTGGACACACAAACATTAAACATAAAATCTGTCTCAAACCTTTAGTGACTGTAGCACTGACTTAGACATAGTAGATATTCAATAAATGTTACTAATGGAATAGAAGTAAACAGTCTTTTGACTTTTTGACAATTACATAAAATAGTATTTGGGGACACACCAAAAGAACAAAACATGTCTTTGAAAGAGAATGTAACCCAACGGAGTTGAAGTAAAAACACATGTATATAGTATATACTATGGGTGTGTGTTTGGAGGAAAGGACAGAGAAAGAGAGAGGAAACCTTAGTTATTATCTATGAATGCAAAAAAAAAATTTGATTGAGAGAACTCAGAGTATGTTATATTGTGGGGTAGTAAATTTAGAGAAATGTTAGGGACCAAATCATTCTTTGAATGATGCTCTAGATGTCACTCTCACTTTAAAATATCAATGACAGGGGCATGTGGGTGGCTCACCCAGTTGAACATCAGGCTTTGGTTCAATTCATGATCTCATAGCTCATGAGTTCAAGCCCCGCATTGGGTTCTGTGCTCAAGGCTCAGAGCCTGGAGCCTGCTTCGGATTCTGTGTGTGTCTCTGTCTCTCTGCCCGCCTCCTCTCTCTCTGTCTCTCTCTCTCTCTCTCTCTCTCTCTCAAAAAAAAAAAATTAAACGTTAAAAAAAATCAATGGCAGACTTAATTAGCTCAAGGAATTTTGTTGGGTTAGATAACAGGGAGGTGCCAGGGTGGGATCCAATTTCAGACACAGCTGGTTTTAGGATTCATACAAGATCACCAGGACTCCCAGCACTTCTCAGCTTCTGCTTTTGGTTTCTCCTTCCGCAAAGAGATTTCCTCCGTGTGGCTGGTGGTAATAGCTACCACCATCAGTCACAGATTGACATTCCTTCCACTTAGCAACCCATATGGAAAAGAATGCCTCACTCTTACTTTCGTTTCTCAAGCCTAGGGAAAAATTCGAATTGGCCTTGCTTTACTCAAGCATCTATCTCCAGACTAAACACTGTGTCCAAGGCGATGGGCACCATGACTAGCCAGGCTGGGATCACATTCAACCTTGGAAACAAAAGAGTTAAAATGGGGGCTGAAACATGACAGGCAGTCCAAAATCTACCAAAATATGTAGGGTATTCATAGAGAAAAGTTGGATAGACCATCCAGATAAAATATTGGAATGCTTTGAAGTATAAAATAGTTCAACAAATATTTTTAAAACCTACTTTTGCCAAATTTTATACTAAATGCTGAGACTACAAAGATGAATAAGAACCAGTGCCTACCCTTAGGTAGTGAATTTTCGACTTAGATATTTAGAGATAAACAGATGTTTATAGCACAGTGTGGAAAATGCAGAAATAAACATATACTTAGGACACTAGGAGGGTACCAAATTGGGAACCTAATCCCTGTGGCAGGGACAAAACCATAGAGAGGTCAGGGAAGACTTCTTGGAGAAGATGATTCCTGAGGTGAACTAGAAAGACTATATCAGAACTTGCCAGAAGAAGGACTGAACTGGAGAGTGTGTGTGGTTATATACAATACTCCTGGCATACATCTGTGTAGTGTACAAGGTGAGAGCAAGAGACAAAAGGGTCTGGAAAGTTAGGCAAGGGGCAAATATGGTGTGAGACTTTACCCCATAGGGAATGTATCAGGAGGAGGGGTGACTGGGCCAGACTGTTCTTTCCATATGTCATTTTGACAATTCTGAACAAACAGAAGTAGTTGCAGTATGCCAAACCAAAAGAGAAGAAGACCCAAGGCAGTATGAAGGCAGTAGAAATGGACAAGACAAAGATTAGCGAATATCTCTGGGAATAATTTAATGGGACTTACTGATTTCTTGAATATGGGAAGTGAGGGAAAAGAAAACAAATCATAAATGTCTACAAGTTACTAGCTAGGAATATTAGATGGATTTTGGGGGAGTAACCAAATAAAGCATGATAAGTTTCAGGCACTACATACTTTCTAGGTAGAACTAGATATCCACCATGCTCTTGAATGTATGAGTCTGAAGCTCAGGGGCAAATCTCGGTTGGAAATACGGATTTGTGACTAACACCATTATGTAAAAAATGAATGAGTTTCCTCTAGGAGAGCCTATACCATTAGTAGAACCGTGAACTGAAAAAAGGAAGAAATACTACCATTAAAGGTATGGATAAAATTATAGAAGTCTGACAAACATAAAAAGTAGGAAGAGCTGGAAGACACAAAGAAAATCTGAAGAATGAAATATCAAAAGTCCATAGAATAGCAAATTTGAAGAGTCAAAGGAAGCAGAAAGACCTAGGAAGATAAAATTGGTATAGTATTTCTAGGATTAACAAATTAAAAATCCTGTTAGGGCCCGATGGAGGTTGTATTGGAGGCCAAGAATGTATACAGGTCCATTTTTCTAAAATTGTGTGATTTCTCAGTAGTGTTAATCACCCTGGTTGCAGTTTTCCTGGGAGGATGAAAAAAAAAAAAAAAAAGGTAGGAAAGCATTAAAAAAATCAAACCACCACCACCACTGCCACCAAAACAATAAGCATGCTTATAGATAGTTCGGTTCATAGTTTATATGATCAAATTGATTGATATATGATCAAATAGGGATGGAACAAGGGGTAAAATAAACATGAGAGATCATAGACTCATAGAGGGATCACAGAGGAAGATAAGATTGAGGGGTCAAAACATGACCTCTTAGGTCAAAGTTTGGGTGGAGGAACCCAGGTAGAGAACAGGAGGACGAATAGCAGGCAGGGAGTCAGCTACTGAAGTTTCAGATTTTGTATTAAAACAGCTTCTGACATGAAGGCAGCCCAGGGGATGTGTGATTGATGGAGAGGGCAGATGAGGTCACGGAATTTAATAAGGTCCAGAAATATCAAGGTGAGTTTATCAGATTTTGTATACATGAAAATAGAAATCTCTTTGAGAGATAGTAGAAAGGATTTAGCAGGCTGTGAGCTAGTTCCAAAGTCCTCAATGAATGAAAAGGAGAGAACAGACGTTTGTTGGGTACTAGCAGTGAGAAAGGGTCTGTACAGGTGGCCTAAACCCCAGAGAAATATGTTTTTTGTACTGTGATTTGAAAAAGTAATCAGAAAAAAAAAAAAAAAAAGACTTATGCACAACAACCTCCGGGGAGAAAAAAGATGGAATGATGAAATCAAGACCTACTTAGTGTCAGATTAAATTGATACGAGAGACTTTGAACCTGAATCTATAAGTGATGCTACATTTGGATTTATTTTTCCACTTCTTAGCATTGTTGTGAGAGGAAAAACACCCCCTCTGCTACTTGTTAACTGTCTAGCCCAACAATTTCACAGATGAAGAGGGTAAAATAAATTCCTGAAATGAATTTTTAGAATTTTTAGATAATTCATTAACCATTTACTTAACTTTCATCCAACAAATATTTATTGAGCAGCTACTATCTATAAGGAAGGCATGTGCTTGATGCTGTATAATGGGAAAGTCAAGATTGATTTCATCCTAATTTTTTCCATGTAACTATGACCTTGGTCCTTTCTCGGAGCTCAAATGCAAGAAACTCTAAAAATTTCTTCCTGTCCAGGCATAGAGATTAATGGATTAGCACTAATAGAATCATGATATCATCATACTTTAAAATATTTTTGTATAAAATCTTACATTAAATTAAATATTTTCATCATTTCTTTGCATATGTAAATTATAGTTTCAGGGAAATTATATAATTTTATGTAGTTTTTAACTACCTGTTCTACCCCCAACTTATCTTTTTCTATTTTGATAAGTTATTTGAATAGTTTTTGTTAAAGATATATATTAACAAATTTGATGCTGTCTTTATCTTCCATTAAAAGAAGATTAAAATAGTATGGTAAGACACTCTATTTGTATGGATTAAATAAAATAAAATCTGTTACTATATTTTCATCTCTTGGAATACTTAATGAATACTAACTGAAATTGAGAATTAACAAGTTGTTAGTCATTAAATACATATCTTGAGTGAAGAAACTGACACAGGCAGCAGTTTCTCTACTATTTTGAGCTATTCTATTTCCCAGCAGGTGTATTTATAGCCAACAGTGCTGTAAAAACTATGTCAAGAGATTAATAAACTCAGATGTTTAGGGAATGAGTAATTGTTTCCTCATTATTTGTACTTAGGGAATTTGTAAATTTAACACAGGATGCATTTGTGATGGAGAAATTTCCATCACAGGTATTTGAGTGTCTCTTATATGCTAACACTATTTTAGGCACTGCAGATATGAAAGTGAGTAAGACAAGGACTTGTATTTATAAAGCTGCCATTCTAGTCGATGGAGGAAAAACACTATATATGTAGAGAAATACTTGCATTCTACAAAGAAGATAAGAAAGGACAACAAAACAAATTGTGACTGGGGAGGCTGTTGAGAAAGGCTTTTCTGAGACAGTGACCTTAGCATTCAGACCTTAATGTTGACTGAGAGTCACCAGTGTGGAGTTTTGAGGGAAAAGCGTTACATGCAGAAGTGCAAGGGCCCTAAGGTGAGAATGAATTCAGTGGGTTTGAAGGAAAACAATCAATCAATCAATCAATCAATCAATCTCAGTGTGTCTAGCCCAGGAAAAATGTGGCAGAATTGAAATATTTGAGATTGGAGAGAGAAAAAGGCAAAATAGTATAGTATTCTAGGAAGTGTGAGAGGTTTTAATTTTATTCTAAGTAAAATGGGAAGCCTTTGGATGAATTTTTTCATGTATGTACATTTTTTGTAAATTCATGAGTCATCTACTAGACATATATTAGAGAGTAATTCTCAGGTCTAATAATGTTTCTATATTTGTAATGTCCATCTTATGACCTCCATATTCCACTTCACACAACTTTGGTTGGCTTACCCAATAATGAAGAGACACAACATTCCATCCACTGTTTCAGCTTTGCTTCTTTTGCAATTATGCAAGGTATAAATAAATAAGCCAAAATAGGACCTTTAAAATGTTTTTTTGCGAGTGTGATTTTTGTCACAATGTGATGACACATGGGAAAATGTAATAGTCAATTATTTTAGATTAATGGAGAGACGATCAGCTGTACTAGGATGAGACAGAGAGAGGATGAACTTCTGTTTTTCTCTATTACTGGCTTTGTGTTACCTTTTGGTAAATTAACATTTGTTAAGTGCCAGTTCAGCGGCACTCTTGAGAAATTGAAGAGAAATTGAGTGAAGTTGACTCACAAGACCTTGATGAAGTACACAGCATGTCTTGAGGAACCCCATGGGGAGGTCTGTTAGAATACAGACAGAGGGAGGCAGGACCTGGTGCACATGTTTTTATTGGAGTCCGGTGGGTAGAATGCTTTGGGGTTCCCATGCTAAAGCCAGATCAGTCAGTTCAAAACAAAAGAACAGGATTTTTTTTTTTATAAGCTTCATGTGAGTCTTTTTTTTTTTTTTTAATTTTTTTTTTCAACGTTTTTTATTTATTTTTGGGACAGAGAGAGACAGAGCATGAACGGGGGAGGGGCAGAGAGAGAGGGAGACACAGAATCGGAAACAGGCTCCAGGCTCCGAGCCATCAGCCCAGAGCCTAATGCGGGGCTCGAACTCACGGACCGCGAGATCGTGACCTGGCTGAAGTCGGACGCTTAACCGACTACGCCACCCAGGCGCCCCAAGCTTCATGTGAGTCTTAAATAAAGGGCACATATGGAATACAGGCTCTAGGTGGTAGGGGAGACTTGCTCACAAGGGCTGTTGGATTCTCCTATCAGGGACTTAACAATTGCTTGGGTTCTATGGCTACCTTCTAGGTCATGTGCTTGCATGACAGACCGATGTGAGTTTATGGTTCCACAGATTGCTTGGCCAAACAAAATGGATGCCGGGGAAGCAATACTATGGAGTAGCTTAGCTGAACTCTTTTGACACTTCGTGATTTCAGGGACATTTCTTACCTGTTTGAGTATTTGTTTTCTCATATGTAAAACGTGGATAATAATCTTTATATCCTCTCTTTGTTGTAAAAACTAGAAAAGATGTATGTAAAGCACCTAATATATTACTATAGTACCAGACTCGTTATAGGTACTGAAATTGCTCTGTGACTAGGCTGTATGATTTCTAAAATTTTATGCCTAGAAGCATAGATCAATGGTTAAGCTGTGTAAAGATAGCCAGAAGTTTTTCCATTTCCCTCTAACGATGGATGTGTAACAAATTCTTTCTTAGGAAGAAAGGTTATATTTTTTGGTGGGGAAAGGAAAAAAACTATGGCTTCCTTTGTCTGTGAAAATAAAGAAAAATTTGAAATTTGAAAATCAGAGTTTTCAAACAAACCATATTTGATTTGCTATAGTAGCAAATGACTCCAAATCTCAGTGGTTTTTAAGAGAAATTTTATTTCCTATTCATGTCTCACACAGGCTGAGGTTGTACTCTAGACTGGACGAAGACTACAACTCTGCTCCATATATTTTCTTCTAAAACCCATTGAATGTTTTGATGTGATAAATATAATGTCTGCTCAGATTTCAATGCCAAAAGCACATCACATGTCCAAGTACAAGTCAGTAGGATCAGGACATCTCTCACGGGGAGGAAGGGACTGAACATTTGAGCCTATTGTAATCTATCTTCTCAGTCATAAGTATCCACTTTTTTTGCCTTCTGTGCTCAAAAACACACCCACACCTTCCCAAAAGAAAAATTCTCAAAAGTTTCATATGATTACAACCTCAAGGGGCTCAGACATTTAAGCATCTGACTTCAGCACAGGTCATGATCTTGTGGTTTGTGAGTTTGAGTTCCAAGTCAGGCTCTATGCTGACAGCTCAGAGCCCACTTCAGATTCTGTGTCTCCCTCTCTCTCTCTCTGCCCCTCCCAGGCTTGCACTATGCCCTTCTCTCTCTCTCAAAAATAATTAACATTAAAAAAAAAAATAATTACAACCTCAAGCTCCAGTTCTTGGATCTCATGACGTCCTCTACATCAAGTATCACAGTCTAGAATCCCATAACACAAAAAGATAAATTATTTGCCTCCTTCCATTGCAACATCATATCCAGTGGTGGAAGAGAAAGGTGTTAACTGCATTAAGTACTTCCTTTCACAGAGGAGGAAAGGCAAATGTGTAGCAATCACTAAGGCATGGCTATTCTGTTTATTTTTCTTTTACTTTTTTTCAACTTTATTTATTTTGAAAAGGAAGAGAGCTGGAGAGGGACAGAGAGAGAGAGAGAGAGAGAGAGCTCCATGCTGTCAGCGTGGAGCCTGCCACAGGGCTTTATCTCACAAACTTTGAGGGGCTGGATCTCACAAACCACAAGATCATGACTTGAGCTGAAATCGAGAGTAAGACTCTTAATCAACCGAGCCACCCTGGTGCCCAGAGAAATGGCCATTTTAAAGAATCCCTCTGAGAAAACTTGTATGGAACATTTCCTGTGGCAGTGTGCAGTATTTCTTGAGTGGGTCCTGGTTCTCTTAGCTGGGGGTAGGCCTCTAGTTCATTGATTTCCATATTGCTTGGTTTTACCCTATAGCAGTTTCTAATATTATTTTCCTTGGCCACATCATAAAAGACTAGAGTAGAATATGCTCTCTTTTCATGTTGAGCAATTGTCTGAGGCTACTTCTTGCCTAAGGAAATTTAGAAACTGAAGATCATTTTCCATTTCAAGCAGTTACTGTCTCTCTTTGTTTTGTTTCATTCATCTCTTTGATTCCAGGCAGTTTCATGGCCAATGGCCAATCCACAGCCTCTTTGGAACATTCTTCTTCTTAAAAGTAATTACAGGTACTTTGAATTTGTTCTGCTTCTGTAGGACCACATACTTTGTCTCTTTTTGCTCAACCATTCTGTCTAACTGAAAGAATTTCCTGGGGGCCACTTAATCCAATCAGAGACTTTAACAAAGACCCTAAAGATTTCACTCTTGATTTAGTCTTTGTCCAAAGACTGAATCTAAACTAGCCTTTATTGCTTAGAAGATGAATTTTTGCATCTTTTAACAGGTCCTGAATAACCTAGGTTCTCTTTCTTTCTGCTTACTCCTTCAAAAATGATGGATCCAAGAATACCTATTTTTTTTTGTCATGCTTTCTGAAATGCAACCAACAGCAACCAAGAGATATTAACAATATTGCAAACTCCTTGCCTAAAGCCACAGATTTATTATATATATCATTTGCCAGCTGAGTTGTGTTGCCATTGCATATTCTGAGTTACTATTTTTCCAGACTCCAATAACAGTTTTCTCAATACAGATGCACAAAGTCAAAGCCACACAGTTTAGAGTTTTGTTATGTCCCTTATTTTTAGGTATCAATTTTTATATTAGTCAATTATCCTGAAATAAAAAACAATCCTCAAATCTCAGTGACTTATAATGCAAACATTTATTTTTCATTCACATAAATTATGTGCTGACCCAGGCGCCTGAGTGGCTCAGTTGGTTCAGCGTCCAACCCTTGATCTTGGCTAGGTCATGCTATCACAGTTCGTGAGTTCAAGCCCCACATTGGGTTCTGAGCTGGTGGTGGCACAGCCTGCTTGGGATTCTGTCTCTCCTCTCCAACCCTCCTCTGCTTCTGCTCTCTCTCTCTCTCTCTCTCTCAAAATAAATAAATAATCCTAAAAAAGTGAAACAAATTAAGAAAGTTATGTGCTGACTGCCACATTTTGGTTGTTGCTTATCTCAAACTCTGCTTTGCCCAGCTCTGCTTCAGGAATCAGGCTGAAGGAGTCACTGTATGGGGGACATGCCAGTTCTGATGTCTGAAGGAAAAATCAAGAGAGCTTGTGGAAATTTAACCCCTCATCAAGCTTCTGCTAAAAAGTAGTTTAAGTCGTTTCTGCTCATATTCATTCGTGTAACCGTGTCAAGGGACCTAATCCAAATTCAATAGGGTGAGGACATATTCTCCTAAAGAGAAGGGGAAGTGAGTTTTTTTAAGCAATACACAATCTGATACACAAAGTAAGTTGGCTTGCTCTGTTTAATATCATGTAAAATTATTTCTATCATGGACAGAGTTGCTCTTCGGAGATTATTCAATGCCATACACAAGTTGAGGCAAATTGAAATTAGAGTTAACATTTATTATGTTTTCTAAATTTCAGGACTATTCTGAGAAATTTATAAATATTAATTGACTAATGAGTTATGTGAAATTATACCTATTGTATAGAAAAGGAAACAAGATCAGAGTTGTTTAATGACTTACTCTCTAGTAATATTTAAGGGGAGTTAGGGGGAGACTTAGGATCTAAACCTAGATGGTTTTTTTATTTTTTTTTAATTTTTATTTATTCCTGAGAGAGAGAGAGAACGTGAGCATGGGAGGGACAGAGAGAGAGAGGAGACAGAGAATCTGAAGCAGATTCCAGGCTCTGAGCTGTCAGCACAGAGCCCAACAAGAGGCTCAAACTCACAATGGTGAGATCATGTCCAAAGTTGGACGTTCAATCCACTGAGTCACCCAAGTGCCCCTAGGTGTGTGTGTGTGGTTTTTTTTAAGTTTATTTATTTATTTTGAAAGAGAAAGAGAGCAAGGGAGGGGCAGAGAGAGAGGGAGAGAGAGAATCCCAAGCAGGCTCCATGATGTCAGCACAGAGCCCAATGCAGGGCTCGTTCCCACCACAGACCATGAGATCGGGAATCGGACTCTTAACTGACTGAGCCACCCAGGTGCCCCTAGGTGTGTTTTGACAACACATTATGCATTTTAACCACTATGCAACCACGTGTGTCAAAATCACTCTCATACAAAATGGGTTCCAACTGGGAAACCACTATAGAACTAACTATGATATGGGTAATATCGATAAAATAGCCATGGCAACTAATATTACGATCCTAGAATATGTCTACAGATTATGAAATGGAGAAGAAAGAATGAGTGGAATTTTTGGTTCAATTAGCGGGCTTATATATCTATACAGCTCTTACTATTTGGAAAATTGCAACCCATCTGCAGTTATCACTATTGTATTTGGTTTATTGCATTTGGACCAATAAAGAAGATAAAAGAAAAGAAAAGAAAAGACAAAAGAAAAGGAAAGAGAAGAAAGATATTGAATCACTTGACAGATAAATTATTCAATAAAGTTACCAATTTAATATTTCCTTTTGGTCACTTATTGCCTGCAGCATTTGTTTTTTACATTTAATGTTTGTATTTCTTGATAGAACGTAATTGTTTAATTAATCAAGTAGCTGCTGTAAAGAGATGGCATAATCTGTTTTGATTCTTTTATTCCTGAGGAACATCTTGGATAAATGGCATTTTCACTGCTCTCAATTTCTATTTGTATATTTCAGTCTATTCTAAGTGAAAGCAAGCACTTAAATGCACTATCAAATTGAAGATAGACCCTCAGGAAAAGTAGGCTCATTTACATGCAGCTTATAGTGCTTTTTGTAAGAACATGTTTGACTTTGCACTTTTCCTTGGTAGCAAATGGGAACAGAATAAGTGTAGTGTGCAGAATTCAGTTGACAGCTTAAAAACCTTAATAGCATTTGGATTCTTTTTATGCTATATATCCCTAACAATGCAAATTTTACAGGAGAGTAAAATCTCTGGTATTTTAAAGAAAGGCATTTGCATGATTTCAGATTTTGAAAAAAAAAAAAAAAAGGAGTTCTTGTGACATACCCAGAGATATAGCAAATATATTTTAAAATAAATGTCCCACTTATTTAATTCTCATTAAATTACATTCAAATATTAACTGATTATTTAGGAATATGTATTCTAAAGGTAGAAATATAGTTTTTATAATAAAAACTGGATGGAAGGTTATTAAGGGATGGTATAAGAAGATAAAAAGTGATGACATTTTCTTTATTTAAAATGGATCTATAAACTGTTTCTTTTATAAATAAAGTCAGAACAAAGAACAATTCTTTTTTAAAATGTGGGAAACAGGGTGCCTGGGTGGCTCAGTCGGTTAAGAGTCTGACTTCCACTCAGGTCATGATCTTGCAGTTCCTGAGTTTCAGCCCCCTGTTGGACTCTGTGCTGACAGCTCAGAGCCTGGAGCCTGCTTGGGATTCTGTGTCTCTCTCTCTCTCTCTGCCCCTCCCCCACTCACACTGTCTCTGTCTCACTCACAAAAAATAAATAAAACACTTTAAAAAATGTAGGAAACAATTACAAATGAACTTCAGCTCCCTGTCATGAAATAAGTTACAAGAATATGTCCAAGTTCAGTATGAATTCCAGTCCTCATCTGTATATGATCAAAAAACACTGACATGAAATAATATATACAATTACGTGTAAATGTCTCTTTGTTATCTTTTTAAAAATGTTGATTTATTTATTTTGGGAGGGAGAGAAAGCATAAGCAGGGGAGAGGAGCAGAGAGAGAGAGGGAGGGAGTGTCCCAAGCAGGCTCCACACTGTCAGTGCAGAGTCCGATGTGAGGCTCGATCCCAAGAACTGTGAGATCGTGACCTGAGCAGAAATCAAGAGTCGGACACTCAGCCGACTGAGCCACCTAGGTGCCCTTGTTACTTTGTTATTTTAATTGAAGCCAGACATCACCGTAGCAGGCATTTTGGCATGCCTGTGAATGCCCTGAAATCAGTGACAGTATCCTTGGCATACCTGGAAAGCCACCACTGGATATTCAAACTAAACTCAGTGCCCTTGTTCATCTCACAGTTGGCCTCAGAATCTTTTTGGGCAATGATCTTTGGATCCTTTTACACGAAAGTTGACTGCAATCACACAAATTTGTAATTCTTGGCTTCCTATTGAAGATATCCACTCATTTTGAGGACAGATGATCCATAGCTTTGGAGTGATCACTGGTAATCACAAAGGAAACTTTGTTTTTGGAGCCATGTTAATTCTTTTGTGAGTTGGAGGTGGGGGAAGGAGAAGTCTTGAACGTTTAAAAGTAATAAAATAGTTTTGACTTTCGGACACCCTCTAGCAGTTTTCATCAATTCTAATTTACTTTTCATCAACTCCCTTTACTATCAAAAGTCACTGGTAGCACCCCTAAATTTGCAGACGTTATTGTGCAGGTTTGAATAGATTGTCTTCTCAAAGGAACTACCGTGTTCTGCCTCAAGTTTATTTCAATCTTTTCAACACAGTCAAATCTTGGCTCTCTCTCACCAAGTACATTCACAATGATTCTACTGTTTTTATACTTGACCTCCTCGAAGTGAGTGACTTGGGGAATGTCCCTAAACATCTTAAGTAGTCACCATAATATGTCCCTGGAGTTGGCAACTTTTTGTTATGAAAGAAAAATGACTGTGTTATAATTATGGCATTAGATTTTTTTTAAAACATTTTTGAGATTATTGTAAATTCACATGCAATTGTGATGAATAATACAGAGAGATTCTGTGTACCTCTTACCCAGTTTCCCTCAATAATAATATTTTGCAAAACTATAGTATAATATTACAACCAGAATGTTGATATTGATAAAATCCACCTATATTCGTAGGATTTCCCTAATTTTGCTTGTACAGTTGACCCTTGAACAACATGGCTTTGACTGCCTGGGTTCACTTATACACAATTTTTTTTTCACTAAATTATGTACAGGTAATATAAGGATAGTACTGGAAATGCATTTTGTCATCCTTATGATTTTCTTAATAACATTTTATTTTCTCTAGCTTACTTTATTATAAGAATACAGCATATAATACATGCAACATACAAAATATGTGTTAATTGACTATGTTACAGATAGGCTTCTGGTCATCAGTAGGCTATTAGTAGTTAAGTTTTGTGGGAGTCAAAAATTATATGCAGAGATTTTACAGCAAAGGGATTGGTGCCTCTGAGCCCCATGTTGTCCAATGGTCAATTGTACTCATGTGTGTTCTTCTGTGTGTTTTTGCTTCTGTGCAATTTTATCATGTATGTAATTTGTGCATCCATCACCACAGTGAAGATCCAGAACAGTTCTATTACCTCAAAGATTACGCATGTTACTCATTCAATCTTTAACCCTTGGCAATCACTTACTCTCTTCTCCATTTCTAAATTTTCATTTCAAAACAATAATATAAATGAAATCATAGAGTATGTAAATCTTTGGGTTTCTTTTTTCTCACCCAGCATAATTCCCTGGAGTTCTATCAAAGTTTTTCATGTACTAATAGTTTGCTTCTTTTTATAGGGGAGTAGTTTGGGGCTATTACAGCTTTATGTGTGAACATAAATTTCCATTCCTCTAGGATAAATACCCAAGAATATGATGGGTCAAATGGTAATTGTGGGTTTAGTTTTCAAATTTATTTTTACATTTATTTTTGAGAGACAGAGAGAGACAGAGCACAAGTTAGGGAGGGCAGACAGAGAAGGAGACACAGAATTGGAAGCAGGCTCCAGACTCTGGCTGTCAGCACAGAGCCAGACGTGGGGCTCGAACTCAGGAACTGTGAGATCATGATGAGCCGAAGTCAGAAGCTTAACTGACTGAGCTACCCAGGTGCCCCCTTGTGTATTTAGTTTTATAAGAAACAGACATACTGGGGCGCCTGGGTGGCTCAGTCGGTTAAGCGTCCGACTTCGGCTCAGGTCACGCTCTCGCGGTCCGTGAGTTCGAGCCCCGCGTCAGGCTCTGGGCTGATGGCTCGGAGCCTGGAGCCTGTTTCCGATTCTGTGTCTCCCTCTCTCTCTGCCCCTCCCCCGTTCATGCTCTGTCTCTCTCTGTCTCAAAAATAAATAAACGTTAAAAAAAATTAAAAAAAAAAAAAGAAACAGACATACTGTTTTCTTTGGTCACTACCATTTTACATTCCCACCAGAATTTCATGGATAGTCTAATGACTCTGCATCTTCATTGACATTTTGTTTTGTCACTGTTCTTCATCTAAGCCATCTGAGATGTATCTAGTGACATCTCACTGTAGCTCGAATTTGCATTTTTCTAATGGCTAATGGTCTTGAACTTCTTCTCTTATTCTTACTTGCCATCTTACATCCTCTTTAGTGAAATATCTGTTTGTGTCTTTTTCCTATGCCTACTTTCTACTTCAATTGCTTTTCTTTTTTTTAATGGTGAGTTTTGTGGGTTTTCTACATATTAGCCCTTTGTTTGAAAGGCAGTTTACAAATGTTAGCTTTCAGTCTGTAGCTTGTCTTTTCATTCGTTTGAAGTTTTATTTATTTATGTATTTATTTGAGAGCAGAGGTACTTAATTTTGATAAAATCTAATTTGCCAATTTTTGGTTCGTTGTGCTTTGGTTCTGAATTTGAAAACACTCTGGTTAGCTCTAGATTCTAAAGATTTTCTTTTCTTATTTTTCCTAAACATTTCATAGTTTTTATTTTATATTTAAGTTTGTGATTGATATTGAGTCAATTTTTTGTATAAGGTGAAAGTTTCAGGTTAATATTTATTTATTTATTTTTGAACATAAAGAAGTCTATTATTCCAGCACAAGTTGTTAAAAAGTTATCCTTCCTGCAATGAATAGTTTTTTTAATATATATATTTGTCAAAACTCAGTTGGTCGTGTTTGTATATGCCTATTTATAGGTTCTCTATTTTGTTTCACTGATCTTTATGTCTATCCTTCTGCCAATATCATCTTGTTTTTGATCACTAAAGTTTTATAGTAGACCTTAATATCAGGTAGACTGATTTATCCCATTTTATTCTTCCTTATCAAGATGCTTTATTCTAGGTCTGTACCTTCCCATATAAACTTTAGAATAAGCAAATCTATGTCTACAAAAACTAATGTAATACCATAACATTTATTTTATAACTTAGTTTGTTTTAAGGAGATAGAATGACAAAAGAAATGAAAATTATTTGGAGAGAAAGCGAAGGGAAAATTTAGGCAAAGAAAATAGTTGAAAGAGAGTTCTGTTTTGTTTATAAATTATTGATGACAATAAGTAATGTGACTTAGGGCTAGAGAGATGACAGGTCTCCCTGGGAAGGTCATTTTAACTGTCACAATCCTTTATCATCATCTATTTAATTCTTTATTGTCATCTGCTTTAATTGTCTCAAGAGTCAACCTTCTGGGAACAGTCCTAGAGATCCCTCTTCTATCTGAGATCTACAAGATTGAAACTTAAATACTTTCTTTAACAACAGTTTGTTTACTTGTTTTCTTTCGTTTTTCAAGAAATATGGCAAAGATGCCGTGGCTGACACTGCTAAGCTTTAACCAGCCTAAACTGAAAGCATGTTGTGTATCATAGAGATGAAGTCTGAGCATCAAACCTTTGCACCAAATAATTTCTAAGTTGTCACATGCCATAAAGTAATCTCTTACCCTTAGGCAGTATCTTAACGATCCCTTACCCTTATTATGTATTCTGTCCCATACGTACATATTTAAAGTAGATGCTTTCAAAGAGGAATCAAGCACTACAAGTCATTGGAGTTTCTAGGCTCTATGATATATTGATTGACCCCACATGAAAATTAGTCAATGAGCTTCCTTGTGTTTCTTAAACTATATCACTCTTTTAAAAATGGAGGAAAACTGGACCATAGTGAAGTGATAAAAAGGAGAATAATTTTTACCATCTAAAGCACATAATCTAACTGAAATCTTGATAGCCAACAGACAAAAACAAACAAACAAACAACAAAGAATAAAAACATTTTTCATAGTCCAGGAACTACAAATGAAGAAGCAATAAAAGGTCAAAAAATTGATGCATACAATCGCTATAATAGTTGTGACATTATTTTCATGATGAAGAATTTAAGCAAAAGTAATAAACATTCTCAAACATTAAGGGGATGTAAGAAGTAATATCACCCCAATATATGTCTTTTACCAGCTTGTTTTGCTGATTTAATATTTTGCCATACTTGCTTCAAATTTTTTCCTCTCCAAAAAATCTTCACAAGCAGAGTGAAAATTCCCTATGTATCTCTTCCTCCTTCTTTCTTCTCTACCTCTTCAGGTAACTATCTTTCTAAATCATTCTTATAAATGTTTGTATGCTCTTACTATATACATATAGTATATACTATGTGTATATTCAGAAAAAAAATATGTCATCTTCTTTATATTTTAATACTTTATATAATGACCTAATACTGCACATATATATCTACATGTGATGTTTTGGAATTCTTGTTTTGATATGTATAACTCTAGTTCATGCATTTTAATTGCATCATGTAATTCTATTGCATGAGTGGCCTCATATTAATTTATTTTGTTGCATGTTAGTGGACATTTAGGTTGTTTCTAGCTTTTCCTTAGTACGGTGGCCTTACAAAAAAAGATTCTTGTCCACGAATCTTTATGTACATGTGATGAATTCCTATACAGGATATACCTAGGTGTAAATGTGCTGAGTTGTAAGTCACGTTGATCTCAGACTGCTGGCTAATATAATCCATGAATTATAGCAGCGCCTGGGTGGCTCTGTTGGCTGAGCGTCTGATTTCAGCTCGGGTCATGATCTTGTGGTTGATGAGTTCGAGCCCCGAGTGGGGCTCTGTGTCGACAGCTCGGAGCCTTGAGCCTGCTTCAGATTCTGTGTCTCCTTCTCTCTCTGCTCCTTCCCTGCTCATGCTCTGTCTCTCTCTGTCAGAAAAAATAAATTTAAAAAAAACATTAAAAAAAATATAATCCATGATTATATAATTGTATCTGTTATAATTATATAATTATTAATACAATTAATTTATATTTTTATAATTTCTATTTCTCCACATTCTATTTTTTTTCCTCCACATTTCGAGTTTTAAGTTGAAATTGTCATGCTTTAATTTTCCCAGAGTGTGTGTGTGGAATGTTATCTTGTTTTAATTTGCATTTCCCTGATTTGTAGAAAAATCTGTTAGAAATCTTTTTATGTTTCCTGACTTCTGTTGCTTTTGACACATCTGTGGTCATTATAGTTTTCTTTGTAGGTAATATTTTGGGGCTTCTTATCACTCTTTCTGGTTTCTTTTAAAATTTAATCTTTTTTTCTGTCAGTATTTTGCAGTTCCACTATCATGTGTCTAGACTGTGGAGTAAAGTTTGCTATACTGCTCAGGATTCATTCTACTTTCTAAATCTAAAGATTTATCTCCCATCACTTGGGAAAAATGTAAACATTGTTTATTTAGATATTGCATCTCTCTCATTCTGGGTTCTTCCTCTGCAATATCTATTTTATCTGATTTGGAAATTTTTCAATTTTCTTTACCTCTCATCCTCACCTCTGTGTTTTCATCTCTCCATCTCTCTGTACTGTAACTACATCATTTCCTCAGGCTTAGCTACCAGGTCACCAATTTTTTTTTTTTTTTTAATGGTGCCCAATCTTCTCTTTAATTTTTTATATTAGGGTTTTTTTTTTCAAATTTTTAATTGTTTATAAATTTGTCTCTACTTTTTTTTTTTCATTTTTACGTGTTCTTTCTAGTACAATTTCAAACTTGTTTCTCTTCTTGTATCTTGTACGTGTGTATGTATGCATCTATTTAATTTTTTGATTGTTCCATTGGTTCCTTCACTGACTGATTCATTAAATAGTTATTTATCTCTCATCTACTAAATACCAGGCCCAATTCTGGTCATAAAGGATAAATCATTGAGAAAATCACACATAGTCACTATCCTCATGAGCATCCATTCTAATCAGGAAGGAGATAAGGAACCTCTTAATTTCATGTATCTCACATTAACTATTCCGTGTCCCTAGTAAACTTTTCAATTATCTAAAATGGGGGGGGGGAAGAGTAAATTCCAATTTTGTATTGTGTGGAGTAGACTGATTCCTGGAGGCAGAGTGTCTTGTTTTTCCATTTCATGAGTTCATTTGGGCCACCCGTTCCTCTACCTCCATATTTTTTATTTGCAGGAGCCAAAGCTCAAAACTTCCCCTTCACTTCAGTCTCCCCACTGGCAGAAGTGAAGATATGGCCCCTGGAAACTATACACTCCTGGTAGAATTCTCCCTCTCCTCCCTCGACACTCGTAGTCTCACTAGATCTTTGAGATCCACAGGAATAATATCACTGTATTCCATAACATCTCTGGTATCTCTCACAAGAGACACAAGACTCTAATGTTGTTATTCTCTGTATTCAAGTCTCTGTTTTACTCAAGATATTCCCTTCATTAGGAAAATCATCTCACACCTCTTTTTAACCCTTTAAACTCTTCCACTTTGATTTCTAGAACTCATGATCTGTCATTCTCCAAATGTTCTACATCATCAAATTCTTCTTTGAAGGTTTTCTTTAGCTTTTTGCTCTAAATCGAAACTGTATCTTTTTATCTTCTCACCCACACTCATTGTAGTACTGGCCCAGAGTGGACAAAATCGTTCTCCTTGGTCCTCATGTTTGCTAACATATATCACTCATGGTTTCTTTCCCCTAAAGACTCCAAGCTTTGAATTTTACATCATTAGATTATATTGCCCAATTCAGGTTGCCAGATTTAGTGAATAATGATGTAAGATGCCCAGTTACATTTGGATTCCAGATAAGTGAATATTTTACAAATATAAGTATGCCCAAACAAATATATGCTGTTTATTTGAAATTCAAATTTACTTGGCATACTATATTTTTCTGGCAATCTTACACCTAGTATTTTCATTTCTGTTATTACCTGCTTTTGTTTCCCTTAGATCAAATAATTTAATTCCTGTGACTCTGTTACTCTGTCCATCATTGTTGCTATTGTGTTCTTGGTGACTTCATTATTCCCATAGATGATTCTTCCAAAATTCTGTACACTCAATTCTTGACTTCCTTTTCTGCATTGATTCTGCCCTCTACCCAACCCCATCTCATGACCATACATCAAATTTCACCATTACTAATACCTATAAGAATTCCATAATCTCAATTTTAATCATCCTGCTCTGAAATTATCATCTCCTAAATTGCCAACTCACTGCCTTATCAAACTGACTCCTAAAATTGTTTCATATCACCAGGACCTAAATCAATTGATTTTATAACCTTTTTAATTTTTCTCCTCTCCCTCATAATCTCACTTCTCTGCTTACCCATCTATAATTATGGTATATCATTATAATCACTACTCACTCCCTTGTACATACCCTCAACTATTTTGTTTCCTCTTGCATAATTACACTTGCCTAGCAAAACCATAGACCTTGATTAAGTTAACTGCCTACATATTCTGCACCTACAGCACACAGCTAAATGTGGGTGGCCAAAAAACAAACAACCATGTTACGTGGCCTTATTATAATTCATGGACAATAATCTCAGGTGGGCCCATAGAGATACCCAATGTATTTCTCTTATCTATTTACTCTTCTAGACTATTATTTTATATATTCTTTTTTGTCAAACTTTAATCAGCCCCCTCAGCAGCTCCCACCAATCTATTCTAAGTTTAGCTAATGACTACATCCTATTTCACTGTGACAATGCAGTCAATTAAAAGGTTTTTTTTTTTTTTGAAAGATTCCTCACTATACAGGAGAATTTATGTATGTTTGAGTCCATATATTTTGGCATTATCTTCCTTATATTATGGTTGAATTGCGCATGCTCCCAACTTTTCCATTTGACCAATAGAGTCCATCTCCTCTTGCCTACTTAAGGATATGACCTTAGTAATAGATCCTTTTCCTATTGAGTAATCAGTTTTTCTTTATCTACTAAATTATTCCTATCAACATAGAAACATTCTCTGTTTTATTTCATTATTAAGAAAGGTCTCTTTTACCCAAATTTCTTCCCAGCTACTGCCCCAGTCCTCTCTTTTTAGTAACTTCTTAAAAGATTTGTTGGCATTTTATTTATTTATTTTTAATTTGTCTTCAGTTTTCTTTAGATCCTATACTGATAAGTCTTCCTCCCCACCCCACCCCCACCATCAAGATAAAGCAACAACTCTTGTGAAGGTTATCAATTATATTCACATTGCTAAATCCAATGATCTGTTTTCACTTCCCATTTTTACTTGGTTTATAGGCAGGGTTGGCTGTAGTTGATCACTTCCTCTTCTCTCCAAAACTCCAAAATCTTTTTTTTTTCCTCCACTTTTCTGGCTACTTGCCAAGGATTACTCTTTTATTTACCTTTATTTACTTCCCAGACAATCTCGTTCAAACTTCAAATGTAACTTGTACACTGATGACTCCCAAGTTTGTATCTCCAGCCTGTACCTCTCTATATAATTCTAAATTTGAATATCTAAATGCTTCTTCAAGATCTTTTTGGGATGACACTTAGCATCTAAAATGTAATATTTCTGAAACTCACTTCTATTTTTCTTAAATCTACTTTGCCCTACTTCTCTACATTTAAGCGAGTTGTTACTTAATTCTGTGTGACTTTATGTTCAAGTCAAAAATCTTGACTTCATCTTTAAAAAATGTCTCTCTCATGTTTCACATGCATTATTTAAGGGAATCCCATTGTCTCTACCTTTAAAATACTTTCCAAAATTATTCTATTACCAATCTGGTTGAAGCCATCTCCTCTCTCTTAGATTATTTAAATAACCCCTAATTAATCTCTCCTCTTGTCCTGTTTCTCTTCAATGTATTTTGGACATAAAGTCTACAGTACTTATTATCATTACTTTAAAATCACATTTATTATTTATTTTCTTCTAATTATAAAAGAGAGACATGATTGGGGCACCTGGGTGGTTCAGTCATTTAATCATTTCATTCTTGATTTCAGCCATGATGATCATGATCTCACAGTTTGTGAGTTCGAGCCCCATGTCCAGTACTGACAGTGCAGACCCTGCCCAGGATGTTCTCTCTCTGCCCCTCTCCTGCTCTTGTGTATATATGCACTCTCTCTCTGTCTCTCTCACTCTCTCTCAAAAATAAATAAATAAACTTAAAACAAAGAGAGTGACATAATCAAACTTGGAACACATGAAAGTAGAAAATATAAAATATAAAAATATCCACAATATAAGCAGAATAACTATGTGAAGATAAAAGATTGGTTTATTCCATGAGGACTGATTTATGGTCTACTTTGTTCTTTGTATATCCCTAATATCAAGCACAGTGTATGGGACTAAACGTATATTCTTCTTAAGTGGAAATTTATCTGTTGTAATTCTTATGTTTGTGGTAAGGGCATATTCCTTCAAAGAGTTTTGTCATTTTTTCTGCTAAGTGTCTTTGAGGTGTTAGAGATGAGGACCATTTGTTTTTTTTTTAGGTTACTGTCCTGAAGGAATCTCTGGATTTTATAGATAATATAAATTATAACCCTGAGCTCTTGTATGACACCAGATCTCTGGTTATGGCAACCCAACTGAAACGCCTTTTTTTTATCCATTATGATCCCTTGCTAATACTGCCAAACATCTTCAAATTTGTTCTGGCAACCAAAATTCCTTCCTTCCCTCCCTCATTTCTTCCTTTCTATCCTCTCTCTGTCTTCCTCTCTCCCTCCTTCTCTCTCATTCTCCTTATCTCACTTTCTTCCTTCCTTTTTGCCAGTTATAGCTTTTACTGAGCCCTTTTCTGAGTTGTGAGAGAGTCTTGGATTTTTGTGGGTAATCTTAATTCCAGTTTTCTGCCTTGTGGAAGTCCAAGATTACCTAGACTTTCACGGACTATCAGTTAGTCACCTTACCAGATTTCACCTTGTGATTCAATATTTTTATCCATTTGTATCCCAGTGTATTCTCCTAATTTTTATAAGCTTCATTATTTGAAATGATAATTATAACATGTGATTTAGGGTTTCTAGGTGTTTATATCATTTTGGTTGTAATTTTCTGGAACTGGAAGAACATCCTTCTCTCTTCACTTCTCTCACTCTAATTAAATAACATTGATGGTAGAAAATCTAAAAGATATTTTATGCTTAACCATCTGCTATTACTTCATGGGTTAAACTAAAAACATGAGAAAAAAATCAAAGAGGTCTTTCATTAGAATTTGAATAGAATAATTAAACTTAATTCACATTTAGTCCTAATCATTTATACAAATATTTTGGTCTTTCAAAGAAGAATAAATTTATGTCTGTTCTAGAAAAAATAATGAGAAGGATGTTAATCTAGAGAGAAAATTAATAACAAGATTATTTCAAATGCCAATGCTCAATATACTTACTTTCTCTATTTAAAAAACAGAAACATTTACTTCAGGGCTAAGGATTGAGTTATTGTATTAGCACAAAAAACACATTAATTTGGGAAACTCACTTCAAATCGTTAGTAAAACTTCTATGAATCTTAGAAGTTGTGCAGTAAATACAGTAAATACAGTAAATGCAGTAAATACAGGAGCAGTGTGTGTTCAGTTCATGATCATAGGCAGGGAAGGGGATGTGTGGGATGTGATCTAGTCATTTCACAGCTATCAGGACTTTTCTGTTCTGTTCGTTGGAATGCTCCAGTCACTGTCCATGCCTCAAGAGAGTCCAATAAGAAGTAACTGTTGGGGTCTATAGAGGAGCAAGAGGGCTTGCTGAAAGTGAATATCTGCTTATATAAAATTCTTTATACCTTGTTTTTGTGATAAAACTCAACATGATAAAGAGTATCATAATATATAATTATATATATATATATACACACATATATATACACACATTATAAAATTGCTCTTATATATGATCATTGGAAATGAGTACAAATTTAATATAATAAAAGATCTCTCTGGGAGATGAATTTGACTTAAAAGCAGAGCTCTAAAAATGGTTCCTAATCTGGCATATCTTTTAAAACACTTAAGGATTCCAACACTGTTTTATCTAACTTAATAAAAAGACCTAATATGGTAGAGCTTATAAGCATCTTGTAGATAGGAAGGAGGAAATAAGTATAGATGCAATTATAATCAATGTTCCAGATGATGAAAATACATATCTAGATTTAACTATAGCATCATATTCATATTTGTATATCATATTTAAGGATACCAGAATATGGCACTCCAAATATGCCTTGGTTGGCATATGACTATTATTAATGTTTTATTTATTTTTTGAGAGACAGAGAGAGTGTGAGTGAGGTAAGGGCAGAGAGAGAGGGAAACACAGAAACCGAGGCAGGCTCCAGGCTCTGGCCTGTTAGTACAGAGCCCAACATGGGGCTTGGAACTCTTGAACCAAGAGATCAGGACCTGAGCCAAAGTCCGATGCTTAACCAACTAAGCCACCCAGGCACTCCAAGTCTATGGTTATTTTGAGCTAAAGGCCACTGAGAATCAGAGGATACAAGAAGATCTATAAAAACAGGAAAAATAAAGCTTTCCTTTTGTAAAGTAAATTGGCCTTCATAAAGGAAATTACCATTTACAAAGAAAGCTTCTCTTTGTAGAGCTGTCTTCCTCTCCCATACCAGGGAAAAGAGAATTCTTAACAACTCTTACCCATGGAGAAGGCAATGATTTAAATCTACATAACCAATCTTACTACACAACCCTTGTTTACCATACTTTTCCTCGGGGTGCCTGGGTGGCTCAGTCGCTTAAGCATCTGACTGCAGTTCAGGTCATGATCTCATAGCTCGTGAGTTTGAGCTCCGCGTCAGGCCCTGTGCTGACAGCTCAGAGCCTGGAGCCTGTTTCAGATTCTGTGTCTCCCTCTCTCTCTCTGACCCTCCCCCATTCATGCTCTGTCTCTCTCTGTCTCAAAAGTAAATAAACGTTAAAAAAAAAATTTACCATACTTTTCCTGGTCATCGTCCCATAATGTGCCGTTATGCACTGTTTCTTTGTGTAGCCTAATGTGATATGTGGTATGTGATATGTAAGTGTACATTCTACCCCTTTGGGCTCCTCATCACTGGATGATTCCATGTGTATATACGTGATCCACATTGTTAATAAGCTTGTTTTTCTCTTGTTAATCTGTCTTTGTCATTCTAATATATAGGGCCCCAGAGGAAAGATGGGTAGAAAAAAAAAGATGGGTAGAGAAGAAAGATCTCTTTTTCCTTTCCTACAATAACATAAAAAAAATAGAAATTATATATCTATACATGCTAGAGTGGAAGGGAGTGTTTTTTTGTTTTTTTGTTTTTTGATGTCAGTCTTAACCCTAATTTGTTTAATCATGCTATTCTACCTTTAAAATTGGACATGATCAATCTATATATTAGGATTGTTGGTAAAATTGTGATAGGAAAATATAAGATTCAGTAGGCAGAGAGGGCAAGGTTAGGACTTGAGGTCTCTTGGTGGGAGAAAAACACACATTTTAGAACAACCATGGGAGAGGCTGACCACAGCAAGGCCCCTGGGGTGTAAGATTCCTCTTAAGAATCTAACAGACTCTGCCTACTCCCTCTCATTTTCCCCTCAGGAATTTGACAAAAGACCTAACTAAAAATAAGTAGTGGACCATAAAAACGTATGACCCACAAGAAATGATATGGTCATAGACTACCCCTTGTACAATGGAATCTAGCCAATCAGGAATGGACAACCCAGCACCTACAGTTATCAAGCCAGTAAGGGTAGGACTGGAGAAGGAACAAGGGGAAAGGGAAGAGGGGGTCCACCAGAACTGTATAAAACAGACTCTTGCCTATAGGCCATGGGTATTCACCTTCAAATGCCCCCTCACCATAAAGAGCTTTCATAATATTCTTCCTTTCTAATTTTATACTCTAGTAAACTTTTGCTTGCACTCATTTTGTGTCTACCTCTTCATTCTTTGAAGTGGTGAGGCAACGAACCCCAGGTATTGAGGTAAAAAAAAAATCCTGCAACAAGATTAACCAAGAAAACCTACATAAATTGCCTATCCTTCAAAAGCTAGTACAGAGCTGGGATTTTGTCTTTGAACAATTTCAACTTTTGAAATTAATTAAGAAGGATACTCAACAAATTCATGGATCTAAGATGCTAAAAGATACCAGAATATGCTACCATAAAATGTGTCACATTGGTATAGGGATTATTTTGAGCTAAAGGCAGTAAAGAATGAGCAGACACAAGACAATGTCTTTATCTTCCCCCTAACTGCCTAAAAATAAAGTATGAATTTCTCCTTTTGTAAAGGAATTTTCTATTACAAAGGAAATTTACATTTGTAAAACTGTCTTCTTGCCAGCACAGAGCTACTCCTGAGACAACTCTCACCACATAAGAGACTCTTATCTGCAAATTAAGACACTTTTACTGACCTTACATTTCCTCCTTCACTTTGCCATAACTTGCCTCCCTGAACCAAGGGCCCCAAATCTTTTTTCTTTATATAACTTAAGATGATATATAAGCTTCAATCTTCTGACCATATCCTTGAATCACATTTCTCGTGAAATTCCCATGTGTGTGTATATAATTAAAAACTTTTCTTTCCTATTGTTATTCTGTCTTTTATTAGCATGATTCATGGCTTTAGACAGTTAACTAGAAGGATAGAGAAAGATGTCCTTCCCTACATCATGAAGGAAGAGACTATTTGCTCTATTATAAAAGGATAATGGCTTTAGAAGACCTAGGTTCTCAACCTAGCTCTGGAAACACTTATGTGGCCAGTCATCCCAGAATAGATCAATACCATTATAAAAATGAGTCCAAAGAAAGATGACAAAGAAATTATAATTGTAGCTATAAAAATGCTGTCCAGACTGTACTTCTGAAGGGCACACACTAATATAGAAACACATTTAGACAGGACACTTTTGGTTGCAATTGACAGAAACTCATTACAAAGTTGTACAAATTATAGAGATGTAATCGACTTTTACACTTGTAAGTTTCCAGTTGAATCTAACTTTAAGCATAGCAAGACTCAAGGGAAAAACCAGAACACAAAACAAACAAACAAAAACAACAAAACATGTTTTAGTCTTATCTCCTTACTGAGGATGAGTTACCTCTTGTGATTAAAGATTTAGGAATACTGACAGTTCCAAGATTGTAACACAAGGGGAAAGATCTTCTTTCTTTCATGTCTAAAGTGAGAGCCCAAGAAAAGTTCTAATTGATTTTCATAGTTCATTTGGACCATTGTTATATCCAGAAGCATGTGGCATTGCCCTAAATGGGGGCCAGGATTAGAAGTTAGGAGGAAGGAAGTCATGGAAGGAGAACGTTCTAGAACCAGCAAACACCTTCCACAGCCTATCTGTGTAAGTAATTTAAACTTTTAATAATTAAATTTCTCATTTGTCAAAAGAGCCTAAATGAGTTAAATTTCTTTTAGGTCTTAAATTTGCTGCTTTTGATTATAAGTTTTATTTGTCTTAATAACACTAGATACATTGGAAATTGAAAGAAATAAATCAGATATTTACCATTCTTCAATCTTTTAAAAACTAATTTTTTTGTACATAGACAACTCTTAATCTCAAAATGGTTGTTAAAAGCACATTTTGTTCTCAGCTTTTACTGTGTCTATTTCTTCCTGGCCATTTCTCATTCTTTTCTTCTATGTTTCCACTTTGCCTGTTTTTGGTTTTTTTTGTTTGTTTCTGTTTCTGTTTTTGTTTTGTTTGTTTATTTGTTTTTGTTTTATTTTTGTTATTTTGTTGTTGTTATTTTTTTTAAAGCTTTAGCTCTACAAGGTCACTCAGTGATTTCAGAGGTCTGCTAGTAAAGGATTTAATTTTTCAGACATGAATGGAGCTCAGGACTAGCTTTGTAATTGGTTTATTTTGCTTCTGTTCTTTCTAATTACATCCTGACTCCATATGTTCCATACAGTTTTAGGTGTTAGTGATGTCATGAACTACAAACTGAAATTTTGGCAGCAATACAAAGAAAGAGCTAATTCCCTAATATACCTTGAATGTATTTGCAATAGCTAAACTAATATTTGGTAAGTAATGTAAGATCTAAAACTATAAAATATATTTACTTAGAAATGGACTCATTTAACCTGTAATTTACCTTTTTTTAACAAATAATAAAAGAAAGGCAATGTGCATGTGAATTTAGATATTTCATGGTGGCAGTCGAAGTCAGCAGAATATTTGCACTGCCTAGATGAGATCTACCACATTACTCCATGCAAAGTTCTTAGTTCTATTTTTAAGAGAAAAAAAAATACTTGGATGATCAAGCATATTATGTATTTATGGCAATACAAGATTATAATTGGAAATTTACTCTGAACAATATAAAATGTTGGCAAGCAGATATACACAAGCATTCTTATGCCAGAAATATGACCAGAAATACATATGGAGAGGATTGTAGCAGAAACCAAGAAGTCCCTGTTTGGACAAAGACAATTACAAAGTCACAGCCTGGGTGGCCCAGACCCTGATGTTAACAATAATATTCATCCCAGAATAAATCAATACCATCATAAAAAAAATGGTCAAATAGGAAAGACAATGACAAAGAGTAATATTTACAGCAATTAAAATACTGTCCACACTTCAATTCTGAAAGGCAGTTATTAGGGTTCCATGACCTAGATTTTTTAGTTACTGATAATAAATGTAATGTCACTAGATGGTCCTCCCACATGCCAGGTTTCCAGCTCTATATGCCTTAACTACTTTTCCTCTTATAACCACTCTGCAATGTAGGTATAAGCTGATAAATAAAGAATCTGAAACACTGAGTGGATAAGTAGTTCACCCACACATATTCACATATAACTGAGAGATGTTAAATTATAACCCAGGGATTTCAAACAGCAGGTTCTATGCTTTTAATGATATCTCTAAAGTCTTGATCAACAAGTTTGATGATAAGTACAGATATTTCACACTCATTATACTTGAATTATCCACTGAAATCCTATTTAAAATTACCTTTTTTTATAACAAATAATTTGAAACACAACAGCTACCTCTCCATTGAAACAAGATACAACAAATCCAGAATCTTTTTTAGGCAAATAGAAGCTCTAAAGAGAAAGATGGCTGAAATGTCAGAAAGGGTCAAAAGATAGCCGAACAAAAGATCAGACAGCAACTCAGAACTGGCTGTGGTTTACTTACTGTTCAGCACCATTAGGATGTGGATTATCTCTTTCAAACAGTTAATGGGATGGAAATTGCATATAAGATTTCTTTGCATCAGTAAAAAGCTGCTCAACAATGAGGTCTTGTAGAAAAAATAGACAGTAAGAATGTGATAAAAGAAATACTTTGACAGATCGGCTAAACATCACGTACTACTGAAGGAGAAAGATTTAATGTATATAAAGAGATTTCAGTCCTGGTGCTAATGGACCACAGTTGTGAATTAAGAAGCATCTAATCCATATTATGTCCTTATTTATGATGGAGATATTTATGGAAGGAATGAATATCAAATCCATCTTCCAATTTGGGATGAAATTATTTGCTATGTGAATAGAAAAAACTAACTCAAATTATTAAAGAAATAAAGCAAGACTTTTACTATCCAAATACAGAGGAACAGCAATACAAAAGATGTAGATGAGGAATAGCCTACTGTCAACAGAATTGTCCAATAATGAGAAACAACCTTCATGGTAGGGCATCCAAAAGGTCAGAAAGGGCCATTCCAGCTCTAAACATCTTGATTCATAAATGAGTGAATATAATAGTCTAATAAAAAAACCCGAAACTATTCTATTGCAATATGTAACTAGATGATTATTAGCCTTGTTTTTCTTTCTTTAAAGAATGGGCGAGATAATGATATGTTACAATTTGTGGGAATGTTGTAATTTACATTTATATCGAGGGATGCTTTCCAATATGCCTCTCTCTTAAGGGCTCCCTTACCCTTTCACCAACAAAATAAACAAAAGAAAAAAGTGCTTGCTTTAGAATTGGAGCAATCAAAGCTCTACCAGTTTTCTTTTCATTATATGAAAAGCTCTGGGTAGAGAGAATGAGGTTGCAGATTATACATAATATTCAAAGCACCAATCTGCATTTTACATATACATAGATAATTTTTTTCCCTTTAGGCTGTTTCCTTATCCAATATTATACTGAAGAAACTGGTATCCAATATTATACTGAAGAATTTAGTATCAATAATTGCACTGAGAAGATTGGTCAAATTAGGGCATGATCTTATGTTTCCATTTCATTGAACACTGAATGTCCTATTTTTTTGGTTTATTTTTGATCACAATAATTCAGAAATATTTGATTTGAATGGCAATGGGAAAATGGACCAAGAAGGAAAATAGGAAATAAATAAATGAAAGGATGGGTCAAGAGGAAAGATAAGAAAGATATAAGGCAAAATAATACTTTTTTTTTAATATATGAAATTTATTGTCAAATTGGTTTCCATACAACACCCAGTGCTCATCCCAAAAGATGCCCTCCTCAATGCCCATCACCCACCCTCTCCTCCCTCCCACCCCCATCAACCCTCAGTTTGTTCTCAGTTTTTAAGAGTCTCTTATGCTGTGGCTCTCTCCCACTCTAACCTCTCTCTTTTTTTTTTTCTTCCCCTCCCCCATGGGTTTCTGTCAAGTTTCTCAGGATCCACATAAGAGTGAAAACCTATGGTATCTGTCTTTCTCTGTATGGCTTATTTCACTTAGCATCACACTCTCCAGTTCCATCCACGTTGCTACAAAGGGCCATATTTCATTCTTTCTCATTGCCACGTAGTACTCCATTGTGTATATAAACCACAATTTCTTTATCCATTCATCAGTTGATGGACATTTAGGCTTTTTCCACAATTTGGCTATTGTTGAGAGTGCTGCTATAAACATTGGGGTACAAGTGCCCCTATGCATCAGTACTCCTGTATCCCTTGGGTGAATTCCTAGCAGTGCTACTGCTGGGTCATACGGTAGGTCTATTTTTAATTTTTTGAGGAATCTCCACACTGTTTTCCAGAGTGGCTGCACCAGTTTGTATTCCCACCAACAGTGCAAGAGGGTTCCCGTTTCTTCACATCCTCTCCAACATCTATAGTCTCCTGATTTGTTCATTTTGGCCACTCTGACTGGTGTGAGGTGATATCTGAGTGTGGTTTTGATTTGTATTTCCCTGATGAGGAGCGATGTTGAGCATCTTTTCATGTGTCTGTTGGCCATCTGGATGTCTTCTTTAGAGAAGTGTCTATTCATGTTTTCTGCCCATTTCTTCACTGAATTATTTGTTTTTGGGTGTGGAGTTTGGTGAGCTCTTTATAGATTTTGGATACTAGCCCTTTGTCTGATATGTCATTTGCAAATATCTTTTCCCATTCTGTTGTTTGCCTTTTAGTTTTGTTGATTGTTTCCTTTGCTGTGCAGAAGCTTTTTATCTTCATGAGGTCCCAATAGTTCATTTTTGCTTTTAATTTCCTAAAGCAAAATAATTCTTGATACTTTTACAAATTCTTTGAAATACTTAAAAAAATCTCTTTGCTTTAGTTTCATTTACAAAGGGAAAGTCATCATAGAGAAATGACTCCTTTATGTAATAAATCATTGTCTAAGGAACTTTACCATTTCATTTTCTTTTTTTTTTTTTTTTTAATTTTTTTTTTTCAACGTTTTTTATTTATTTTTGGGACAGAGAGAGACAGAGCATGAACGGGGGAGGGGCAGAGAGAGAGGGAGACACAGAATCGGAAACAGGCTCCAGGCTCAGAGCCATCAGCCCAGAGCCTGACGCGGGGCTCGAACTCACGAACCGCGAGATCGTGACCTGGCTGAAGTCGGACGCTTAACCGACTGCGCCACCCAGGCGCCCCTCATTTTCAATGTACTTACATTAAGTATTTCAGCAGTGGTTACCTACTAGAAGAGAAAACATCCAAGTACCAAACCCAACACTCCTCCATTAGAAGGTTGTGGAGAAGGGGAGAGATGTGTATATGAGACTGAGAAAGAGTAGTTATTAAGAAGGGAGGAATACAGAAAGAATGGAAGTAAAGTGAAGAAAAGTTTTAGAAAATGAAAAGCTCAATCAACTCTGTGTATTGCTACTACAAGTAGGATAACTATACAATGAACATTTAAATTAGATGCTTTGAGAATGAAATTAGATGTGATTATAGTAGGGGAAAAAATGTAAACCAGGATTCTCCAGTGCACATCACATTATTCTATTGATAGTTTAAATAAAAGGAGGATTGAGAAGTTACTCCATTACTCCTGAATTTAACAATATGAAGCACACTTATGATGTTAATGAGAGCAATGTTGGTGGAGGGGCAGGATTGAACACATGACTAAAGTGGGTTTAGGAAAGGAGGAGATAATTTGGAGCAAAATTAGGCAACTCTTTAGAAGAAGTATTCTAGATGGTGACTCAAAACATCAAATGGTATCTATTGGGGAAACAGGAGAAAAGAGAATGTTTGTTATTTAAGATGGGAGAACTAATAGTAGGTTTGTGTGGTCACAAGTCAAGGGACTCATTTTAGGTAAGAGCATGTATACATAATCCATAATAACAGAAAGAGAGATGGTAGGTGGGTATAGATACTCTTTAGTGTGTAGAAATGGTGATATCAATTTGTAGAAGTTCTCTTTTGATACATTCTACTGTCTTTTTTATAATTAAAGTTTATTTATTTATTTTGAGAAAGAGAGAGAGAGAGGAGGGGAGGGACAGAGAGAGAGGAAGAGAATCCCAAGCAGGCACCCTGCTGTCAGTGCAGAGCCTGAAACAGGACTTGATCTCAAGAACCATGAGATCATGACCTGAGCTGAAATCAAGAGTCAGGTGATCAACCAATGGAGCCACCCATGTGCCCTAATTTCTTCTCTTTTCTGAGTGATCTAGAAAGTTATAGGCTGACAGTTAGCATGGAGGAGAAGATGTTGTGGGTTTGAAAAGAGAGAGACAGATATAAAACAATTGTTTAGATAGTAGGAGACTGAATGGACTAGTTGATTACTTGTTAGCATTAAGGGTACCCATGATGTTCATCATCATAAATTTATGGAAACAGCAGTCAGGGTGGTTATGAATTTCCCTATAACCATGTTCACACAGGCATGAAATAAATGAAAAAATTGGTTTGGCCAAACAAGAAGAAAGAGAGGGTCAAATAAGTGGAGAGTAAATGCAAGAGATAGATCCCAGAATTTAAGTTGGTTGAAGAGATGAGTGTTATCAAGAGTAAGTGCCAGTGAAAACATTATAGACCTCAGGAGCACCTGGGTGGCTCAGGCAGTTAAGCCTCTGACTCTTGATTTTGGCTCTGGTCATGACGTCACAGTTCATGAGATCAAGCCCCACATCAGGCTTTGCACTGACAGCATGGAGTCTGCTTGGATTCTCTTTCCCTCTCTCTCTCTGCCTCTCCCTCCCTCTCTTCCTCTCTTAAAGTAAATAAATAAACATAGATAGATAGATAGATAGATAGATAGATAGATAGATAGATAGAAAGTCTCTGTGTAGTTGAAAGATCCTAGTATTAAAGTATTGGAGAGAATGAACTCAAAAAGAAGGGATGATATTGAAAGACCATGAAATCGACACTATGGGAAGGTTGCAATTATTTGTGAAAACAAGATTTAAGATATGACAATTAGAGTGTATACATGATATAGAGTGGAAGATAAAGTCATTGAACAAATGAGTTCATAAAACTAAGAAGTCAATGTGTTAGAAGACCAGATATGTACATGTTGAACTTGCCAGGATTTAGGACTACAGTATTGGAGAAATGAAGAAAAATAAGCTGAAGATCAGTTTATGAAGATCAGTCAACATCAGCAAAAAATGAAGAGTAGTCAGTGATATGAATGACTCAACGGATGAATCTTGAGGAAGAAGAAAAAATAGCCTAAAAGCAATATCATTCAATCTCACAATCTCCAGAATTGTGAGAGGATAAATAATCACCATTGTTTTAAACCACTGAATTTGTGGTAATTCATACAGAAGCCACAGGAAACTAATACACTATAGATGCAAATTAGATATTTGTGGTAAGATTATGAGTCTTTTATTCTGTCACTTGGGGTCCTAGATTTTCCAGGTTGAATTTCTTAGAGCAGTAGGTCCAAGACGGCTCTTACATACATGTCTTATTCTGGACTTGGGGTGGCTGAAAGCTGGGACTAGCTGGGCATCTTTTACTCTTTAGGCTACCTTGCTCCTTGCTTAGATTTCCTCATAGTATGCCAGTGTCTTCGAGGGTGGACATTTTACATGGCAGTAGGCTTCCCCCACAGTGAGTGTTCTAGGATAAACTGGCAGAAGGCTTCTTATGACTAAACCTTGGAAGTTTAACAACAGAAAAAAAGAAAACAAAACAAACCATTTCTACCACATTTTGTTGGTCAAGCAATTAAGGCTGGCCAAAGGGAAGTAGAATTAGTCTACCTCTAAGTGGAATGGTTAGAAAATGGTATAGTTTTTTTTTTAATTTTTTTTAACGTTTATTTATTTTTGAGACAGAGAGAGACAGAGCATGAACAGGGAGGGGCAGAGAGAGAGGGAGACACAGAATCTGAAACAGGCTCCAGGCTCTGAGCTGTCAGCACAAGCCCGACGCGGGGCTCGAACTCAGGGACCGTGAGATCATGACCTGAGCCGAAGTCGGACACTCAACCGACCAAGCCACCCAGGTGCCCCTGTTTTTAACCTAGCACAAGTACCAAGGAGAAGAACAGGAGACACGCTTATACTTAAAACATTAGAGCAATAATAAAAAAACAAAACTACAGCATTTCTGAATTGAATGGAAGGAGTTTTAAGGAGCAGTTAAGTTTGTGTTGAGAAGTTTAACTGAGTATCTTGAGTCTGTCTACGTGAACCAAAGGAGAGTAGAGATAATTTTAATACTGAGGATAGTTGATGGAATTAGTTCTTTTTCCCTGAGAACGTAAAATTCAACTTATTTATCAGACAAATAACCAATTTATATGATTGGTTAATTTTTATAAGATTTAATATCTGTAACCATTTTAATATCTATAGCTTTTTAATTTTAATTAAGTTAACCTTATTTTATCTTCATAGGTTGATTGAGTGCCCATTCAGTTTATCAAATAAAAGACAAGTGAGAGGTCTTAGAAAAATCTTTAGTGACTCAGTCAAGGCTTCACTCATGGAGCCTCCTGGTATGTGAAACTTATGTGTATGTATGTGTGTAAGTGTGCATATGAGTGTGTAGGAGGTGGTGGAAAAGTGGATTAGATTTGTATAGTAACACAATAGTTTTCTGGGCAAAGGGGATCAAGATTCCACCTGTCTATTAGGTTCAAAATCAGTGAAACCTCTCAGATAGACTAGGCTTTCAGAAAATGGCAGTGAGCACTTTGAAATAAAATTACTTAAAAACAAACACACAAACTTGAAGTCTGAGCTGATGACCAGAAGACAAGAGATTAAGGCAGAGACTTTAGGGCCAAATAAGAAAGGACACCTTTCGTCTTCAGTGTGCCTGATGCAGACACAGCTCTCCCAAACACAGCTGCCCCAAGTACAGCACTTAACCTTTTCTGAGGGGACACTTGGTTGACCATAGGCATATAATTTGACAAACAAATCTGAATATCCAATAACTGTGGCCCCAGAAGTCTAAGAAGGTCTTCCTTTTAAAGATCCCAGGCTGTGCAGGAAGCTGGACAAGTGAGGCACCACTGCAGAAAGAACTGGGACTTCTGGGTGAGCATCACCATCCGCAGGACAGTGGAGACTCTTAGGAAGCCTAGAGACCTGCCTGCTTGGGATTGAAAGTCAGAAGAACCTGCATCCTTGGGATTATTTAACCCCCAGGGCTTTAGAAAATTGGAGAATATGGAAGTCTTAGAAGAAAAATAATTTTTCAGCTTAGAAGTATTCTAGTGTTTGCGACTCAGGATGCTCAGGTTTTATTGCTGTTAGTTTTAAGTTTACTTTTAGACATATTATCTCATTTGCACCTGTTTGTGGTAGCTCATTACTCCTCCTCCCCTGACACACATTCACACACACACACACACACACACACACACACACATACACAACACAAATAATTTTCTTTCAGAATTGTGAGGAAAAACATGTTACAGCATCTAGAGCAGTACCATTTGAACTATATGTTTGAAGGAAAAGTTAAAATTTCTTAATATTTCTTTCTATTTCTAATATATTATTCCTGAGTTCTTAAATTATAATAAAGGGGAACATGGTGAGGAAAGCAGGAGAGCTGGTTGATTGGTACTTTATCGTAAATTAACTTGTAGTGTTCTTGGGACTGTTAATTCAATTTAAAAAAGTATCTAAGTCTTGCCTCTGTAGATCATGAGCTTTTTTTTCTTTTTTTTTTTTTTTTTTAATTTATTTTTGGGACAGAGAGAGACAGAGCATGAACGGGGGAGGGGCAGAGAGAGAGGGAGACACAGAACTGGAAACAGGCTCCAGGCTCCGTGCCATCAGCCCAGAGCCTGACGCGGGGCTCGAACTCACGGACCGCGAGATCGTGACCTGGCTGAAGTCGGACGCCTAACCGACTGTGCCACCCAGGCGCCCCGATCATGAGCTTTTTGAGGGAAGTGGCTTCTCTCCCTACAGTTCTTAGTACAGATCTCAATAAATATCTATTAAATGACAAACTGGAAAAAAATGACCTTGAGTATTTGATTGGTAGTGTGAAGCTACAATAATTGTTTTGACATGGACTCAAATGGAATTAATGCAGTTTGTACCCACAAAACAACCAAACAATGACAGCATAATATTATTCTCTGTGTTGTGTTAAGGATAAATATGTTCTCGGCAGTCAGTTCAGTTTCTGTGTTAGACTTTTGAAGTTAGATCAATGTCTTCGATGCACACTGAACTGACAAATACTATAAATATTTAAATATGAAGTAAAGCCTCCCCTTGATAAAGTATGCATTCTTTTTTGACTCCTCTGAATTTAGAATTCAAATGAAATTGATACCAATATCAACGAAGACCATAGTGTCAGTATTCCTTGAATGCAAATACAATAACTACACATTCAGCTTTACCTAAAAACATGGAGTTGACATTTTTACATTATAAATAGGGCATGAGATGGAACAGAGCAATTCCCTTGGGCTTGAATGGTTCAGACCTTTGATCTCTCTACGCCCCTCCTCAGGACTCACGGAACCTTCTCTCTTCTCCCAGAATCATCTGACCAGGAGCCAAATGAACATCAGATTTGTTTAAGGTCTAACTAGACCCCAGGGTTTATTGCTGATTTCATTTTGCATTTTAGCAGCATTGATCCTGCTTTTCTGCTGTAACTCTCCCTTGCTTATTTATTTGTATCAGCTGAATGCTGAATGATTGATTTCGGATTCTGCACTTTAGCATTGTTATTATTTGTCTCTCTAGATAATCCTAACAACATATTCTCCTGTGCTCACTCCACAGACCCAAATGCCTAGCCATGAAGTATGTTTTATTTTGTATATGTGCTTTCTCTTTTTAATAGAACATGGGAAGGACAATGGAAGATGGGATTGCATGCTTGCCAAATTTCTTCACTAGCATTGTTATTTCTCTCCTCCTGATTTCTTTTTCATTTTCTCACTTATTGTGAGTTCCTTCAATGTGTAAAGCACTACACTCTTGTGAAGAACCCAGGAAGACTGATAACAGCACCCCAGTACTCAAGGAGCTTATGTTGCTTTAAGAAAAATTAGAATATCTGCATAAAACTCACAGTTTAAGGACACTGAGGAAAAGAAAGAGGGAAAAAATGAAAACAAACTCATGACAGTAAACAAAGGAGGAAAACTTTGGCTATGTGTTGATGGAGTTTATGAATAGCCATTCTGTGTTTTAGTTAGAATGCAATGCTGATGAGCTCTCTCTCCTTATATTTCACTTATTTCATCTATAAAAACATCTATACCTAAATTATGATAATTAAATGGTACATGAGATTTTTAAATGGAGTAAAAAGAGTTCCTTGTCTCACTTATCACACTCTGTTTTGCACTCTATGTACAACTTTCCAAAAAATATTTATTTTAACTAAATTAAATAATTTATTTGTTATGAATAAATTCACCTTCCACTTTGTTATACACTGAATTTTATCCCTGCTAAATTCATATGCTGAATCCCTAACCCCAAATGTAACTGCATCTAAGGAGAGAGCCTGTTTAAATAAGTAATTAATGTTAAATGAGGTTGGAAGAGTAGGATCCTGATCCAATATGACTGCTGTCCTTATAAGACAAAGAAGAGACACCAGGAAGGAGTTTGCACAGAGAAAAGCCAATTGAGGACACAGTCAGAAGACAGCAATCCAAAAGCCAAGGAGCAAGACCTCAAAAGAAATCATACCTGCTGGCATCTTGATCTTGACTTCCAGGCTTCAGAACTGTAGACAATACATTTCTATTGTTTAAGGTACCCACTCAGTCTGTGGTATTTTGCTTGGTAGCCCTAGCAAACTAACATATGTGTGATAAACTATTCAATCACTACAAAAGCGTGTATGGAGAAAAAGAAAAGTCTTTCCAACCCCTACCTCCTGGTTTACTTTCAAAGGAAACAGTCTTCTCCGATAATTGTGTATCCTATGAAAGCAGCCACTTCTACATATTTCTATATTTGGTATTTTTTGTCACCAAATCCATATTTCTAAACAGTATGCTTGTCTTGCAGTTTCTTGATTTATCTAGTTTAGACTTTTTATATTGATTTTCTTCTATGACTTATGAGGCTTAGTTTATTTATACTGCCCTCTGCTCTCCTTCTTTCTTTCTTACCAAATAATTATGTCACTATTCTAAGTTCTTTTAATAATTAGCTCCACAACTGGACACAACATGCTTTAATTTCTTATTATTCATCATGGGTTTGAAGATGTCAGTGGTTCCAATCTTCACTGTACCTTCCTTACTGCTTTATCACTAAATTTCGAAAGCTATGCCTATTGTAGTACCAGAGTTCAGTTCACTATGATTTTCTACAAATTTATTCTAAAATTTTTTTTAATGCTTATTTATTTTTGACAGAGAGAGACAGAGCATGAGCAGGGGAGGGGCAGAGAGAGGGAGACACAGAATCCGAAGCAGGCTCCAGGCTCTGGGCTGTCAGCACAGAGCCTGACGCGGGGCTCAAACTCACAGATCATGAGATCATGACCTGAGCCGAAGTCTGATGCTCAACTGACTGAGCCACCCAGGAACCACTCTACAAATTTATTCTAAAATTTGAAAACCAATCAATGTCTAGTTCATTATGAGGCCATAAATGTTTGCTGTACAGCCAAGTAGTGTGCCAGGTTTACGCTTCCTTTCCAAGAAGCCTGTATCAATCTAATCAGAATTAGAGAAGCAGATCTATGAGTATTATTAAATAAGGGATTTGTTACAGAAATTAGAATTTATACAGTTGTTGGAGGAGCTAAAGGAGTGAGGTCTGGAAGGGAGAGTAGAATGATTTTAGAAAAGTTCCTGGCCAGCCTACCTAAAGCACAGGGATAGGTGGACAAATTGGACCTTGTACAGAATTTAGGAAGCCAACCATGTGCTGCAGCATCCAGGGTAGGGTTGTAAAGGTGAACCTGTAGAGAAGTCTATGGAAGCCATTGCTTCTGCATTTTGCGGTGGGACTACAGTGGCTGTAGGTCGTCAGGATTTACAATCAGGAAGAAGAGACAGGTTGGAACAGGAGAGAGTTAAGGACAGAGTGTAAGGCCTTTCTTTCACTACTTTCCTGGTTTTTATTCTTTCTTTCTTTCTTTCTTTCTTTCTTTCTTTCTTTCTTTCTTTCTTTCTTTCTTTCTTTCTTTCTTTCTTTCACTACCTTGATCTGCTTAAGGACCCTTATTTAACTTTGCAAGCAGAGCAGTAAATTTTCAGAGACCTAAGTCTGAAAATATCATTATTCTGCCTTACTCTTTACTGATAGCTTGACTGTATGTATTATTTAAGACTGAAAAACATTTTTTCTCTTATAGCTTTGAAGGTATTGCTTTATGGCCTTTGAAAGTATTATATGCAGAAAGTCTGAAGTCTGATGCTAGTCTGATGTTTGTTTCTCTGTGAGTGAAGTATAGTTGTTTATTCCAAAATCATGTTGCATGCTTTACTCTAAAGTCTGCTTACTCTCTGTTGTTTATTTATGTTTAAGAATAAAGTCGGTAGAAAGGTTTATTGGGGTTGTATATGGAAGGGAAAACATTATCAAATTACTTTGGGGTGAGTTGATAAGATGCTAGATATTACTCTGAGTGACACCTAAATGCAAAGATAAAGAAGACTTGTTTCATGCTGCTCTATTTCTACCCGGAAAATTTGTTCAATTTATTTAGGGAAGAACAGTACAATTTGGGGTTTCCAGATGAGTGCCTGTCTATTATTTGGAAAACAGGAAGGGATGGAGATTAGAGACAATTATTCCCTGTGGGGACCTTCAACTATTCCCATATTTTCAGCCTTACTTCTCCCTTCCATATCTTTGAATATAGTGTCTTAGAATCCTCCCATTCTAAGGATATTCCCCAGGCACTTGGTCTCCCTTCTTTGCTATAGTTCTCTCTACCCGTATGCTAAGAAGACATTTCTTCTTTGCTTTGCCAATTACCACTTACCCACCTATATGTAATCTTTAAGAAGCTTGTTAAAAGTTCTCATCCATTAATGCCTTAACTCTGATTTGTTTGGGTTTGATAACATTTACAATAATTTTTTTAATAGTTTTAAAGAAGTCTCTTGTGCAAAAGAAAACATGTGTGTGTGGGTGAGTGTGTGTGCACTTAATTTGTCATATAAGCCACACTTGCCTATGTAATTTTCAGATCTGTTAAAAAAAAAATCTTTGTGGTATAGCAAGAGGTGATTAGGAATTCCAACAGCAAACTTGTTTGAATAGCATAACTGAAATTTAGGAGAATTCCCAAAATAATTGATAACCTATTATGTGACATTTCATATCAACAGAATATGAAAATATGAATAAGATAAAATCTAGGTTCAGATGAATTCACCATCTAGGGTAAAAAGAAGAAAATGTAAACAAAGTGAAATTCATTGGAAAAGATTCTGTGACAAAAGTTGTGGACTTTAGCTATGTCATAGACTAGAACTGATAAATTTTACTTAGATGAATCAAGACTGGATAGAGGAGGTGACTGTAAGATGAAAATATTTGTTGGCCCAGATGCGTGAGCAGTGGGCAAGTGGCTGTGATAGAAAAATCTGTCACTCTCGTACACAAATTCTTTAAATTTATTCTCAAATGCCTCTTCAGGCCTATCTTCTACATCTCCCACTATATCTAGGCCCCATACTCTAATCAACATAAAAAAAAACATTGTAAAGTAGTAAAATAACATTTAATGATTATCTAAGGATGATAGGCATATTTTTATTGCCAAAAATTGACAAGTACCAAGTGACTGGTCAAGTTGCCCTGTGCTCCAAATGATAAGCAATTTTACAAAACAGTACAAACACTTACCAGTGTGAACAAAGCTCACAGAATTATAGGGTGTGACAAGTCATCTAGAGTCAAGATATTATTTTTTTATTAATAATTTATTTATTTTTTAATTTATATCCAAGTTAGTTGGCATATGGTGCAACAATGATTTCAGGAGTAGATTATTTAATGCCTCTTACCCATTTACCTCTTCACCCCTCCCACAACCCCTCCAGCAACCCTGTGTTCTCTATATTTAAGAGTCTCTTATGTTTTGTCCCCCTCCCTGTTTTTATATTATTTTTGATTCCCTTCCTATATGTTCATCTGTTTTGTGTCTTAAAGTTCTCATATGAGTGAAGTCATATGATATTTGTCTTTCTCCGACTAATTTCGCTTAGCATAATGCCCTCTAATTCCATTCACGTAGTTGCAAATAGCAAGATTTCATTCTTTTTGATTGCCAAATAATACTCCATTGTATATATGTGTGTGTATAAATGTATATGTATATGTGTGTGTGTATATATATATATATATATATATATATATATGACATCTTCTTTATTCATTCATTCATTCATTCTTTATCCATTCATCCATCGATGGACATTTAAGCTATTTCCATACTTTGTCTATTGTCGATAGTGCTGCTATAAACATTGGTGTGTATGTGTCCCTTCAAAACAGCATACCTGTATCCATTGGATAAATACCCAGTAATGCAATTGCTAGGTCATAGGGTAGTTCTATTTTTAGTTTGTTGAGGAACCTCCATACGGTTTTCCAGAATGGCTGCACAAGTTTTCATTCCTACCAGTAGTGCAAAAGAGATTCTCTTTCTCTGCATCCTTGCCAACATCTGTTGTTGCCTGAGTTGTTAATATTAGCCATTCTGACAGGTGTCAGGTGGTATTTCATGGTGGTTTTGATTTGTATTTCCCTGATGATGGGTGATGTTGAGCACTTTTTCATGTGTCGGTTGGCCATCTGGGTGTCTTCTTTGGAGAAGTGTCTATTCATGTATTTTGCCCATTTCTTCACTAGATTGTATGCTTTCTGGGTGTTGAGTTTGATAAGTTCTCTATAGATTTTGTATACTAACCCTTTATCTGATATGTCATTTGCAAATATCTTCCCCCCCGCTTCTGTCGGTTGCCTTTTAGTTTTGCTGATTGTTTCTTTCGCTGTGCAGAAGCGTTTTATTTTGATGAGGTCTCAGTTTATTTTTGCTTTTGTTTTCCTTGCCTCCAGATATGTGTTGAGTAAGAAGTTGCTGCAGCGGAGGTCAGAGAGGTGTGCCTGCTTTCTCCTCAAGGATTTCGACGATTTCCTGTCTTACATTGAGGTCTTTCATCCCTTTTGAGTTTATTTTTGTGTATGGTGTAAGAAAGTGGTCCAGGTTCATTCTTCTGCATGTTGCTGTCCAGTTTTCCCAGCACCATTTGCTGAAGAGACTGTCTTTATTCCATTGGATATTCTTTCCTGCTTTGTCAAAGATTAGTTGGCTATACATTTGTGATCCATTTCTGGGTTCTGTATTCTGTTCCATTGATCTGAGTGTCTGTTCTAGTGCCAGTACCAGACTGTCTTGGTGATTACAACTTTGTAATCAAGACCGGGATTTTGGTGTCCTCTGCTTTGGTTTTCTGTTTCAAGATAGCTTTGGCTATTTGGGGTTTTCTGGTTCCATACAAATTTTAGGATTATTTGTTCTAGCTCTGTGAAGAATGCTGGTGTTATTTTGATAGGGATTGCATTGAATATGTAGATTGCTTTGGGTAGTATAGACACTTTAACAATATTTATTCTTCTTATCCAGGAGCATGGCATCTTTTTCCTTTTTTTTTTTTTTTTTTTGGTTCTTCTTCAATTTCTTTAATAAGCTTCCTATAGTTTTCAGTATATAGATTTTTCACTTCTTTGGTTAGATTTATTCCTAGGTATTTTATGGTTTTTGGTGCAAATGTAAATTGGATCAATTCCTTGATTTCTTTTTCTGCTACTTCATTATTAGTTTATAGGAATACAACAGATTTCTGTGCATTGATTTTATATCCTGCCACTTGGCTGAATTCATGGATCAGTTCTAGCAGTTTTTTGGTGGAATCATTTGGGTTTTCCATATAGAAAAATGTCTGGGAAGAGTGAAAGTTTGACCCCCTCCTGTCTAATTTGGATGCCTTTTATTTCTTTGTGTTGTCTGATTGCTGAGGCTAAGACTTCCAATATTATGTTGAATAACAGTTGCGAGAGTAGACATCCCTGTCTTGTTCCTGACCTTAGGAGGAAAGCTCTCAGTTTTTCTCCATTGAGGATATTAGTGGTGGGTCTTTCATATATGGCTTTTATGATCTCGAGGTATGGTCCTTCTATCCCTACTTTCTTGAGGGTTTTTATCAAGAAAGGATGCTGTATTTTGTCAATTTCTTTCTCTGCATCTATTGAGAGGATCATGTGGTTCTTGTCCTTTTATTAATGTGATGTATCACAATGATTGTTTTATGGATATTGAACCAGACCTGCATCCCAGGTATAAATCCCACTTTGTTGTGGTGAGTAATTTTTTTAATGTATTGTTGGATCCAGTTAGCTAGTACCTTGAGGATTTTTACATCCATGCTCATCAGGGAAATTGGTCTATACTTCTCTTTTTTAGTGAGATCTTTGCCTGGTTTAGGAATCAAGGCAATGCTGGTTTCACAGAAAGAGTTTGGAAGTTTTCCTTCCATTTCTATTTTTTGGAACAACTTCAAGAGAATAGGTGTTAACTCTTCTTCAAATGTTTGGTAGAATTCCTCCATAAAGCCATCCAGCCCTGGACTCTTGATTTTTGGAAGATTTTTTATTACTAATTCAATTTATTTACTAGTTTAGGTGTCTGTTCAAATGTTGTATTTCTTCCTATTGTAATTTTAGTAGTTTATATGTTTCTAGGAATTTGTCCATTTCTTCCAGATTGCCCATTATATTGGTGTATAATTGCTCATAATATTCTCTTATTATTGTTTTTATTTCTGGTGTGTTGGTTGTGATCACTCTTCTTTCATTCTTGATTTTACTTATTTGGATCCTTTCCTTCTTATTTTTGATCAAACTGGCTAGGAATTTATCAATTTTGTTAATTATTTCAAAGAACCGGCTTCTGGTTTCATTCATCTGTTCTCCGTGTGTGTTTGTGTGTGTGTGTGTGTGTGTGTGTGTGTGTGTGTGTGTGTGTGTGTTTGGTTTCAATAGCATTGATTTCTCCTCTAATCATATATATACATATATATGTATATATATTATTTTTATTATATATATGTATATGTATATATATATATATATATATATATATATATATATACACACACATATATAATTTATTGTCAAATTGGTTTCCATAAAACACCCAGTGCTCATCCCAACAGGTGCCCTCCTCAATGTCCATCACCCTCTTTTCCCTCTCCCATACCCCCCATCAACCCTCAGTTTGTTCTCAGTATTTAAGAGTTTCTTATGGTTTGCCTCCTTGCCTCTCTGTAACTTTCCCCCCCCCCCTTCCCTTCCCCCAAGGTCTTCTGTTAAGTTTCTCAGGATCCACATATGTGAAAACATATGGTATCTGTCTTTCTCTGCCTGATTTATTTCACTTAGCATATACTCTCCAGTTCCATCCACGTTGTTACAAATGGACAGATTTCATTCTTTCTCATTGCCAAGTAGTATTCCATTATATGTATAAACCACATCTTCTTTATCCATTCATCAGTTGATGGACATTTAGACTCTTTCCATAAGTTGGCTATTGTTGAAAATGCTGCTATAAACATTGGGGTACAAGTGCCCCTATGCATCAGCATTCCTGTATCCCTTGGGTAAATAACTAGCAGTGCTATTACTGGGTCATAGGGTAGATGTATTTTTAATTTTTTGAGGAACATCCACATTGTTTTCCAGAGCGAATGCACCAGTTTGCATTTTCACCAACAGTGCAAGAGGGTTCCCATTTCTCCACATCTTCACCAGCATCTGTTGTTTCCTGAGTTGTTAATTTTAGCCACTCTAACTGGCATGAGATGGTATCTCACTGTGGTTTTGATTTGTATTTCCCTGATGATGAGTGATGAGAATCTTTTCGTGTGTCCGTTGGCCATCTGGATGTCTTCTTTGGAAAAGTGTCTTTTGCCCATTTCTTCACTGGATTATTTGTTGTTTTGGGTGTGGAGTTTGGTGAGTTTTTTATAGATTTTGGATACTAGCCCTTTTTCTGATATGTCATTTGCAAATATCTTTTCCCATTCTGTCAGTTGCCTTTTAGTTTTGTTGATTGTTTCCTTTGCATTGCAGAAGCTTTTGATCTTGAGGCCCCAATAGTTCATTTTTGCTTTTAATTCCTTTCCCTTTGGAGATGGGTTGAGTAAGAAATTGTTGTAGCTGAGGTCAGAGATGTTTTTTCCTGCCCTCTCCTCTAGGGTTTTGATGGTTTCCTATATCATATTCAGGTCCTTCGTCCATCTTGAGTTTATTTTTTGTGAATGGTGTAAGAAAGTGGCCTAGTTTCATTCTTCTGCATGTTACTGTCCAGTTCTCCCAGCACCGTTTGTTAAAGAGACTGTCTTTTTCCCATTGGATATTCTTTCCTGTTTTGTCAAAGATGAGTTGGCCATACATTTGTTGGTCCAATTCTGGAGTCTCTATTCTATTCCATTGGTCTATGTGTCTGTTTTTGTGCCAATACCATGCTGTCTTGATGAATACAGCTTTGTAGTAGAGACTAAAGTCTGGGATAGTGATGTCTCCCACTTTGGTTTTCTTCTTCAATATTACTTTGGCTATTCAGGATATTTTGTGGTTCCGTACAAATTCTAGGATTGCTTGTTCTAGCTTCGAGAAGAATGCTGGTGCAATTTTGATTGGGATTGCACTGAATGTGTTTATTGCTTTGGGTAGTATTGACATTTTAACAATATTTATTCTTCCAATCCATTAGCATGGAATGTTTTTCCATTTCTTTGTATTTTCTTCAATTTCTTTCATAAGCTGTCTATAATTTTCAGCCTGCCGATCTTTTACATCTTTGGTTAGGTTTATTCCTAACCAAAGGATTCGTGGTGCAGTTCTGAATGGCATCAATTTATTTGTCTTTCTTTTGCCCCATTATTGGTATATAAAAATACAACTGATACATTAATTTTGTATCCTGCGACTTTGCTGAATTCATTTATCAGTTCTAGCAGACTTTTGGTGGATTCTGTTGGGTTTTCCATGTACAGTATCATGTCATCAGCAAAAAGTGAAAGCTTGATTTCATCTTTGCCAATTTTGATGCCTTTGATTTCCTGTTGTTGTCTGATTGCTGATGCTAGAACTTCCAACACTGTGTTAAACAACAGCAGCGACAGTGGAAATCCCTGTCATGTTCCTGACCTCAGGGAGAAAGCTCTCAGTTTTTCCCCATTGAGGATGATATTAACTGTGGGCTTTTCATAAATGGCTTTTATGATGTTTAAGTAGGTTCCTTCTATCCTGACTTTCTCGAGGGTTTTTATTAAGAAACGGTGCTATATTTTGTCAAATGCTTTTTCTGCATCTATTGACAGGATCATATAGTTCTTATCTTTTCTTTTATTAATGTGACGTATCACATTGATTTGCGAATGTTGAACCAGCCCTGCACCCAGGAATGAATCCCACTTGATCATGGTGAATAATTCTTTTTATAAGCTGTTGAATTCTATTTGCTAATATCTTGTTGAGAATTTTTGCATCCATATTCATCAGGGATATTGGCCTGTAGTTCTCTTTTTTGCTGGGTCTCTGTCTGGCTTGAGAATCAAAGTAATGCTGGCTTCATGGAATGAGTCTGGAAGTTTTCCTTCCGTTTCTATTTTGTGGAATAGCTTGAGAAGGATAGGTATTACCTCTGCTTTAAATGTTTGGTAGAATTCCCCAGGGAAGCTATCTGGTCCTGGACTCTTATTTTTTGGGGAGATTTTTGATAACTGATTCCATTTTTCACAGGTTATAGGTCTGTTCAAGTTTTCTATTTCTTCCTGTTTGAGTTTTGGAAATGTTTGGGTGCTTAGGAATTTGTCCATTTCCTCCAGGTTGTCCAGTTTGTTGGCATATAATTTTTCATAGTATTCCCTGATAATGCTTGTTTTTCTGAGGGATGGGTCCCTTTTCTTTTTGAGAAGCCTGGCTAGAGGTTTATCAATTTTGTTTATTTTTTCAAAAAACCAACTCTTGGTTTCATTGATCTGCTCTACTTCTTTTTTTAGATTCTATATTGTTTATTTCTGCTCTGATCTTTATTATTTCTCTTCCTCTGCTGGGTTTGGAGTGTCTTTGCTGTTCTGCTTCTATTTCCTTTAGATGTGATGTTAGATTTTGTATTTGGGATTTTTCTTGTTTCTTGAGATAGGCATTTTGCTGCATCCCAAAGCATTTGGATTGTTGTATTTTCATTTTCATTTGTTTCCATATATTTTTAACTTTCTTCTCTAATTGCTTGGTTAACCCATTCTTTCTTTAGTAGGATGTTCTTTAACCTCCATGCTTTTGGAGATTTTCCAGACATTTTCCTGTGTCCAAGACAATGGATGAAATATGTCTATTTAGACTAACCAATAACCAGAGAAACCAGCTCAGGGGAAGGAAGAGTTAAGGAAGAGAAATGGGGGGGGGGGGCAGAATATGTCTATATATCTAGAATTGACCTAGAGTTATTCCAGGCAATGTTGCATCACTTGTCGGGAGGACCTTTCTGCAGGTTCTGTGCCGCTCAAGTGGATATGCAGTTACCCAGTGTGAAGGGGTGTGGTTTGGCGTTATCTGGACCCACCTCCACTATGGGCCCCGGGAGTCATCCCTGAGGCCCTGCTTTGGTGGTGGTGGTGGTGGTGGTGGTGGTGGTGGGGAAATGGTGATCCCCCAGTCTCTTCTCCATGGAGCCAGACCCGTTGGACTCTGTTTGAGTCATCCTCACTGTGCTGTGGGCGCAGACAGAGCAGCTCTTCTCGCTCCACCAACATCCCTGACCCTGCGCTAGACTAGGATTTAAAGTCCTGTTCTGTGCGCTCTGGCACGGGGGAATCACCTCTCAATGTGGCTGGATAACTGGTCCCGGCTGGCTTTGTGCCACCACACTTCAGGGAGGACCACCTTCTCCTACTGTGGCCAGAGCCGCTCCCCTTGCAGACGCAGGCAGACACAGGCAGGCTTTATCTTTTCCCACATCCCTCCAGGGAGAGGGAAGCTTTATCCTACTGTAGACTACGTCCCTGACCTTGCTGTGAGCCCCTGGTGTGGCGGATGCCGGCAGACTTTGTGTTTTCCCACAGAACTCCAGGAAGATGACCACCTTTTCCTACTGCAGACTGCGCCCTTGGCCCAGCCACTGAGCCTGGGGGTGGTGGTAGCAGGCAGGTTTGGTACTATTGCGCAGCCCTCCAAGGAGGGAACAACTTTATCCCACTGCGGACTGAGCCCCTGACCTACCACCACAACCAGGCCTGGCTCCCCTTCTCCCCAGGTGCGTGAATAGGGAACTGGTCCCAGTCCGAAGAAAGCCCTGTGGTTAGAGATCGAATCCCTCTCAGTCTCAGTCTAAGGTCTTTCTCCCATCCAGATACGGTCCTACACTTCCCTACCCACTCTTTCTCTTTCTTCCTTTTGTCTCTCCACAGAACGGGGTCCCTCCCCTCGTGCCCACGCAGTCTTTTTTTTTATCTCCCCCAGTTCGCAGTCATCCACCTATCTTTTCTCCAGCTTTCCCATTTTCTTCCTGGTGGATTCAGTCTCTTGTCCTCCCAGGCTCTGGTGTTCACAGTCCTTTGGCTTCTGCACTTCTTTGAGAGATGTGGGAAGTATGGATCCCCCTACTTCTCTGCCATGTTGGCCCCGCCTGCTCTAATCTTTAATATTTCTTGTCTTCTGCTGGTTTTGGGTTTTATTTGCTGTTCTTCTTTCCAGATGTTTAAGGTGTAAGGTTAGGTTGTGTATCTGAGACTTTTGTTCTTTCTTTAGGAAGGCCTGGATTACTATATACTTTCCTCTCATGATCACCTTTGCTGTGTTCCAGAGGTTTGGAGCTGTGGTGTTATCATTTTCATTGTCTTCTATGTGGTTTTTAATTTCCTCTTTAACTTCATGGTTAATCCATTCATTCTTTAGTAGGATGGTCTTTAGTCTCCAAGTATTTGTTATCTTTCCGTATTTCTTGTGGTTGATTTCAAGTTTCATAGTGTTGTGATGTGAAGATATGCGCAGCATGATCTAGATCTTTTTGTACTTATTGAGGGCTGAATTATGTCCCAGTATATGATCTATTGTGGAGAATGTTCTATGTATACTGGAGAAAAATGTGTATTCTGCTGCTTTAGGATGAAATGTTCTGAATATATCTGTTAAGTTCATCTGGTCCAGTGTGTCATTCAAAGTCATTGTTTCCTTGTTGATTTTCTGTTTAGATAATCTGTTCATTGTTGTAAGTGGGGTGTTGAAGTCCCCTACTATTATGGTATTATTATCAATGAGTTTCTTTGTTTGTGATTAATTGATTTATATACTTGGGTGCTCTCACATTTGGAGCATAAATGTTTACAATTGTTAGATCTTTTTCGTGGATAGACCCTTTACTTATGGTATAATGCCTTTCTTCATCTCTTGTTACACTCTGGATTTTAAAGTCTAGATTGTCTGATATAAGTTATGACTACTCTGGCTTTCTTTTGGTGACCATTAGCATGATAGATGGTTCTCCATCCCCTTACTTTCAATCTGAAGGTGTCTTTAGGTCTAAAGTGGGTCTCTTGTAAACAGCATATAGATGGATCTTGTTTTCTTATCCATTCTGTTACCCTATGTCTTTTGATTGGAGCATTTAGTCCTTTGATATATAGAGTGAGTAGTCCTTTGATATATAGAGTGAGTACTGAAATATATTAATTTATTCCCAGTATGTTGCTTGTGGAGTTGGAGTTTCTGGTGGTGTTCTCCGGTCCTTTCTAATCTTTATTGCTTTTGGTCTTTTTTTCCCTCCATCCTTTCTCTCCTCAGAGAGTCCTCCTTAAAATTTCTTACATAGCTGGTTTAATGGTCACGAACTCCTTTAATTTTTGTTTGACTGGGAAACTTTTTATCTCTCCTTATATTTTGAATGACAACCTTGCTGGATGAAGAATTCTTGGTTGCATATTTTTCTGATTCAGCACACTTAATATATCCTGCCACCCCTTTCTGGTCTGCCAAATTTCTGTGGATAGGTCTGCTGCAAACCTGATCTGTCTTCCCTTGTAGGTTAAGGACTTTTTTTCCCTTTCTGCTTTCATGATTCTTTCCTTGCCTGAGTACTTTGTGAATTTGACTATGATATACCTTCTTGGTGGTCTGTTTTTGTTGAATCTAATGGGAGTCCTCTGTGCTTCCTGGATTTTGATGTCTGTGTCTTTCCCCATGCTAGGAAAGTTTTCCACTATGATTTGCTCACATAACCCTTTTACCTCTTTTTCTCTCTTTTCATCTTCTGGGACACCTGTGATTCTGATGTTGTTCCTTTTTAATGAGTCGCTGATTTCCCTAATTCTTTTTTTTTTTTTTTTTTAATTTTTTTTTCAACATTTTTTATTTATTTTTGGGACAGAGAGAGACAGAGCATGAACGGGGGAGGGGCAGAGAGAGAGGGAGACACAGAATCAGAAACAGGCTCCAGGCTCCGAGCCATCAGCCCAGAGCCTGACGCGGGGCTCGAACTCACGGACCGCGAGATCGTGACCTGGCTGAAGTCGGACGCCTAACCGACTGCGCCACCCAGGCGCCCCTGATTTCCCTAATTCTTAAATCGTGTTCTTTTGCCTTAGTCTCCCTCTTTTTTTCTGCTGCGTTGGTCTCCATAAGTTTGTCCTCTATATCGCTGATTCTCTGCTCTGCCTCATCCATCCTTGCTGCCATGGCCTCCATTCGAGATTGCAGCTCAGTTATAGCATTTTTTTTATTTCATCCTTCCTAGCTTTTATCTCTACTGAAAGGGATTCTAATCTGTTTTCAACCCCAGCTAGTATTCTTATTATTGTGATTCTAAATTCTGTTTCAGACTTCTTGCTTATATCTGTGTTGATTAACTCCCTGGCTATCATTTCTTCCTGTTCTTTCTTTTGGTGTGAATTCTTTCATTTCATCATTCTGAAGGAAGAAAAGGAATTAAGGAGGTAAAAAAAATAAAATTAAATTTAAAAGATTTAAAAAAACACAAAAAAACGAAACAAAGGATGCTAGATCCTAAGTGTGTTTTGGTCTGGTTGTTGGAAGGAGCTTGATATATTAGAGAAAAAGGGTATGATAAGAAAAGAGAAAAAAAAGAAAAAAGAAAAATGTTTGAAAATTTGAAATAAAATGAATACAATGAAATAGAATATAAAGAAATGATGGAAGTAAAATAGAAATTGAAAAATTTACAAAGAGTAAAAAATATAGTAGAAAAAAATTAAAGAAAATGTTTTTAATAAAAATTAAAAAATAAATTTTCTCTCCTTCTGTATTCAAAAATAAGAAAACAAAAGAAAAAAATGAATACATGGACCAGGAAAGAGACTGAAATACGATTGATATTACATTGGTTTCCCCTAGTAGTCAACCTATGAAGCACTTTATAGTCTATAAGCTAAGCAGGCAGAGAGACTCGTGGTGTTCCTGAAGAGTGAGGTTGGTCCAGTTGGGCAGGCCTTAGTGTAATGGCTTCGTTCTTCCATAGATGGCGCTGCTTAGCTTACTGGGGTGGATTGTAGTGGTACATGTGCACGTGTAGGAGAGGTGAAAATGGCATTACCCAGCTGCCCAGTCTCTAGTGTCAGAACTCTGTGCTCTCCTCGACCAGCAATCATGCACCCCTCCTTTGTCTCTGGCTTCCATCCATTCCCCACTTTCACACTGTCCATAACCAAACTGTCAGGTTGCCAGGCAGCACCTCCTTCCCTAGTTTTATCTCAGATGTGGCTATGTTTCCCACCCCCTCACTTCTGAGGGACTGCACCTTTGACCTGCTCAGACCTTCTAGGGGAGTTTCTCACTGAACAATGGCTGGGTGCCTACTGCCCCCAGGAACATTCATGGGACTATGCTGAGGCAGATGCCCAGGGACTGCAGCTGGATGCCTGTCTGCCCCAGAAAAAAGTTCACACGATCATATAGCAGCAGTGTTTTAAGGATTATGGAAAATCACAACACACATCTGGCACCAGGCCTCCCCCTTAACATCTTTGTTCCAACACCCACAAATGTGGTTGTTCTGTAGGGTCTGCTGGGAACTTTGGTTGTGGGATGGCTGCACAGCCTCTACCAAATGTCCTCCCAGCAGGGAACCGCCTCTCCCCACGTGGCCTGAGAACCCCTCTGATACCGCTCTATGTTCCTAGGGATTCATCCTTCCCACCAGAGCCCCACCAGGTATCCACTGCAGAATTTCAGACTTTGCACTCCCTCTGTTTATAGAGTCTTAATGGAATTTAAACCCTCTCCTTTCTCCTTTCTCACTTTTTTGTTCAGTCTCCTGCGTACTCTTTCTTTTCCTTCCAGCTGCTTTTGTACTCTCCTTCCATCTCCACCCTCTCTCTGCAGGCAAAAACAGCTCCCTGCCCTCTGCTGCTTCTCTCTCCCCCATTCATATCTCTGTGCTGCTTACTGCTGAGTTCTCTGGTTCAGGATATGCAGAATGTTGTGTCAACCCTCAAATAATTTTTCTAGGTGTGCAGGGTGGTGTAGTATTGATCTGGCTGTATCTCAGGGACAAGAGACACAAAAAAATCTTCCATGCTATTCCACCATCTTGGCCTCTCCTCAAATAGTCAACATACTCTTGAAGGAATATTATCACTATAAGTTATACTGGTGTTTCCCCACTACTGTGTGATTGTTAGAAATAAACTCATATACCAATTATTTTTAGTTTTTAAAAGTCCTTGGATATGGTAGGCTATTTGGCTAAATATTTTATTTAATTTTATAAAAGATTATAACATCAGTGTTTATCCCTTTAAAGATGATGAAATTGAAGGATTATAGGTGTAAGAACACACAGAAGGTAAAATTGCAGATTTAAAGTAGAAATTGACTTCAAAACTTTTATAAAAACTGCTAAATATTCTTGACTCTTCTCTTCCCAACTCTCAAAGCCTTTGAAAATGCCATTCTTAAAAGTAATTCCATGACTCCACCTTTCAATCCTACCCATCATTCAAAGATCAACTCCATGCTTTGTTGTCATTGAAGCATTTTGTGGTCAGCCCAGTCCAATCCCCTCTGTGTTCTACAGGACTTTGTGATATCCTTAAGGAATTTAGGACAAATACTTTTAATTTAGCTTTTCATTTGCTATTCTCTTCCACTTAGGCACTTTTTAGATTCTTTGCAAAACGAGCATGTTGGTCTAGAGTTTTATTCTCCCAAAGCAATTAAGAGGTTCTTCAGAGAGGCTCTTGTAATTGCAGGAAGCATGTAGCACTTGTAGGTCAGAGAGGCAGTGAAAGTGCTAATGTAGTGCCTGGCGTGTGGATGATGCTCAATAAATATAAGCTATAATTGTTAGTATTCATTTGGCTTTGTCCATATCAAGACACATATGAAGGATTTCTTCACATGATATTTGATAAGGATTTTCAAGGAAGCTCAATAAAACCAATGTTTTGCTTTTTAAATCTGAGGGTCACTAGCAGTCTTCTTCATATTCTTTCTCTCCTAAACCAGTGTCTCCATTCAAATTCTCCACATCTTTCCCTCATTGGCCTGAAAAGTTCTTAAAAGGAAGGACCTTTAAATCTCTTAATATTTTACAATGCATAGCATGCTTCTTTATATACTGCAGAAGAGAAATACATTTATTTGAAAGATGTTTTTAAGCTGCCTGGCACTTTTCTTTATCTTGTTATTTTTTTCTTGCTTCCCAAACTAGATTATCAGCAAGCTGAGAGCAAAGATGCTTAATGCCATGCACACAACAGGTTCTCAACTTCTCTATGAAGATAATAGGTTTTTAGAGGTTTATTGGTTTCTTTGCAATACAAATTGACCATGAATATATGAAGTTTTTTCCCCCCTGAATGAAATTTATGCCTATATAAAGGGCAGCAAAACCAAAGTCACTTGAAACAATAAAGAAATAAAAAGTTCAAATGGAAAATACATTTGTATGGCTCAAATGCTCATTCATCTCAGTTGAGTTGAAAGGATGTCATTTTCTTGTCAGATGACATGTCATAAAAATAAAATGGTAGCAATACGGACACTTTATATTTTGAATAAGCACAATAACATGAGCCCAGGTTCTGTTTGAATATCTCAAGTATACAACTATAGTTGACCCTTGAACAATGCAGGAGTTAGGGGCGGTGACCACCCCTTTCTCCCACAGAGTCAAAAAATTTACATATAACTTTTGACTCCCACAAAACTTAACTATTAATAGCCTACTATTGGCCAGAAGCCTTACCAATAACATAAACAGTTGATTAACACATATTTTGTATGTTATATGTATTATATACTGTATTTGTATCATAAAGTAAGCTGGAGAAAAGAAAATGTTAAGAAAATCATAAGGAAGAGAAAATACATTTGCAGTACTGTACTGTATTTATTGAAAAACAAATCTGTGTATAAGTGGATCTGTGCAGTTTCAACCTGTGTCGTCCAAGGGTCAACTACACTTCTTCAGTTGACCACCCTGGCTTACCTAGATATTCCTAAGGAGAGTAACCCATTGCAGACAAGCCTTTTTGCATAGTTGTATCTTTGATTCCATCATTTAGAGACAAAGTATAGTAAAAGATTTGAGATTTTATTAAAGGGACAGAAATATTGTATATTTAACTTATTTATTTATTTAGAGCTGTAACCCTAGCATTATCTTTCCCCTCACCTTCAAAAGTAATCTTTCTTTAGTATATCTAGGAAGGAAGGGCCTTTTGAAACCTGATTTCTGCCTCACTTTATGTGCAATTCTGCCAAATATTTCCAGGTCCAGCATTAAGCATGCCTGCCTTTTCTGCTTTTGATAAACTGGAAATTTACTTTGAATTCCCCCAGTGAGTGGGCAGAAGTGCAATACCCCACACTTGCCTTCACTGTTTCTTCCCTTAATTCTGCACACCACCACTGTACAAGACTATACAAGTACATCAGACCCAACTGAAGAATTGAGAGTTGCTGAAAGGGAAAGACAATCAAAATGTGGAGGTAATTGCATACCGACCAGGTGAGTCTGCTTCCGTATTCCAAGGGAAAATAGTTTGGAAGTGATCATTTCAAAGACACATATCCTAGATCAGAGCCTTGCCAAGGTCCTCTCACTTCCTTTCTTCAAAGCTCTGTGTTATAAATATCCATCTCTTCCTTGGAAGATTTAAGGGAATATATAGGGGCTGGTTTTGCTCTAGGTTTAATCTTCCTTTTTCCACTTGAAAAATCTCTGGACAAAATAACCATCAGCAGTGTATAACCCAAAGTCTAAGTTATTAATTCTAGGATACATGGAATAGAGTAGGAATGGTGATATTATTATTTTTTATAATACGGTCCAGGATGAAATTTAGTACTCTGAGTTCTGACTCCATTAATTTATTCTAGTCAATGCAAATCTTGTCTAGTCCTCTTAATTTCTAGTAGCCTGAGACACACACACACACACACACACACACACACACACAATTTAACTCTCCCAACAACAAACGTTAAATCCCAGAGACAGCAAAATATAGATTCAAATTAAACAGAATCCTTTTCCTAAATACCATGTAATCCTTTTAGGCCCTTGTCACATGGAGGAAAATATTTTTACAGGGAAAGTTGTAGACACCACCCACGTTTTTGTTGTTGCTGTTACCTTCCCATTTCTCAACTATGCATAAAAATCTACAGGTGCATAAAACTTAAGGCCTAATGCTGCATTTTCTTTTCAAGCAGCAGGATCACCTGCTTTTTGATGGCCTTCCTTTGGCTAAACAAAGACACATCTCAGGCTTTAAAATGACCATTTTTCTATGTTTAACTCAGGGCCACATCTAAAAGCAATGGTTTTTGCACACTGTTATTTCATAAGTAAATGGAAGACAGTATGAAGAATTATTATTCTCCCATTAAGGCAACGTCTGCTTTTGTGTATCTATATATGTGCATGCATGCGTGTGTGTGTGTGTGTGTGCGTGTGCATGTCTAGGGGGAAACTTCACATTTTCAGTTAAAATCACAGTAAGGAATAAAATAAAATGTTCTTTATAAATTATTGCAAATTATTTTCATCCTAAATTAATGATATTGGTTCCTCTGAAAACACAAAAATATTTCCCGTTAATATTTTATTCACCAGCTAAAATAGATAGACTTGAGTAAGAAGATACTAAAAATATAAAATGTTCTCCCCCCACTTACATATCATTTTTGTCTATGGGTTTATAAATAATGAGGCACTGTTGGAGAGGAAAGTAAGTTAAACATATGCTACTGGGAAGTCCATTCTAGAAGGGAGATCTATACATATTGAAAAAAAAACAAACTTGAGAACATAAGTAAGCATCAACCTCAAAATTAGTGTCACTGCTCTAACAAAATAGTAAGAGAGAGCCATTATTTGGGTAACTACTAGGATTTCTTGGAATAAGAAAAACTATGTAGCACAAATAACATAAAGTTTTGGAATGATATATTTTATATACAACGGAATGCACAAATTTTAAGTGTGTAATCTGACAAAGTACAGAAATTTTAAGTGTATAGTTTGATAAATTTTGAGAAATATATATGCCATGTAACCACAACTCCAATTAATATGCAGAGCATTTTCACTGAAAAGTAGCAGAATATGCCATCCCATATTATGACTGTAGGATTTAGGACATGACACTCCAAAATATGCCACTTTATGATATTGATTATTTTTAGCTATGGACACTTGAAAAGCAGCAAATGCAGAGAGGCTTTCTGCTTAAAGATAAATCCTCAAAAAGGAACTTAGTTGTCATGAATTCTCTCCCTGAAGTTTCATTAAATAGGAAAACTGACTCATATCACAGGAGAAGAGACTAGAAGTTGATACCACACCCCTAGACAAACTGTCATAAATGATCATATCTCTTATCTATTTTAGAGCCCATTCATTTTTCCTAAAAATCTTTTCCTCCCCCATTCCCTATTAAGATGGTATTTAAACCTGAATTCTAAGTCACTTTGGGGAAGTTACTAGTTTTTCCCTGGGTATCTCTCATGTATATATATGAGCTTTACGTGCTAATAAGCTTCTTTCTTTTGTTAATCTGTCTTTTATTAAGGAGTCTCAGCTAGGAATTCAGAAGGGTGCAGAGAAAATTATTCTTCTTCTCCTACATCATTAACCCAGTAAGTTTCCTCTTACTACTGTCCAGCCAATTCAGTCCTTCTCCATCCTCTTGCAGGCTACTGCTGTTTAGATTTCAATATCATAGCTTAGTCTAAGAGCATAAGTTTTTGAATTGTCTGATCTGGGTTCAAATTTCAGCTTTCTACACACTACACATGTGACCATGCACAAGTTACTTAGAATCTGAGCTTTCTTTTCTTCTTTCTATGGCAGGGACAATATTATGTGTACATTACAGACAATTGTGAGATTATATTATGTCATATATGTAAACTATTAGTACAGTGTTTGGTAGGCATATACTGCTTAGGTAAGGGGTAAATCTAAAGATGAATTAAACAAAAAGAGTGAAGACAGCGAATACAAAGTGTTAGACTGCTATCTGCTTGAGTGTATGCTTTTTGGAGAATGAGGTTGGAGGTCATGCTGGAAGAATACAGAAGAGGAGGTAGCATTAGCATTGCATTACAACAAGAAATAATGCAATACATGCTACATGTTTTTTTAGGTGTGTTGCATAATTCAACCTATTTAATCCTCATAACACTATGCACAAGATATTATTATACTTGTTATCCTCATTCTATAGGTAAGGAACCTGAGGCACAGAGAGATTAGTCATGTTGCCCAAGGCTACAAGTGGTGGAGTTATAACTTGGACCTGGATAGTCTGACCCTAGAATCTGTGAAAATGTGCTTTAAACCACTCAACATCATCACCCAGTTAAAAGTAACTACATAAAAGGGAAAGAGAGCAGCTTTTCTTTTAATATTCTTTAAGAATATTATATAAATACACTACTTGTGGCTTTTGTTACCAGTGTAAGAATATTAATTTACCTGTGTTAGCTTTTCTTTACATCTGTGGGTTTCTCGTCCAATAGCTTAAGATAAATTTCACAATTAATTAGAGCTACTAATTGTCACCAATTAACATGTTCCCTTAGGATATAAACATCTTTCCATTGGGATTTTTAACACTTTGATTGGTTTCTAAAAAATCTAAGAAATTGTTTTCAATTCATTCAGCACACTATGTGATTCACTTAGAAGTTTCAAATTATTTATTAGTACCAACCTCTCATAAATTAATAAATTAACTCTTTCCTCTGAATTCTGTTAGTTTGCAATTCAAATAATAGATATTTAACTTTTTAAACTTTTTTTCAATTTTGAGAGACAGAGAGTGTGCATGGGGAAGGGACAGAGAGAGAGGGAGACACAGAATCTGAAACAGGCTCCAGGCTCTGAGCTGTCAGCACAGAGCTCGACGTGGGCCTTGAAGTCACCAGCTGGGAGATCATGACCTGAGCTGAAGTTGGATGCTTAACCAACTGAGTCACCCAGGTGCCCCAAAGAATAGATATTTTAAAATCTTACAATTTTAGGGGTACTGGGTGGCTCAGTTAGTTAAAGCCTCCAACTCTTGATTTCTGCTCAGGTCATGAACTCACAGTTTGTGAGTTCAAGTTCTACATCGGGCTCTGCACTGACAGTGTGGAGCCTGCTTGGGATTCTCTCTCTCACCCTCTCTCTTTGCTTCTTCCGTTCTCTTTTTCTCTGTCTCTCTCAAAATAAAGAAATAAACTTAAAACAAAGAAATAAAAAACTTACAATTTAAAAAGTAAGAAGATGAAAGGTCATTGTGCTTCCCTTATCCCTTCTGTCAGAGATTTATCTCAAGCGATGCATATAGATGGCTTAGCATATTTATTTTTTAAAAAATGAAAAAAACATCCATATTATGGGTAGTAAGCTTCATAATAATGATGCCTTTTAAAATTTTGATTTGCATCTAGTAATGATAATGCAAATATTCTCTAATTCAGTCCTCAAAGTAAGCTTGTAGGTCAACATAAAATATTTTTTGCTAGTTTTCAGATACTTTAGTAGTTAATGACTACATGATTTACCCACAAGGCATAATATATAGTGACCAGCTAAGAGCAAAACTGGGGTTTTCTGATTCCAAATCTGCCAGGTTTTTATCTGCCCAAGCTTCATGAAGATAGGACTCAAATATACATATATATACATGTATATATATATATATATATATATATATATATATGGACTCATATATATGAAGATAGGACTCAAATCAAATACATACATATATATATATCTATATATATATATCTATATATATATATCTATATATATATATATATCTATGGCATCAGATCCTTGATAGAGACTGCCTGGGATTCTCTCTTTCCCTCTCTTTCTCTCTGCTCCTCCTCTCACATGTGTACATGCTCTCCCTCTCTCTCTCTCTCTGTCTTTCTCTCTCAAACATTAAAAAATAATAAAGTAAAATATAATTGTGCATTTAGTTGGAACTTAGTGTTTAATATGTATATACCACTAAAATATTTTTGCAGACAGTGCTATCTAATTAAATTGTATGAGTCTTTCTGAGTTTTAATACCCAAATTCAAGACTGTCCTTTGTAGAGAGACAGATATGGGAATAATTGGAGAGTTATTAGGAAAGCATAATTAAGTTCTCAAAATATCCAATTTGAAATACTATCATTATCAATGTAATTAATTAGGTAAAGGTTATTGTTCCTCATGAAAGTAAACACACTCTAAAGGAATAGCAGAAATTTGGAGAAATATTTGTCAGTGAAGCATCCAGGCAGAAAACAGATGATAATTAATATATTTTCCCATTAATAGTCTGAAACAGGGTTTATCATTATTATCACCGTATCCATTTTTCAGGTGAGGAAACTGAGGCCCAAATGACTTAAATAGTTTATTTACCTAATTTTCCCCATGAAAGCTGGTTTATCTTGGATCAGTTCCCAAATGATCAAACACCTGGTAAATGGGCTTTCTAAGAAAGTGTTTGTTGGCAACATTTGCCCATTTCTGTGGTGTATATACTCCCATTATAGCAGATTTCAAGCAATGAATGGGTTTAACCACAGGCTCATAGAATTCCTCAGTATTTAATCATAAGCTCTTGCAAGCACTTTGAACCGGCTCTGGCACACCACTGCCATCCACCTCTGCTTTTAACCATTACATTCTACTACTTCTTAAAGATGAATTGTCTTTCTCACCTTCAAGGACTTGCTGTTTTTCCATGTAATAAATGTTATTAGTTTCTTAACATTGAAAAAGACACATCTGTGCATTGTTAAAAAATGATTAAAGAAAGCAATTCAGGTGATACAAACAACTTTGTTCAACACTTTGTGGAGTGGATAGTCTCCACTTGAAGACCTGCAAATGGGACAAAAGGCAGGAAGCTTTTACAAGATAGAGAGTAAAGTTGTGAGAAAAAAAGAAAATATCTGGTTGGCTGGGGCCACACAGTCAGCCTTTTTTGTGGTGAAAAGAAACAAGGGCCAGGGCTCAGACATCACTTGACATTTGGAGATTGAATGACCTGACATACTGGTTGAGTGGAGCATTTATAGGAATAGGAAAGTTTGGTTTGTGAACATGGTACCTGGGCAAGAGGGGTTCCATTTTGGGTCTAGAAATTTATTTCAATGGGATTGAATACCATTATTTTTTGGTCAGGAATTCCTGGGAACCCAGTCATGTAAAACAGACAGTCAGATTACAGTCATGTGGAAATACACATACCCATATTTATATGCCCAAATCAACTTGTTCTCTACATTTAATTGTATTGCAGCTCTTGCTCTGACTTAGTGTGCAAGTCTGGTCCATGAATTCCCTATTGATTTTCTTAGTTACTGATGGGTTTGGCTTAGCACTCCTGGTTTTATATCCCTAGCTGCATCACTTTCTCCATTTTATCTCCTTTATCCAAATTTAGCTGTTGATTTCCTATTTTAATGCCAATTCTTTACTAGTAACCTGAACATTACAGTGATGCAGCAAGTTTTAGAGGAAAGGTCTTTAATATTCTTTAGGACCAAGCTCATTTGCTGACTTAAAAAATGAGGTAAAAATGTATATTTATGGATGTGTAGAATTTTTTTCAAAGGTAAGAGTAATGAAATTATTAGAAAAAAGAAGACCTACACAAACCACAGGACATCTATCAAGTGGACCACCTGAAACCTGGGGGAAGATGGCTGTCACACAATAGACATATAGGAAAAGTAGTTTCTGGGAAGGAGTGGGTCAACAGAAAGAGTTCAGATGAGGGCTAAATATCCACTCCAGAAAAAGACAGTGATGAAAGGAAGCAGAACATGTGACCCCAAAATGTGTCACTTCAACATGTGTATTAATTTTGAGCTGAAAGCAGTCAAGACTCAGCAGAGTCAGAAGCAAACAAACAGACAAACAAACAAACATTTACCTCTCCCTAAACTGATTAAAAAAATTTAGATGGGTGGTCTGGTCCAGAAAGAGAGCTATTACCAGAGATAACTTTTTTTTTATCTGAAAAACTTACCCCTGTATCAGGGCAAACATTGAATTATCAAATGTCTTCTTTACTTACTGTCCTGTAAATTGCCCTCTACCCCTTTGAAGCCTCAGGTCCTAATCTCCCTCCCTAGCTCAGGATGTGACCTATAGTCCTCAACTGCCTGACTACCTTTGGGTCTCTTATTTCTGTGGGGCTTTCATAATATGAAATTAATTTCTTTCCTGTTGATCTTCATTATTTGCCCAACCAAAGAACCTAGAAGGGAGGGGACAATTTTTCTGCCCCTACAAATACATGAGAAGTAACTTTTCAAGAGCACAGGAGGCTTACAGTTAATGTCCTGTGTTTATACTTCTTCTTTTGAATATTTTCTCTCCCAGTTCTAGTGTACTCTTTTTTTTTTTTAGGCTCTGAGTCTCTTCATACTCTTATGAAAGGCTTTCAGGGAAAAAAAAAATTAAGCTGCTCTTTGAAATTTGCACTTTTCTGGCTGTCAGTTGTCAGCCATTATCTATTGAGTGCATGTTAACTATACATTTGAGATGTTCAATAAAGGGTAGGTACAGTCTCTACCTTAGTGAATTCACACTGTAATGACAAGGAAGGGACACACCCTGCTTCAGTGAAAAGTATAATTATAAATACAGAAACACCAAATGGAAGGCAGCTATGCTCACCATTACATCACCAATGCTGCACAGCCCTAGAAACACCAAATGGGAGAGTGGGTTAGAGGTGGTGGTGTTTTGGAGTGACGGGGGTCCGGAGTCGAAAGCCAATAAAAAATTCTTGAAGACCCTTTGGTGAAAAAAAAAAAAGTGATTAAACCATGGGGACAAGACTTGTTAGCAGAAAGAGCTGCACTGGGGTTGTCAAGAGTGACTGGTTGTATACTATGGAGTTGGGGGAAGTAAAGGCAAAAGGAAGTTTCTTAAAGGGGTTTCCATATGCTAAAGAAGACTCACAGATTACTGAAGGCCTAGCTGTGGTCAAGCGAAAGTGGTGTTTTCCTCTAGCAAAGTAATTATGAAGACAGTAGGGGGTTCCTGGAGATTAGGCTATTGATAAAATTGCCTTTTTCTTGTAATTTACTAAGGTATTTGTAAATTGATGGGGATTTATGTCCTGCATGACTGTGACATCTATCAGTTAACCTTTGGTTTTCTTTCCCTTTCCTTTGTCCTTGGGCAACCAGGAGTGCCTGAGGAATAACACACATATTCCACATGTGGGGGTGGCAGATGGTTTGCAGGGTATCAGCTTGCCTTTTACTCCCTCATCAGGAGGTAGTCTTGTTTGCATAAAGAAGGGGTTAGGTGAGTTTGTTGGGTTCTTACAAAGGAGATGATCCATGAGTTGTAATTTAAAGGAAAGAAAAATGTGGTCTAATATTGCCCAGCATGAGAGAGATATGGCAGTGGAAAAGCCCCAGACTGTGTCACTGCAGTGAGTTTCCTTTGTGAATTCCTATGCATACTTATGTAATTAAAACTGTTTTTTTTTCTCTTGTTAATTTGTCTTTTATCGGTTTGATTCACAGTCCCCAGCTATTAAACCTGAGTAGAGGGAAAAAAAATATATATATAGTATACATATGATCATATATATAATATATATAAGTATATATATATTATATATATGATCATATGTATACTATATATATTTTTCCTTTTCTAAAGGCCCAAGTTCTTACTGTAATAATGTGTGTGTGATGATGTAACATTCCAAAACAAAAGTATTGCAAAGATATATTTCTGTTTCGTTTATCAAATTATGTAATTCAAATATAGGCGAACTTAAGCATATATTTAAAGAGCAGTTTATATTTCCAACAAAATGTAAAACATTAAGTCCAGTATTCTCTTTTGCTTTTTTGATAATACCCATCTTATCAGGTGTAAGGTAATATTGTGTTTTTGATTTGCATTTAGTGATTTTGAGCATATTTTCATATACCTGTTTGCCATTTGTATGTCTTCTTTGGAGAAATTTCTATTCAAGTCCTTGGTCTGTTTTTAATAAAATTGTTTTTAATTTATTTTTATTTTTTACTGTGGAGGTGTGTGAGTTCTTTATGTATTTTGGATATTAAGCCCTCATCAGATATATGGTTTGCAAGTATTTTCTCCTATTCTGTGGATTGCCTTTTCATTCTTGTTACATATGCTATGCTCGTTACTTTTTATTTTTTTTAAATTTTTTTTTTTTAACGTTTATTATTTTGAGACAGAGAGAGACAGAGCATGAACGGGGGAGGGGCAGAGAGAGAGGGAGACACAGAATCGGAAGCAGGCTCCAGGCTCTGAGCCATCAGCCCAGAGCCCGACGCGGGGCTCAAACTCACGGACTGTGAGATCGTGACCTGAGCTGAAGTCGGACGCTTAACCGACTGAGCCACCCAGGCGCCCCTGCTCGTTACTTTTTAATTTGATGTAGTCCTACTTGTCTATTTTTGTCTTGTTACTTCTGATATTTGTGTCATATCTAAGAAATCACTGCCAAAGCCAATGTCAAAAAAGTTTTCCTCTGTTTTAAGAGTTTTATAGTTTCTGATCTCACATGTAAGTCTTTAATCCATTTTGAGTTGATTTTTGTGTATTCTGTCAGATAAGATACCAATTAAATTCTTTTGCATGTGGATATCCAGTTTTTTCAACACCTTCTTGTTGAAGATATTAGAAGAACCTAGACATGAGTAGTGGAAGGAATACCCCGAGGCAGAGTTCCAAATCCTTGAGTGGGGAATGATAGAAACCTGAGCTGGAGGCAAGGATGGTGATAAGTAGGTTACACTTTGAAAGCTCAGGGACACAACACCCTAACTTTGTGGCTTCTAAGACCTTGGGGCTGATAGACCAAGAGCCACAGGTGCAGAGCTTGCAATCTCCTCTTCCACCTTTGCTTCAGAGTAACCCTTAGACTCATTATAATACATTTTCATTGCAGATACAGTGCCCCACCTTGGAGAAAGTCTGCCATGATGGTTCTGGTACAAGCCTTATAGGGTCAAAAACTCCCCCTTCCAACCTATGGGGCGAGTCCCCAAAATGATTGGAAGCAGCCTCCATTAGAGACCAACCCACTGTACCTCCCAGCTGCTACCAGTCCAGAAAGACCCAACAAATATCTGATCCCCAAACTACCTAGGGGACATGTTCCACGTTGAGAATCTGTCTGCTCTCCCACCTTGAGAGTGTACTTTGACTTTGCTTTGTGCTTGCTACTTTCCTTCTGGCTCTCTTTATTCCAGCGCAGAGCCTATGTAGTAAACATTTTCGTGGGGAATCCAAGCACTGAGACCTCCATTCACACAACATAGACTCTCCTACCCATAACAAAGAGACTATCCTTTCCCCATAATATATTCTTGCCACCCTTGTTGAATATCAGTTGACTATACATATATATATGTGTATATATATATATATATATATATATATATATATATACATATGTATATTTATTTCTGAGTTCTTCATTCTGCCTGTATGTCATTACTATACTAAAACAACTATTTTTATTTATTTTATTTTTTGTTTTTTGTTCTGTGAACTGGTTTTTTTTTTTTTTTTTTTTTTTGTAGCTCTTTTTAATTTAAAGTTTAGTTACCATACAGTGTAATATCGGTTTTAGGAGTAGAATGCAGTGACTTCCGTTCAATGCTCAGTGCTCATCACAACAAGTGCCCTCCTTAGTACCCATCACCCACTTAGTCCATCTCCTATCCACTTCCCTCCATCAACTGATAGCTTATTCTCTATCATTAAGAGTCTCTTGTGGTTTGTTTCCCTCTCTTTTCTTTTTCCACCCTTCCCAGATGTCTTGTTTCTTAATTCCACAAATGAGTAAAATAATATGGCATTTGTTTTTCCCTAATTGACTTATTTTGCTTAGCATAATACGTTTTTTTTCCATCTACATCAGTACAAAAGGCAAGATTCATTCTTTTTTATGTCTGAGTAATACTCCATTGTATATATATATATATATATACCACATCTTCTTTATCCATTCATCAGTAGATGGACTTTGGGCTCTTTCCATAATTTGGCTATTGTTTATAATGCTTAAAGCAAATATTTTTTTAAAGATTTTTTTAAATGTTTATTTATTTTTGAGAGACAGAACATGAGTGGGGGAGGAGCAGAGAGAGAGGGAGACACAGAATCCAAAGCAGGCTCCATCCAGGCTCTGAGCTGTCAGCACAGAGCCCGATGTGGGGCTTGAACTCACAAACCATGAGATCATGACCTGAGCCAAGTCAGACGCTTAACCGACTGAGCCACCCAGGTGCCCCTTAAAGCAAATATTTTAAAAACAACTTTATCCTGTTATGTTACAGTCCTACAGTTACAGAGTACATGCACTAAATCATTTTTTTACTTTATCTTATATAAATGCTGTATAGGTAGCAATTTCTATAAGGAAAAATGAAAAAAAATACAGCAAAGGAATTTAAAAATTGTGGACACTGTTTGAAAGAGCAAAGCACAAAAAAATATTTTTTCTTTTCTTTAAAAAAAACATCACTGATTCTATCAAGATTTGATTAAATAAAGCCACGAACTCATTAAATTATTAGTAAGTAGAAAGATCCCATCAGATCTTAAGCAAAAAGTGCCAAGTAGTAGCATAATAAATTATGTATATGCTATTCAGATTAGGAGGTGGATTAATCAAAATGGAAAAACAGCAGTAAATTAGAAGGAAGGAAGGGAGGGAGAAGAGAGGGAGGGAAGGAGGGAGGGAGGGAGAAAGGAAGGAAGGAAGGAAGGAAGGAAGGAAGGAAGGAAGGAAGGACCGATGGAAGGATGGAACCTCCATTTCTGTCTTCAGTCCTGCTGGGTTGAGTGATGTGAGAAGAGCTGAATTATGAGCAATTTACACCATTGGTTTCCTTATGCCAGTATTGGATTTTTGCACTCTCTTTTGTGGTTGTAAATTTTGTTTTCTTTTTCTTAGCACAACCCAAATCAACTTTCCCACCCTTATGAAAACCACCCTGAGAATCCATTCAAATGATTTATTTTCTTAGACCAAAAAAGAACTTTCCATTTAATCCATCTAGCTCACTAACCTCCAAAGCATTTTGCACCCCCAGTGGGGTCCATGATAAAGAGTTCTTGAGGGATTAGTGTTTCCACTTCTTCAAATTTCTTCCTTTTCCAAATTCTTCAGTAAGTTTCAAAAACAAATTTGATTCTTTTCTTTGATCCCAAGAGGGCACTAGTTACACATGATCTTGGCTACTTGCCCTTTCCAGGTTCATTACTCTAGTCAGGCTTAGTGGGCCCAGAGTAAAGAAGCATGCCTGGATTGCTAGCAGCTTCAGCTGTGAATACTAACATTTCAGTAACCGGTTAGCAGTTATTGAATGCTCTTCCTGTACTGCTCACTTAATTTCACCCTACGAGGAGAGTTGTAATCTCATCTTTGCTTTATGGATGAAGAAAAAGCAGAGAGAGATAAAATAACTTGCCTAAGGCAACATGGTTAGAGAAAGATAGAGTCAAGATTCTGCTCTGAGTAGTCTGATTAAAGAGGGTCTGTTTTTAACTACCACCCGGTTTTCTTATAGTACCAGAAAAATAACAGCAACAATAATAATAACAAAGCAAAAACATACTTTTTACATTTACAGAACAAAACCATTTATACACATTGCTTCATATAGAACTCCTATAATTATCCAAAGAATCTGTTTTTATCACCATTTGAAAGATAAAAAAGAAAATAAACTCCTCAGAAAGAAACTGTGAGGTGTATACATTCTAAGGACAAATTTAGGGGGGAATGGCATGATTTCTTGGGAATTACTGTAAAGAGTATAAGAGAGGCGAAAAACTATTTTTTTCTCTATCCATCCTGGGTTCTCTGGCTCAAGCCCTGTAGATTAGATTACCAAAAGGCAGGATAAGGAGAGAAAAACAAGCAGAAGTTTATTACCCCATGCATAGTGCATATTTACATATACACAGGACATTGCAATGATGAAGAACTCAAAGGGGCTGTTGAGAACTTTGAGTTTATATATCCAACTTAGGATGGGGAAGGAGGGGGCAAAAAGTCATTTATGACAATGCAAATGACTTTTTGGAAAGGTAAATCCTGCCTTTAGGAAAATATATGGGAGATATAATTTTTTGTGACAATGTCTGTCTGGGTGTGGCTCAGTCTTTTTTGATAAGATTAGAATTGTTCCTGGGAAGGAGATTTATGATAACTGAGTTCTTCTGGGAGGCTCTGCTTTTAGGTAGATAAGGAATTCCAGGAACTCAAATGACTTCAGCTCAAAATAGTTCTATGGCAAAATGGCATATTTTGGGGTGGCTTATCCTGATCCCCTTCAAGAGCTTTGAGATTGCTCTTTTTGTGAGCAAAGCTTCCTTTTGGGTCTGTACAGCTTGGGGTTAGGGTGAGCAAACCATGCTGTTCTTGTGTAAACATCTCCTACTGCTATCGCACTCAATCAGATGTCTTGTGTGATGACTCCCCGTCCCACCCAGCACACTCTTTAGTTTAACTTAGTTGGAAAGCCCTGTTTGTTTTCTGTTAGAAGAAAAAGCAGACAGGTCCTGAGGTCTGAAGCAGCCTGAGCTTAGGGTCAAATCTGAATAGTGACCTTGTCATCTGACAATGCACATTGAAGCTATTCTGACTTACCTGAGTTGCTAGCAACATTTCTGAGAAATCTAGCAATAACAAAGAGGCTTCATGTTGTGGCAAAATCCTATATTCTACTGATAAAATTTACAAATCATCCCCATATATACCTTGAGTAAATTAATTTTAACTTACAGATTGATTATTAATATAGTTTCCACTGGTGTTTATATATATATATGTATATGTATATGTATATGTATATGTATATGTATATATATGTATATGCAATTTCTTTAATAGTGGGTTCTTTGAAATATAGAGTGATGAGGTTTGGGAGTGATGATGGGGTTTGGAGCTGATGCCAGGAAAGAATTCTTGAAGATGTCTTTGGTGCAAAAGTAATTTTATTAAAGCACAGGGACAGGACCCATGGGGAGAAAGAGATGCATTGGGATTGTGAAGAGTGACTGGTTGTATACTCTGGAGTTGGGGGAGATAAAATCAAGAGGAAGTTTCTTAAAGGGATTTCTATATGCTAAAGGAGACTCACAGGTTCCTGGAGGCCTAGCTATGGTCAAGCTAAAAATTTTCCCTATAGCAAAGCATTAGCATTAAGACAGTAGGGAGTTCCTGCAGATTAGACTATTTTTAAGTTTGTCCTTTTCTTGTAATTTTACTAAGATGTTCGTAAACTGATGGAGACTGTATCAGTTTAACCTGTTTTCTTTCCCTTTCCTTTGTCCTTGTGCAGCCAGGAGTGCCTGTGGAATATCACATATACCCCTCCTGAGGGGGGTGGGGTGGTGACAGCTCGTGCTTGGCCCTCAGCTTGCCTTATGCTTCCTCATCACAAAGCATTATTGTTACTCCCATTAACAGAATATTGGTGAAAACCACTTCCCATTCCTGGCATTTCTATGTAATGGGTATTTATTTTATATATTAGATATATATTGTATTACATGCTCCTTATTCATATATATTTTATATTTAACTTCAAAATTCATAGATATTACATCTCAAGAACTTTTGGTAAAATTTTAATAGTTCTGTCAATGTCTTTGTACTAAACTACATAATTTTTTACTTTTGCATATTTTGGATTTGTTCGATATGAGATAGATGGTGGCAATGGATGTGAACACATTCTTAGATGCAATATTCCTTTTGAATACAACTTAATTAGAAAGTACAGAAAATGTACTCTACTTAAAAGTGCAGTCAATCCTTGAGAACATCACAGGTATGAGCTGTGCGTCCACTTATACATACATATTTTTTTATAAATATAGTACAGTACTATAAGTGTATTTCCTCATCCTTATGATTTTAACATTTTCTTTTCTTTAGCCTACTTTGTCATAAGATACAGTCTACAGTACATACAACATACAAACGTGTATTTGTATACTGTTTAGGCTATCACAAAGACTTCTAGTTCACAGTAGGCTGTTAGCAGCTAAGTTGTTGGAGAGTCAAAAGTTATTTAACACTGTGGACGTAGTCAGCACCCCAACCCCCACATTGTTCAAGGGTCAAGTGTACATTAATTTAGATTTGGAAGGTTTTTGTCTATATCCTGTTCTTATTCATTGGTAGACTTATTTGCTTTCTCTAAGCCCCTATGTAAATAACATGGTGCTACTTAACCTGCATACCTCAAGGGATTGTTATAAAGGTACTTTATGTGAAATCTCTTTTCTGTAAACTATAAAGCATCTTAAAAATATAAATCCCTTATATTATACAGGATAATTTTAAGAAATAGCCCAAATACCAAGAAAATTACAGAAATGGGGAAATGGCTCAAAAGAGTTCATAAATATCAGATCAATTTTCTAAGTGTGTGTGCTTTATATACTATAGTTTAGATAGGGGCATCTGGGTGGCTCAGTCAGTTAAGCACGTGACTCTTGATTTTGACTCAGGTTTGTGGATTCTAGACCCACATCAGGCTCTGCACTGGTAGCATGAAGCCTGCTTGGGACTCTCTCTCTCCCTCTCTCTCTGCCCCTCTCCCACACACACTCTCTCTCTCTCTCAAAATAAATAAATAAAAATTTAGAAAATTATATTTTATATAGAATGCAATTATCATATGATCTAGCAATTCCACCACTGAGTGTTTACCCAAAGAAAACAAAAAAAACGAATTCAAAAATATATATCTACCCCTATATTATTTGTAGCATTTGCAGCAGCCAAGACATGTAAACAGCTCAAGTGTCCATCAATAGATGAATGGATAGGGTGCCTGGGCGCTCAGTCGGTTGAACGTCTGACTTTGGCTCAGGTCATGATCTCACAGTCTGTGAGTTCAAGCCCCACATAGGGCTCTGTGCTTACGGTTCAGAGCCTGGAGTCTGCTTCAGATTCTGTGTCTCCCTCTCTCTCTGCCCCTCCCCTGCTCACGTTCTGTCTCTCTCTCTCTCTCAAAAATAAATAAACATTAAAAAGAGATAAAAAAATAAATAAATAGATGAATGGATAAATTAGGTAGAGAAAGAGAAACACTGTATAACTTCACTCGTGTGTAATTTAAGAAACAAAACGAAGAAAAAAGAGATAGATCAAAAAAACAGACTCTTACATGCAGAGAACAAACTGGTGGTTACCGGAGGTGAGGTGGGAGGGAGGATATGTGAAACAGATAAAGGGGATGGAGATTACATTTATCTGGATGAGCAGGGAGAAATGTGTGGAATTGCTAAATTATTATATTGTACATCTGAAACTAATATAACATTGTATGTTAATTATACTTCAATAAAAATGTAAAACAAAAAATAAATATAATTTTTAAAAACCTGTAGAAAATGGTATTTTCCTTACAACTGCACAAAATCTCAGTGCCAATAATTTAGAATATACAGGCATGTACAGAATATATACTCAAAAGAGTTTCGGAAAGACTCAGGGAGGTAGCCAAATGATGGAGGCTTGTATACTATCTTAGGCTAAACCAACGAAAATCTGCATGCAAGAGGTAAGTTTCAGAAAGTTGAGATGAGGAAATATACAGGAAATAAGGAATGTTTTGTTATGTAGTTAAGCATCTCTCAGACAAAGAGGACAGTTGTCTTAGGGAGTTGCTATCTTCCTGGTAGGGGGCATCTTTAAAATGGAAATGTTTTTTATAAATGTAAAGTTACTTGGGACACTTAGGTGTCTCAGTGGTTAAGCCTCAGGCTCTTGGTTTCAGCTCAGGTCATGACCTCATGTTGTGTGAGTTCTAGCCCCACACTGACAGCGTAGAGCCTGCTTGGGTATCTCTCTCTCCCTCTCTCTGCCCCTCCCCAGCTTGTGTGCTCTTTCTCTCTCTCAAAATCTATAAATAAGCTTAAAAAAAAATAAATGCAAACTTCCTTTACAAAAGGAGAAATTTTATTTTATTGTTTTTAATTATTATTATTTTTTTTATTTTAGAGAAAGAACATGTATGAGTGGGGTGGGGGGAAGGGGGAGAGATTGAGAGGATCTTAAGCAGTTTCCTGATGTGGGGCTTGATCCCACAGCACTGGGATTATGATCTGAGCTGAAATCAAGAGTCGGATGCTCAACTGAATCACCCAGGCACCTCCAGGAGGAGACATTTTATATTCTCTTTTTAGGGGGAGGTAAATAGTTTTTCCTAAGCCTGCTGATTCCTGATTGTCTTTAGCTCAAAATAATCTATATGCCAAAGAGTTATGTTTTGGAATGGCATATTCTCAGACCTTTCAGCTTGCTTTTTTTTTTTTTTTGTATTTAAGAAAAGCCTTGAATATTTTACATACCATTAGATAATTTTTCTCAACATTATTGTAAAGGTGATGTAATATCTTATTGAGTACCACTGGGCAAAAATAATTTGTGTGATAATAAAAACATATAATTATTTTAAACTTGATCCAGTGGGGATGACCTCCCCCTGGCCCTAGAAGAAAATTCTGGTAGCCTGCTGGCTTATCTTCTCACTCTGAGGAAATAGCTGACTTAGAGTCTTCTCTCACTGTAAGTTGTAAGCAGTTATGATTTCCATTTTAAATCAATCAAAAATTTGGACTTGCTTTAACATCAAATCTTCTCTTCTTCAGCTCAGGGCTGCTTCCATACAAAGCACTTCACTGAATGAACAGGTGGGGTGTAGAGAGTGATTGGTGTCCTTTCTATTCCTCATATTTTCCATCTAGATAAGTAGATAAAAGAGTCATGAAATCCTTTCTTAGAAGTGTCCTGTAGCGAGTTGGCTTCATGTACTTTAAGCCTGACCATTGTTTAAATCTGATTCCTTTCTTAAAAAGTTACTTTTGAGGATCTTTACAGATTTCCTCCTGGCCTTTCTCTTTTGCAGTTCCTCTAATAGTGGTCCATATTTATCTGTTGATGATGTGCAGCTGCTTCCTCAATCCCAGGGTTTCCTTCAGGTTCTTGCGGTTGTGGGTCCATCTGTCCCTCAGGTGTCCTACTAGAGAAGTTTTAGGATGTCCTTAATCAAGCTTTCTCACTCATGTGGAACATTTAGTCCCTGGAATACATTTATGCATCCATTGTTCTAATAAACTTTGAGAGAACAGGATGATCCCAACCTAATTGTGTGCTGCTCGTTCCATTTCCCAAACAGTTGGTGAGTGAATCTCTGCTTTTGGTTTTGTTTTGTTTGTTTTGTTTTGTTTTAGATTTCCTATGATAGTTTCAAATTTTGCACTATGAAATGTACTACGATCCTTATTTTCCCTGGAGGCACCCTTCACAGCCCTTCATTCTTCACACAGTATATATTCTGTGTATTCTGACAGCATCGTCTCTCCAGAAGAGGCAAAGCTAGAGAAAATGTAGATGAGTGATAGCTTATAACTGTAAGTTAGGCAAAAATGGGAAATGATTGTTAATGGGCACAGGGTTTCTTTTTCAAACAACGTAAATGTTTTAAGATTGACAGTGGAGATAGTTTCACAACTCTATGAATATAAAGAAAACCATTGAACTTTATACTTCAAGGGAGTGAAACATATGATATTTGAATTATACCTCAATAAAGCTATTACACATTTAAAAATAATGAAGACCCTATTACCACAGAATTATATATATAGTTCTAATCTTTCACCTGAATCCTGGATTGATGAATCCATGCTTCTATAGTCTGTGTGATACTTTACATATTTGTATCTGTTCTTTAAAATGGCTAACCTAAGAGATTTTGATACATTAGACATGTGATTTTAATTATGTTCAGGAGAGTTTTAAAAATATATATAAATATTTAAATGTCTTGAAAGAGTTGGGTTCTGTAAGTTTTTACTAATTACTCTGATGTATGTAAATACTTAGAGAAATATTGATTGAAGTTGAAAGGCATATTAGATGTTTAATATGTCCATAAGGTTAATAAATTGCACATTGAACAGCAACAGAATATATGAGGTGGTAAGATATGACAGTGTCCAATCAAAACATAAATGAAGATATAGTCAAGATATAAATAGTTGTAATCCAGACGAGATCGGGCGCGTTCAGGGTGGTATGGCCATAGACTAAATAGTTGTAATCCAGCTGGTAGTCTTCTAATTTTATTTTTTTTAATCTTACTGGAATTTGCATTGATATATCAGTTAATTTGGGGGGAAATTTACATCTTTTCGAAACTCATTCTTCTAAAATATACACATTATATAACTTACCATTTTATTACCTTGTCTTTAATACTATTTACAGTAATCCCCTCTTATCCACAGGGAATCATTCCAAGGCCCCCATCAGATGCCTGAAACTGCAGTAGTACTGAACCCTATACATACTGTGTATTTTTTTATATATCATACTTATGACAAAATTTAATTTATAAATTAGGCACAATAAGAGATTAACAACTATTCTGTTAATAAAACAATCTATTCTAATTATAGAATAATTATAATGATATACTATAATCACAGTTATGTGAATGTGGTCTCTCTCTCAAAATATCTTATGGTACTATACTCATCCTCTTCCTCTTTGATGTGAGATGATAAAATGCTTCTGTGATGAGATGAAGTGAAGTGAATGGCATAGGCTTTATGACATAGTGTCAGGCTACTATTAACTTCTGACCTATCATGAGATGAAGGATCATATGCTTCCCGACTCAGATTGACAGTGGTGACTGAAACCACAGGAAGAGAAACTGTCATGAATAAGGAGGAATTACTGTAATTGAATCTTCTTTAATTCTCTCAGCAATATTTGGTGGTTTCTAGGTAGAAGTCTTGCACATTTTCTGTTAGATTTATTTTTAAACATTTAATGAATTTGGTGCCATTAAAGTGATGTAAATTTCATAATTTGCTTTGCTAATTGTTGCTGCTTTAAAGAAACATAGAGTCTTACATGACTTTGAATCTAGCAGCATTGATAAATTCCCTTATTAATTTTAATAGTTTGACGTCTTCTGGATATCCTATGTCTTCAGTCATATTATTTGCATATACTATCAAAATTTTTTTCATAATTCTTATGCATTTTGTTTTTTTTTCTTTGCGTCATTAGACAATTTAGGATTTTCCATTTGATGTAAGTATAAATGCAATAGGAAGCATTTTTGTCTTGATCCCAATACCAAGGATAAGGATGTAAACATATCATTAAGAATGTGTTTAGTGTAGGATCTTTGTAGTACCACTTAGCAGATTCAAAATGTTTTCTAAGAGGTTTTTTTTTTTATTTTTACAAAAAAAATTAATGTTTTATTTATTTTTGACTGAGAGAGAGAGAGAGAGAGAGAATGAGCAGGAGAGGGGCAGATAGAGAGGGAGACACAGAATCCAAAGCAGACTCTAGGCTCTGAGCTGTCAGCACAGAGCCCGATGCGGGGCTCTAACTCGTGACTGTGAGATCATGACCTGAGCCGAAGCCGGATGCTTAACCAAATGAGCCACCCAGGCACCCTAAGAATTGTTGTTTTTAATCATGAATAGATTTTAGTTTTATTTACTTTCTCTGAATATTTTGAAATGACACATTTTTTCTTTATTCTTTTAATGTAGTGAATTACATCATTAGAATTTTGAAACTTTGAATGTTAAACTAACCTTACATTTTTTTAATAAACTCAATTTGGCTTTGATGTATTCACACACACACACATACACACACACACACACATACACATACAAACACACACCCTCACACAAACATATTTTTTTTTGAAATTTATTGTCAAATTGGTTTCCATACAACACCCAGTGCTCATCCCAAAAGATGCCCTCCTCAATACCCATCACCCACCCTCCTCTCCCTCCCACCCCCCATCAACCCTCAGTTTGCTCTCAGTTTTTAACAGTCTCTTATGCTTTGGTTCTCTCCCACTCTAACCTTTGTTTTGTTTTGTTTTTCATTCCCCTCCCCCATAGGTTTCTGTTATGTTTCTCGGGATCCACATAAGAGTGAAACCATATGGTATCTGTCTTTCTCTGTATGGCTTATTTCACTTAGCATAACACTCTCCAGTTCCATCCACATTGCTACAAAGGGCCATATTTCATTCATTCTCATTGCCACGTAGTACTCTTTTTTTTTTTTTTTTTTTTTTTTTTTTACAAACAAACATACTAACTCCACTCATATAGTTTGTCAATTTTTGTCTAGGAGGTTTCCATCTGAATTTATGATGAAGATCATCTTGTAACTTTTTTGCGATTTTTTTTTTTGGTTTTGGATAAAAGGTTGTTCTGGCCTCATAAAAAAAAGTATAGTAGAGGTAGGAGGACGCTGGGCTCACCGCGCGTCCTGCTGATCACTTAGATTCCATCTACACCTGCCTAAAGAACCCAGAAAACAGCCAGAGGATGAGCAGAACGGAGTCTCCGGAGCCGAGCGCAGACGAGAGGCCCATGGAAGAGGGTAGGAAGGGCGGCGAGGTGGTGCGCGTTCCACGGACTGGCAGGAGGGAGCCGGGATGGAGGGGCGGCTCGCCAGCCAAGCAGAGCCCCCGAGTCTGGCTGGCAAAAGCGGAGGGGCTGGACGGACTGTGTTCCGACAGCAAGCGCGACTTAGCGTCTGGGAGGTCATAAGTTAACAGCTCTGCTCAGAAAGCGGGAAGGCTGGAGGACAAAGGGAGGGAGAGCTGCTGAGCCCCCGGATGGCAGAGCTCAGCTTGGCGGGGAACAAAGGCGCTCGCCAGCACCATCTCCCCCGCCCATCCCCCAGCCAAAATCCCAAAGAGAACAAGTTCCTGCCAGGGAACTTGCTCCCTCCGCGCAAACACCCAACTCTGTGCTTCTGCGGAGCCAAACCTCCGGCAGCGGATCTGACTCCCTCCTGCTGCCACAGGGCCCCTCCTGAAGTGGATCACCTAAGGAGAAGCGAGCTAAGCCTGCCCCTCTTGCCCCTGTGCACCTTGCCTACCCACCCCAGCTAATACGCCAGATCCCCAGCACCACAAGCATGGCAGTGTGCGAGTAGCCCAGACGGGCCACGCCACTCCACAGTGAATCCCGCCCCTAGGAGAGGGGAAGAGAAGGCAAACACCAGTCTGACTGTGGCCCCAGCGGTGGGCTGGGGGCAGACATCAGGTCGGACTGCGGCCCCGCCCACCAACTCCAGTTATACACCACAGCACAGGGGAAGTGCCCTGCGGGTCCTCACCGCTCCAGGGACTATCCAAAATGACCAAACGGAAGAATTCCCCTCAGAAGAATCTCCAGGAAATAACAATAGCTAATGAACTGATCAAAAAGGATTTAAATAATATAACAGAAAGTGAATTTAGAATAATAGTCATAAAATTAATCGCTGGGCTTGAAAACAGTATACAGGACAGCAGAGAATCTCTTGCCACAGAGATCAAGGGACTAAGGAACAGTCACGAGGAGCTGAAAAACGCTTTAAACGAAATGCAAAACAAAATGGAAAACACGACGGCTCAGATTGAAGAGGCAGAGGAGAGAATAGGTGAACTAGAAGATAAAGTTATGGAGAAAGAGGAAGCTGAAAGAAAGAGAGATAAAAAAATCCAGGAGTTTGAGGGGAAAATTAGAGAACTAAGTGATACACTAAAAAGAAATAATATACGCATAATTGGTATCCCAGAGGAGGAAGAGAGAGGGAAAGGTGCTGAAGGGGTACTTGAAGAAATTATAGCTGAGAACTTCCCTGAACTGGGGAAGGAAAAAGGCATTGAAATCCAAGAGGCACAGAGAACTCCCTTCAGACGTAACTTGAATCGATCTTCTGCACGACATATCATAGTGAAACTGGCAAAATACAAGGATAAAGAGAAAATTCTGAAAGCAGCAAGGGATAAACGTGCCCTCACATATAAAGGGAGACCTATAAGACTCGTGACTGATCTCTCCTTTGAAACTTGGCAGGCCAGAAAGGCTTGGCACGAGATCTTCAGTGTGCTAAACAGAAAAAAATATGCAGCCAAGAATCCTTTATCCAGCAAGTCTGTCATTTAGAATAGAAGGAGAGACAAAGGTCTTCCCAAACAAACAAAAACTGAAGGAATTTGTCACCATGAAACCAGCCCTACAAGAGATCCTAAGGGGGATCCTGTGAGACAAAGTATCAGAGACATCACTACAAGCATAAAACATACAGACAACACAATGACTCTAAACCCGTATCTTTCTATAATAACACTGAATGTAAATGGATTAAATGCGCCAACCAAAAGACATAGGGTATCAGAATGGATAAAAAAACAAGACCCATCTATTTGCTGTCTATAAGAGAGTCATTTTAGATCTGAGGACACCTTTAGATTGAGAGTGAGGGGATGGAGAACTATTTATCATGCTACTGGAAGCCAAAAGAAAGCTGGAGTAGCCATACTTATATCAGACAAACTAGACTTTAAATTAAAGGCTGTAACAAGAGATGAAGAAGGGCATTATATAATAATTACAGGGTCTATCCATCAGGAAGAGCTAACAATTATAAATGTCTATGCGCCAAATACCGGAGCCCCCAGATATATAAAACAGTTACTCATAAACATAAGCAACCTTATTGATAAGAATGTGGTCATTGCAGGGGACTTTAACACACCACTTACAGAAATGGATAGATCATCTAGACACACAGTCAATAAAGAAACAAGGGCCCTGAATGATACATTGGATCAGATGGACTTGACAGATATATTTAGAACTCTGCATCCCAAAGCAACAGAATATACTTTCTTCTCGAGTGCACATGGAACATTCTCCAAGATAGATCATATACTGGGTCACAAAACAGCCCTTCATAAGTTTACAAGAATTGAAATTATACCATGCATACTTTCAGACCACAATGCTATGAAGCTTGAAATCAACCACAGGAAAAAGTCTGGAAAACCTCCAAAAGCATGGAGGTTAAAGAACACCCTACTAACGAATGAGTGGGTCAACCAGGCAATTAGAGAAGAAATTAAAAAATATATGGAAACAAATGAAAATGAAAATACAACAATCCAAACGCTTTGGGACGCAGCGAAGGCAGTCCTGAGAGGAAAATACATTGCAATCCAGGCCTATCTCAAGAAACAAGAAAAATCCCAAATACAAAATCTAACAGCACACCTAAAGGAAATAGAAGCAGAAAGCAAAGGCAGCCTAAACCCAGCAGAAGAAGAGAAATCATAAAGATCAGAGCAGAAATAAACAATATAGAATCTAAAAAAACTGTAGAGCAGATCAACGAAACCAAGAGTTGGTTTTTTGAAACAATAAACAAAATTGACAAACCTCTAGCCAGGCTTCTCAAAAAGAAAAGGGAGATGACCCAAATAGATAAAATCATGAATGAAAATGGAATGATTACAACCAATCCCTCAGAGATACAAACAATTATCAGGGAATACTATGAAAAATTATATGCCAACAAAGTGGACAACCTGGAAGAAATGGACAAATTCCTAAACACCCACACTCTTCCAAAACTCAATCAGGAGGAAATAGAAAGCTTGAACAGACCCATAACCAGCGAAGAAATTGAATCGGTTATCAAAAATCTCCCAACAAATAAGAGTCCAGGACCAGATGGCTTCCCAGGGGAGTTCTACCAGACGTTTAAAGCAGAGATAATACCTATCCTTCTCAAGCTATTCCAAGAAATAGAAAGGGAAGGAAAACTTCCAGACTCATTCTATGAAGCCAGTATTACTTTGATTCCTAAACCAGACAGAGACCCAGTAAAAAAAGAGAACTACAGACCAATATCTCTGATGAATATGGATGCAAAAATTCTCAATAAGATACTAGCAAATCGAATTCAACAGCATATAAAAAGAATTATTCACCATGATCAAGTGGGATTCATTCCTGGGATGCAGGGCTGGTTCAACATTCGCAAATCGATCAACGTGATACATCACATTAACAAAAAAAAAGAGAAGAACCATATGATCCTGTCAATCGATGCAGAAAAGGCCTTTGACAAAATCCAGCACCCTTTCTTAATAAAAACCCTTGAGAAAGTTGGGATAGAAGGAACATACTTAAAGATCATAAAAGCCATTTATGAAAAGCCCACAGCTAATATCATCCTCAACGGAGAAAAACTGAGAGCTTTTTCCCTGAGATCAGGAACACGACAGGGATGCCCACTCTCACCGCTGTTGTTTAATATAGTGCTGGAAGTTCTAGCATCAGCAATCAGACAACAAAAGGAAATCAAAGGCATGAAAATTGGCAAAGATGAAGTCAAGCTTTCGCTTTTTGCAGATGACATGATATTATACATGGAAAATCCGATAGACTCCACCAAAAGTCTGCTAGAACTGATACATGAATTCAGCAAAGTTGCAGGATACAAAATCAATGTACAGAAATCAATTGCATTCTTATACACTAACAATGAAGCAACAGAAAGACAAATAAAGAAACTGATCCCATTCACAATTGCACCAAGAAGCATAAAATACCTAGGAATAAATTTAACCAAAGATGTAAAAGATCTGTATGCTGAAAACTATAGAAAGCTGATGCAGGTAATTGAAGAAGATATAAAGAAATGGAAAGACATTCCCTGCTCATGGATTGGAAGAATAAATATTGTCAAAATGTCAATACTACCCAAAGCTATCTACACATTCAATGCAATCCCAATCAAAATTGCACCAGCATTCTTCTCAAAACTAGAACAAGCAATCCTAAAATTCATATGGAACCACAAAAGGCCCCGAATAGCCAAAGTAATTTTGAAGAAGAAGACCAAAGCAGGAGGCATCACAATCCCAGACTTTAGCCTCTACTACAAAGCTGTCATCGTCAAGACAGCATGGTATTGGCATGAAAACAGACACATAGACCAATGGAATAGAATAGAAACCCCAGAACTAGACCCACAAACGTATGGCCAACTCATCTTTGACAAAGCAGGAAAGAACATCCAATGGAAAAAAGACAGTCTCTTTAACAAATGGTGCTGGGAGACCTGGACAGCAACATGCAGAAGGTTGAAACTAGACCACTTTCTCACACTATTCACGAAAATAAACTCAAAATGGATAAAGGACCTGAATGTGAGACAGGAAACCATCAAAACCTTAGAGGAGAAAGCAGGAAAAGACCTCTCTGACCTCAGCCGTAGCAATCTCTTACTCGGCACATCCCCAAAGGCAAGGGAATTAAAAGCAAAAGTGAATTACTGGGACCTTATGAAGATAAAAAGCTTCTGCACAGCAAAGGAAACAACCAACAAAACTAAAAGGCAACCAACAGAATGGGAAAAGATATTTGCACATGACACATCGGACAAAGGGCTAGTATCCAAAATCTATAAAGAGCTCATCAAACTCCACACCCGAAAGACAAATAACCCAGTGAAGAAATGGGCAGAAAACATGAATAGACACTTCTCTAAAGAAGACATCCGGATGGCCAACAGGCACATGAAAAGATGTTCAACGTCGCTCCTCATCAGGGAAATACAAATCAAAACCACACTCAGATACCACCTCACACCAGTCAGAGTGGCCAAAATGAAGAAATCAGGAGACTATAGATGCTGGAGAGGATGTGGAGAAACAGGAACCCTCTTGCACTGTTGGTGGGAATGCAAATTGGTGCAGCCGCTCTGGAAAGCAGTGTGGAGGTTCCTCAGAAAATTAAAAATAGACCTACCCTATGACCCAGCAATAGCACTGCTAGGAATTTATCCAAGGGATACAGGAGTACTGATGCATAGGGGCACTTGTACCCCAATGTTTATAGCAGCACTCTCAACAATAGCCAAATTATGGAAAGAGCCTACATGCCCATCAACCGATGAATGGATAAAGAAATTGTGGTTCATATACACAATGGAATACTACGTGGCAATGAGAAAAAATGAAATATGGCCTTTTGTAGCAACGTGGATGGAACTGGAGAGTGTGATGCTAAGTGAAATAAGCCATACAGAGAAAGACAGATACCATATGGTTTCACTTTTATGTGGATCCTGAGAAACGTAACAGAAACCCATGGGGGAGGGGAAGGAAAGAAAAAAAAAAAAAAAGAGGTTAGAGTGGGAGAGAGCCAAAGCATAAGAGACTGTAAAAACTGAGAACAAACTGAGGGCTGATGGGGGGTGGGAGGGAGGGCAGGGTGGGTGATGGGTATTGAGGAGGGCACCTTTTGGGATGAGCACTGGGTGTTGTATGGAAACCAATTTGACAGTAAATTTCATATATTAAAAAATAAAAAATAAAAAATAAAAAATAAAGTATAGTAGAATTACATAAAATTTGTGTTATTTCTTTATTAAATATTTGGTAGAATTCACAAGTAAGTGCATCAGGATCTAAAGATCTCTTTGTGGGAAGATTTTTAACTAGAATCGATTTTGAAAATAGAGATAGTAGTGTTCAAAATTTCCATTTCTTTTCACATTTTGTAAAATGGGTTTTTAAAAAGAATTGTTGATTTCATTTAAATTTGCAAATCAATTAACATAAAGTTGTTTCAAATATCTTATTTTAAAATGTGTTATTTCTTTAGTTGTCTTTCTTTTTATTTCTGATGTTATTTCCTCTCTCTCTCTCTTTCTGTGTGTGTATGTTATTTCCTTGATCAATCTTGCTGATAAATGTAATTTATGTTTTTCAAATAACCAATCTTTAGATTTGTTATATTCTCTGCCGTACATTATTAAATTTATTTATCTTCTCCTTTTCTGTTTATTATTCTCTTCCTTATATTTTCTTTGTGTTTAATTTGCTGTTCTTTTTCTAATTTGTTGGAATAGATACTTAAAACGTTGACTTTTCATCCTGTCTTATTTCCTAAGCATTTAGGGTATACATTTCTTTTAACTTAGTTCCATAAGTTTTTGATATGTCTAATTTTTATTATCATTCAGTTTAAAGTATTTTCTAACTTTTATTTTGGTTTCTTCTTTGACTCAAAATTATTTAGAAGTATTTTATGTCCAAAATTCTGGAATTTTCTAATTCCTTTTGCTTTTTTGACCTAAACACATGGTCAACTTTGGTCAATGCTATATGTGAATTTGAAGAGGGATTGAATTCTTTAATGAATTGGGTGTGTTATTCTATATATGTTAATTAACACATGGTAGTCAATTTTGATTGTCAGACTATATCCTTACTGATATTTTTGTCTGCATGTTCTAACAGTTATGTTAAAATTGTACATTATGGTCATGGGAGCATTATAGATTTGTCGTTTCCTCTTTTTGGTTCTTCCAACTTTTAATTTATATAATTCAAGGTTATGTTTATTATTTTTTAAATCTTTATGATTGTTTGACTATTTGTTATTAAAATGTATTATTTTTATCTTGTAATTCTTTTTTACCTTTAAATCTACTTTTCTGATATTAGTACAGCTACACCATCTTCTACTGGCATTGTTAGGATTTTATCATCTATCTTTTTACTTTTAATTTTTTTCTCCCTTATATTTAAGGTGTGTCCTTGTAAGCAGCTTGTATATTTAAAAAAGAAAAATTTTTTTGTTTGTTTATTTTTGAGACAGAGAGAGAGAGACAGAGTGTGAGCAGGCGAGGGGCAGAGAGAGAGGGAGACACAGAATCTGAAACAGGCTCCAGGCTCTGAGCTGTCAGCACAGAGCCCGACGCGGGGCTCGAACTCATGAACTGTGAGATCATGACCTGAGCGAAGTCGGACGCTTAACCGACTGAGCCACCCAGGCGCCCCATCAGCTTGTATATTTTAAATCCAGTCTGTTTTTCTTTGTATTGTAATTGGAAAAATTGTTTATATTTAACATAGTTACTAAGAATTTAAGCTAAGTCATTTTTTTTTTGTTTCTTATTTGTCCAAATGCTCTATATTCTTTTGCCCCTATATTTTCTGCCTTTTTCTGGATTAATTAAATGTGTTATTATTTAATGTATTATTTCCTTTAGTATTAGACATGGTTAGTACCATAACCAGTTATCCCTTTCTGGTGTATTAAACCCCTATCTATAGTTAGTGTGGGTTTCTAATGGCTTAGAGCTGCATACTTCTCCAAAGAATTGCTCTCTGCCATCAGAGTCTATATGGCTGGGAACGCCTTGGATGTTATCTAATGCTTTCAAGACAGTGGCAACCAATAGCTGACTGACCTGGAGTGATACAAAACCTGGTCCCGTTGCCTAAAGGTGGAATAATATTGTCACCATTCATGCTTCGGAGCACCCTGTGGAATCAAGTTTAGGCTAGAATATTTCTGAAACTCTTCTTTGCTTTGTGTTCTCCCTGTCCTATCCTGCTTTCCTTATTTTCTCACATGGTTACTTGAATTGAATTCTCAATAATCACTTGCAGAAAATCCCCATCACAGACTCTGTTTCTAGGGACTTCAACCTAAGACCTCTCTTAGGGTACATGTTAGTTACACAGCCTTTAGCTCTTTTCTTACTGGTTACCTACAGAGTTATAAGTAAATTAATACTCTTGGACATTCAACATTAAAAAATTAATTTTATTAAATAAATTAACAATTTTACAATACACTGAATAATGTATATAATTTAGAATGCTTTAACTTGACTTACCCTTCCTTTTCCTTTGTTCTTACTTAAAAAAAAATTATGTTTTTATTTTATTTTTGAGAGAGAGAGAGAGAGACAGAGCATGAGCAGGGGAGGGGCAGAGAGAGAGAGAGAGAGAGAGAGAGAGAGAGAGAGATGCAGAATCTGAAGCAGGCTCCAGGCTCTGAGCTGTCAGCACAGAGCCCAACATGGGGCTGAAACTCACTGACTGGGAGATCATGACCTGAGCTGAAGTCTGACACTTAATTGACTGGGCCACCCAGGTGCCGTGTTCTTATTTTTGTCATGCACATTAATACTAATTTTATTATTCAGATGTATACCCTTATTTTAACATTTTGTTGCTTGTTCTATTAGATTGGGACAGAAGCATGTTGAAGTCTTCTTCAATAAATTACTTCCATATAAATCTCTATGTCAGGCTTTAATTCTATAAAATCTGACTTTAAGATACACTTTGGCAATATATCTACGTTCTGTAGATCTGCAAGGTATTCTTATATTTTTATGCCGTCAACATTCATATTAATTTGGTTCCTTATTTATCCTTTCCAGTAAGGCCCTCAGACTTGCAGTTAGGATTTCAGAAGGTAGGATTCATAGTTTAGCCATCTGATTGATTGGCACAAGTTTCTTTTGCTGAGAACTTTTCCATGCTCATTGAAAGCTCAGGTGGGTGTGCACTAAGGAGTAGAATAATGAATGCTATGTTTTGTTTTGGCTCTGGCATTCCCTGTTCATGCCTTCAGGTAATTGTGTCCTGTTGATTGCAGCAGCTTACAATTAATTGGGCATTGAGGCAGACTGGGAATTTTCTCTTCACTTCGTTTGAACTGGCTGTGGACATGGAAATAAAGACAGAAGTCAAAAGTTTGTCTTCGTGGCAAATCATTTTGCAAAGTCACAAATATTTCTGTACGTTGAGCCCCATTTAAATTTTTGTTAGAAGAATCTGTGTCCTTTTTTGCAATAGGAACATTCTGTTTCAGAGAATTTGTAAGCATCTATCCAGGAGCTTTAGCATAACCTACATCTTTTATAATTTTCCATGGTTGAAAAGGGAAGCAATGATCTACCAACCCTACAAATATGGTTAACATGTTCTGGCCTCATGGACATTTGCTGAGTCTGTTTTATTGGGGCTCATTCTAGTCTGCACATACGTTTCATCAGCTCATTTCTCCAGACATGTGAAACTGTGGAAAAGGAAAAAAAAAAAAAAAAAGGTGCCCTGGCATGACTGCATATCATACAGATTTCTGCTCTATGCCTTGTTCACTACAAGTAGGAGGCGAAACTCAGATTCATAACCATCATACTGTTGTCTGGGAACCAAGAAAATATGAGCGTTTCTGAAACCTATGTAAGTCAGTATTAATTGTCCATAAAGCATCAGTCATGAACAATAGGTATTGTTAAAAAAAATCAGCATAAAGATAATGAGACAGTATGAATCGTTTGAGTTTTTATAAAAATATAAGCAATAAATGCATTTGAAAAATATTTCTGGAAAAGAAAAATCAACATCTACTGATTTTTAAATGTGTGGGGTAGAGAGAAATGAGGTTGGCAATCCCATGAAATATAAATGACTCCTATGTTAATGGATAATTGCTCCCACTTTAGGTGTTTAGAGAGTTAATAAACATTGACGTGCCATGTGATGTACTTTGAAATTCTTGTACTGTTTTCACAATTGTTTTGCTTCTGAACTTGATGATATGTAATTTTGATTAAAAAGAAGAAATAATCAGGTTGCTTTCTATGCCAAATTTGTTCTTATCTGGTTGCTATGACGATCTCCGACGACAGTTTCCCCCCCCTCTTTTGTGGATTTATCTTTATTTTGATGTTATAAAAAGAGTTTTCCTAGGCAAGGAATTTATTTCTTTATGCTTAAAGGATTTTTAAGAAATAAAAAAAGCTTATAGTGAAAGCCTCTGCATTCCAAGATGTCATGTCTTATTTAAGATTTAAAATGGAAAAGTTGATATCTCTTATTTAAAAAACAACGAAGAAGCAGGTCTTTTGTGGAGAATCTGAGTTTTTATTTCTTTCCTTTTGCATGGACTATTGCATCCTCTGTCGTTATTCTGTGCACATAAAGTTTATTTCTCTACTTGATTTTTGTCTTATTATTTCATCATAGATGGTTTTTAAAGAGTAAAATACTCCCATAGACCTCCAATTCAGCTGGAGGGGTAGATTTAAAAATAAAAGCGAGAGAATACTAGCCTTTCAGTTAAAAACCTAAATCCCCATCCTGATTTTGTCACTAAAAATTGGTCTGACCTTGGAAGATTCTCTTGATGCTCTGTGAGCTATGACTTCTTCCTCTCTAAAAAGAGGTTGCTAAGCTATATGGTTCTCATTTTGTAAACAATGTAACTCTTTGTGCAGTCCCTTTTCCTTGGACTTTTTATCTTATTAAAACATTTTTTAAATTCTCTGTGTGTCTTCTATGAAGTTATAACAAATGAAATAAACAAATATTTATTGGGTTTCTGTTATTTACCAAGAACATGCCATGTTCTCCTGATGACGTTAAGTCACATGAGTTCTTCCAGAGAACCTTAATGCGCACAGAGACATCATTCATGCAGCAAATGGAGGTAACTTTTGTTGATATATTTAAAGCAGAAAAGGGTATTGATTAGATTTTAGGACAATGGATTTGTTCTATTTGGCCTATTTGCTAAGAAATGTTGGCTAGTCTAGTGGTTCTGAAACCTTAGGGTGCATCCACATCCCCTGCCAGGCTTGTTGAAATATCAAGATTTTCTCAAGTTTCTGATTCAGTGTGTCTGAGGTGTGACTGGAGAGTTATATGAAGCAAGTTCATAGGTCATAGTTATGCTGCTGATCCTGGTCCTTGGATCACATTTTGATAATCACTGGGCTGGTCAGTCTGTGGAGTTCTTTATAACGTTGTGACTAGCTATGCGATTGTAAGTATATGTTTTAGGGAGCCATTTGCTAATGTCACTGTCACTGTTGTGATGCTGTTATCTTTGTAGAGTATATCACACTTCTCAAATTAAGAAATTACTTTTCACTCTAGTGTTTGTTTTGAAGAAGTAACATGAATTAGTATTTGATACCCAGGGACACATGATATGAGAGGGAAAATTCATATCTAAGTTTGTATAGCCTGCAAATATGAAAACATAAGATCATATATAGAACTCAACTATTATGTTTTAATTATGAAACAAATTCACTTAAGATTTTATTTCATATTCTTTTAGATATATATTCACACTGTAATTGTAATTATTATGGGATTGTTTGCCATGCGCAAAGCCACAACTGGTCTCTTTTGAAGAAGAAGTTATCTGTGTAGTTGGCTTGCAATCAGATATATTTTTCAACTTTGCTTCTACAGACATAATTTAGATAGGTAGCTGAATGTTTCCAAATATATTGATATTTTCTGCTAAGTAACCTAAGCATTTGTATTTCCTTTTCAGTTCTTATAGTTTTGTCATTTGAAAGAACAAAAGGCCCTTTTTGTCATTCTTAGTGATCCAAACACCAGTCAAAACAAGAAGGGAGATCAAATTTAATTTAGTCCAACCTTAAAAATTATACAAAGAAAGTAAGCACATTGTGAATCCTAGCTTGAAGTAGAACTCAGCTATTCTGATACCTAGGCAGATTCTCTCAACACTCCTTTGTAATGTTTACCTGACTTATTTTGTCCTCAGATAATGTAATATTTTCTTTCCTCTCCCTCAGATCACTAGAGAGTTGAGAACCGCCAACTGGGCAATCAGTTACCCCCTAACACGTGGCTTGGGTGTATACTGTATGTAGAAGATCTTAATCTAATTTAAATGTTATGCAATTGTCTGCATGTGTTCCTAACTTTGTGTGACTTAGGGACCTAACATTTGTATCTATCTCCCCTCACTTGATAATTTGATCTGTCTCAAGTTAACATCACATATTTTACAATCGGAATGATCTTGGGGCTCTGGGGTGACTCAATCATTTAAGCTTCCGTCTTTGGCTCACGTCACTGATCTTACAGTTTGTGAGTTCTAGCCCCCTGCTGGGCTCTCTGCAGTCAGCACAGAGGGGCTTCAGATCCCCCAATTCCTTCTCTCTCTGCCCTTCCCCTGTTTACTCCTGCGTGCTCTTTCTCTCTCTCAAAAAAAAAAAATCTTTCATACTTATACTGCAGTAAATTTATTAATAGTAACTCCAATTTATTACCATCAGTGGTAGATTACAAAAATGGCAGCAAATTCGTCCCTATATTATGCCTGTTAGCTCCTCTCCATCAAGAGGTAGATTGTATTTTCCCTACTTTTAAGTCCGTGCTGGCCTTGTGACTTTCTTTGACCAACAGAATGTAGCAGAAGGGAGACTGTGGAAGTCATGAGGCTGGATCTCAAAAGGACTTGGGCACACACTGGGCACACAGGCCACAGGTGGCCTGCTGGAGGACAAGAGGAGGGTTGAAGCATTCCAGCTGACAGTGATGCCTGCCCCTAAGTATAACCTTGCAGCTGATCTCTGCCATATGGCCAGCTAAAACCACCCAGCAGAGCCATTTCAATTTTCAATCTTCACGATCATGAGCTAAATAAATGGCTATTGCTTTAGGCCACTAAGCGGTAGGATGGTTTGCTATGCAGCAGTGGGTAGCTGATGCATATACTTTTGGAAATAAATTCATAATTGTCTTCCAAATTGTTTTAGCAATTTGGCTTACCGAGTTTTGACTTAGCATATTGCAATGAGCTATAAAGAACATTTTCCAGCTGCTCTTGTGGCTAGGTGTGCTTAGGTAATCTGGCTAATGGTATGTAAGCAGAAGAGAGATGAAGAATATTTAGGTAGTGTCCTTTAAGAAAAGCTGCTTGGCCTCTACCTCTTCTTCCTTTCTGCTGGCCAGACCACAGACAGGGAGATGATGATTCCTTCCATCACATGGATGAGGGTGATAGTCTAGGAGTCTGAAGACCCCAGTGGTCTCATAAAGCCAAGAGCCACTTTCACTCCCTGGTCAGCCTGACTTCGCCTTTTATGTAAGAGAGAAGTTCTACCTTATTTGTTATTGCCGTGTTTGTCTCTGTTAAAGCAAACTAATAATCTCTCCTTATTGATAAAAATATCAAAGTATATTTATTCTAGAATGAAAAATCATTTGTATAAAAGCATATGAATAAAAATGGTAAAAAATGCATTAAGATGTACCCAAGGAGTTCTTTATGTACAACACTCACATTAGAGTGGAATTCCCCGAAAATAGTTTCATAGCCACAATTTGTCATTTGATGCACCAGGCACCAAGCTAAGCACAAGTATCCAAAACACACTTATGGGCATCTGATGTATACACTGAGACTTAAAGCAGATAAAAAAATGATCAGGGGTCACATATATACTAACTCATAGAATAATGCTTTGAACCCAGACCTTTCTGGTTCTGAAATCATAGCCTAGGTGGTCAGTGAAATCCAAACCTTGCACAACTTCCCTTGCTACAGCTATTCAAACAGTAAAGCTCAAGAGAAACATTCTAGACTGGGTCATGAGCAGTCTAGAAATTTTCTGGAAAATAATCAATCAAATTGCTATTTTTTTTTTTATTTCTTACTTGCCTTTTTGCTTTGGAAGTCTTTACTTGCCTACATTTTCCAAATTATTGTCTTAATTCTCCATTTTCACTAAACTGTGTCTATCACATATCACCTAATTTTTGTAGCCAGTATTTTCAACCATCTCAAGGAAAGCTTGATACTATGTTCCAACATGATATTGATGAAAGTGGAAAACCTGGCTGCGCAGTTGTTGGCATGATTAATCAAATTGTACAAAAAAGCTCTGAATGTTGACAGAGATAAAAATTTAGTGGTCTTGGATCTTGGGTAAGTTGGATACTTCACAGTCATGGCTAACTCAGAACATTCTCCTCAAACTGTACTGCAATCTCGTGATAACATCTCAAAGCCACTGCCTTTTGAGACAGAAGTCTGAGTGTGGCATTATCATGGGAATTATGTGAGTATGTGTGTGTGTGGAGATATAATATATATACACACACACACACATACCCAGACACATCCATTTATCTAGTCTATCAGTATAAAATCAAACCATAAGAATCTGTTGTCCTTCCCTATTAAGTATCACAATAGAATTGCACAATCTGGCACAATTAACTATTCTGTAAGAGTTTTCTATTGTGGGAATAACAGGGTTGTGGCAGGTCAGGTTTCTGGAACATTGTCAGAGCTAGGACAGAAGGCTTTAACAACACCTGCCGGTGCTGTGAACAAAGGCGTATTGCATTTATACAGTGGTTTTCATCACAGGGTATCGGTTAGCCTCAAAGGGGGATGCAGGGCTCCTATTCACAGCCCAGGAGAATGGTTCTCTTTTCAAAGCTCAGCATGCGACTCACCTATATTCAATGTCATATGGACCACCCTCTTATTTCAATCCCCGAGGGCTGGAAAAGTGATTTTCTATGTAACATCTCCAAACCCCCTTTGCCCATTCCATTGTAAATGTGAGAGAGAGTTCCACATAATCACATCTGGAAAGGATTGTCAAATGTGCACTGTGACTGAGTCCAAAAATTACTTTCATTTAGAGGGATATTAGACAGTTCTTATTCAGTTAAGATAAGGACAAGCAACGATGGAAGCCAAATGGAGCTATTTAAAGGGTGCGTGTAGCTGCTTCTCTGGAGAAGCTGTATTTTTAGCAGGACAGCCCTTAGAAAACATGATTATTATTTTGACAAAGTAGCCTCCTTTTCTTTACAAGGATCTGCATGGAAGACTGGCTGAGTTATTAATTGAATTTTTTTTTTTTTATGTTTCTGATCTAAGGGAATTTCTTCAAGGCTGTTAGTGCTCCTGTTTCTAATTCCTCATCACTGTATCTACTTCCCTTGCCTCAGACACATCTAAATGTCTTCCATGTATCGTGGTAGTGTTGTGTAAAATGCAACCCAACAGGAATATTTCAAACGGTTCGGAGCTGCGCAGTAGGAACCGATGTGGCTTGTGGGGGCTGTCTACGGCGCAGTGTGCGTGTTTTGTTTTGTTTTTTTTTTTTTTATACTAGTGTTGAGAATGAAGTTGAGGGCTCAGGCATTCCTAGTGGGCTCCTGGTAGGTTCCTTCTGGCCATTTCAGCACAAACAAACAAACAAACACAAAACCAGCAGCGAGGAGGAGACCGCTGGCATCGGTTGTTTGGCATTGCTGTGGCATCCACAGCTGCCCGGGCTTTGTTTCACAGCACAGACCAACTCTCAGGAAATTTCCTCATAAAAGACAAAGAAGGAGCACAGGGGAGTCTCAAATAAGAGGAACAGACTTTGAAAGGTGTCAGTATAAGTGCTTTTGAACAAAGGAAAATGAAACAATGTTCACCTTAAGAATCTGAATTACCTCTTGTTTTGCTAATTGAGTGAATGGGAAAAAAAAGGGAGACAAGAATAAAATAAGTACTTCAGTGTATAGAAAAAAAATGAAGTTGTGAGACCGTGAACACTGGGAGAGACAGGATTGAAAAGAGAAATTTTGTTTTGGTGTTCACTACTCTGAAATTACATGAAAAAATGCTCCCATTGTCAGTAAATGATGCTGATTTTTTTCTTCCATTTAATGAATAGTTCTCAGAAAATTAATATTTAATGCATACCTTTAATGCATAAGTGTCTAATATGCACAAAATGTTTCACTGCCATGATGTATGTTGTTAAGGTCCTTCCTGTAATTCAAACAGACCTAGGGGGCACCTGGGTGGCTCAGATGGTAAGCAATGGATTCTTGATTTGGGCTCAGGTCCTTGTCTCCAGGTTCTAGATTTGAGTCTTACATCAGGCTCTGAGCTCACAGGGAGGAGCCTGCTTCAGATTCTTGGTTTCCTTCTCTATTCTCCTCCCCAACTCATGTGCACTTATGTTCTCTCTCTCTCAAAAATAAAATAAACGTTCAACAACAACAACAAAAAAAAAACAGACCTCAGAATTTGTATAATAAGAGTTGCAGGCCTGATTCTGTCAAGTTCACTGTGGACTTCAAATGAATCAATGAACTTCCCTCTGCATCAGTTTTCTCATGTTAGAGAAAAGGATGGACAAAACTATAGTGGATGTCCTTTCCAGTTTTACAAGTTGATCATTACTACAATAAATAGTGGTATCACGGCAGATCCAGATTCCTCTCTCTGCCAGGCAATGCGTCTGTATTCACTCTTCTGTTTGAAACATACCTAATCTATCAATCTTTACAGTCTCTTTTGATACTTCTAAGCCAAATAATATTACCTGGTTTTTATTCTCACTCGATCCCTCCAAATGATGCGTTTCTAATGTGTCTGCAATGAAAAGACTTGCAAAGTCAGGGTATGTTCAATATTGAAACTACAAAGAAAATAACAATGTGAATGTTCTATCAATGGCAGGTCAGTTGCACCCTATTTGTACTCATTTGTTTTATGAATACATCTGCAGACCAGAGTGTTTTATGAATCATATATGTTTTGGATGCATATGTATTATATCACATACTACATAATATATATTTCTCAATATCAAACATGTAGATTTATATTATAGTAGCTGACTGTTTAATTTGCATACCTATCACCTGAATTAATTTAGAATAATAGTTCTTTGGAATTTGAATAACTTAAGTCCAAAAGATGAAATGATTGAAAGAACATACTAGATCTAACAAGGCTAGAAATTCAACTCTTTAAAAATTTTATTACTTGATAAAATATATAAATAATGAAGAACCATCAAAATCCGTATGTCATCGGTGAGAATGCCATTAGTACCATTACTATACTCTGTTAAGATAAAAACGTCCTATCTTGTCCACTAGATTCCGGCTGCCAAGATATCACACCCTAGTCACTTGCAACCCAGTGGATTATTGTACATTGTTTCAAATTATTCCTCAATTTTTGGATTAGTCTACTTTTAAAAATACATGGTTGTTTTTTCAAAATATCTATTACAATAATTCCATTGTTTAGATGATTCTGGGTAGGCTTCTGGGTAAATATTTGCTCTTATCACTGATATCTATATTTTACTACAACAATATTTAGAGTATACACTCATGAATAAGATTTCGTCACCATTTTTCATGTAGGACTTTATACAAAATGGATTCTAATAAATGTTGTTGGTGAGCAAAAATAGTTTCCAAAATGCTTTTTTTTATACTGCAAAACTTTTGTTTTCTTTCTTCCTTCTCAATTTTTGTGTCCCTTGTATCTATATGAGACTTCATATGTGGATAACCAGACATTTTTCAGCAATTGAGAGTGAATCCGGAAATTTAACTTAACCAAAATTTTAATAATCTGATCTGAAGAGAAAACCACTCTGTGAATATTTAAAATACATTTTGTGTATGCTTGAGAACTCAGTCAATTTACAAAACAGTGATTCTTACAATAGTTACAAAGTTCTTTAGGAGAAGTTTAAGCTAGTGGTTAAATTGAAGTGTATCAATGGTCAAGAAATGTTATTGCTTACATAAGAAACTGGAAATGGTGTTGACCAACATTTATTCTGCTCTCATTCCTTCTTTAATAGCGTAGACTATTATCACAGAAATCTTTCATCAAACTAAGGAAGTGTTGGGGAGGCTAGGTGGCTTAGTCAGCTAAATGTCTGAGTTGATTTCAGCTCAGGTCATGATCTCACAGTTCAAAGGATCAAACCTCATGTCAGGCTCTGTACTGACAGCACAGAGCCTCCTTGGGATTCTCTCTCTTTTCTATCTCTCCCCTCTCCTGCTCATGCTTTCTCTATTTCAAAATAAATAAATAAACTTAAAAAGAATTAAGGTTTATACTTAAAAACATTAACAGTTTTAGAGAGGAGTAAATATAATTGTTGTAGAAAGAGAACTACTAAGTCTTTGCTCTCCCCTCGCTCTTAGAGGATGAATACCTAGCACTGGTTTATTATCCCATAAACACTGACACGGATATTCCTGTATTAGCTGTATAGACGGCGGAGAGAAGTATCTGGTGAAAGATGAATGAATAGAATGATCTATTACGTTCTTTGTAGGGAAATAACACATGCTCATTAGAGGTCAGTGAGGTAAAATGGTACTGGTGTACAGTTCTTGAGAGGTTAGTTTATATTTGTCTTTTCTCTATTTCTTTTTTTTTCCTCTTCAAGCAAGTTACTAGGCATGGAAGGCTTGAGGCAGAACAGAAAAAAGGAAGCTGCTTGAAATTAATTCTTCCTGTTGAGGGGATTATGCCAGATCTCTTGGAGAGGAGGGGAGAAGAAGGAAACTGTGGATAGTGAGAGGAGAGGCTTTCCGTAAACCGTGAAGACTCCGATGGCCACACTGTTTTCACTAGTAGCGGAGACTCATGCTCCAACTGGCGATAGTCCTCTCACGAGACAGTCAGCCCTTAGATAACTGCACTGGGCATTGCTATGTGTTTGGGTGCATTAGGAAGCAGAGCCTTAGGGATAGGGTTTACCAGCATTATAAAAAAAGCTCATGCCACAAGCATAAAAGCAGCCAAATCACCAGAAGAAATCAGCAGGGACAAAGGGCATTGTAATCCCACCACTGCAGACAGATGAATCATGATGAGCATGGTGGTGTGGTTGTTGTTATGCTTTAAAGCTATGTGAAGCCAAGGAAGCTGTGCACAACCATAAAGGGGAGCTTGAATTTTATGTGAGCCTTTATGTTCATAGAAAGAATAAAATAAATCTGTTATGTATTAAACACTTGAGTACACAGACCAAGATTCACATCTGCTACCATACTTAATTTGGAATGAAAATCAAAGAATTATACAATTTACACGTTTCAGACTGGACTTGACAAGCTAAAACTAAATGTTTAAAAAAGCTCCATGGAGAAGCTTTCTCTAAAATTGGAATTAACGTACTCATGGAACATCCTGACCATGGGGACATTGAAAGTATAGGTAAATGTCCTCTTTGGGGAAAGATTCCATGAAGCTGTTATTTTATGAAGACAAACAGTTCATTTACTCATCTGCGTTGTGTAGCCAAAGTCTCAACGTGCTTTGGCAAAAACATCCATTATTTAGAGCAAAGTCATAATAAAGTTATAGGCCCTTGGAATTTGAAAGGAACTTAAAAGACGTCTAATTCCACTCACAACCAGGGCAGAAATACTCTTGACAACATCCCAGATGGATAGTCACCAACATCTCTTTGACCACTTTCAGGGATGGGGAGCTTGAGAGTAAGACCAGAAAGTAAAGGGAAAAAGCTAGAAGATTCTAGCAGTACAACCATTTCATACCATTCCAAAGAGAGGTATTCAGGGCCTCTGGTACTTGAAGAAATTGAATGGCATCTTGCAAAAGTCAGATCATAGTCATTTTCCATTCTAGTGATTCCCTACTTCTACAGGACTCTGTGTTTTATTTAAGTCTTTGTAATGCAGAATAGAATTCTGCTATGTTATGTACAAATGTGCTGCAGCTTAAAAATTCTTTATTCAAGATCTCAATTTTTATAAAATGAAGTCATGCTCTGTTTCATAAATTCTAAAATTAGAAATTCTATATAGAAATCACTTAGTGAAAAGGTGTTTATGTTTGGCTTTCTCCTTATTTGTGCCATACTCTTCTCATTTATTTGGGCCACTCTATTATTGACAAATATGTCAAGAAATGCCATTCATTTTTATGTCACTTTTTGGTCATCCTAAGATTTCGCTACCTGCAATAGAAAATACCCCATATAATTTTCTTCTAATTTCATTCTCTAATGTACATGGGAGAACATTGTCTTCTTGTCACTGCATATGCATATAATTGGTGTAAGTACTGTTATAACAGTGTGGCTCGGCTGTTGGTCTAAATGTAAAGAGGTTACTCCCCTCAATCATTATTGTTGTATTGTTGTAAATGTGCGGTGAGTCCTGCTTGACTAGTGAAATAATTTATTGGTCATTACACTTCCTATACAATCTGTTGCACTTGATTAAGATCAGCCATTCAGATTAAAGACTGGAACAAAGAGGAGATTTGAAATGGGTCTTTTGGGTTTGGTGTTGGTCACAAAGGAAATGGTGACACCCACACTGGCTCAGAATGGTGGGAAAATACCTCCCTGTCTCTGCAGATGGGCAGGCAGCCACACTGGAAGAGAAGTCTCTGTGAAGTTGCGAAATTCTTGCAGGGCTCGAGGGTAACTGACGTTGGATCAGAGCTTGTTCTTTGAAAAAAAGACTGCAAGTTTTTAGCAATTTCTGTGATCAGCTGCTGCTGTTTGTTATTTGTTCATTGAGTTTCTAGGATTCCTGTTACCTATAACATTAAAATAGGTCTTTTTTAAGTATCTAGAATTACCAACAGCAAGTTTGATGCCTCCACGTTTGAATATTTTTTGGTATTGACTTTTATGTACAGAGAGAGTGTCCTTTTTTCCATTGTTGAGAATTGTTCTTTTTCAGGCTTCAAAGTCTGTTCCTTGATATAGAGCCATATGTCCATCAAATAGACAACATTAAGATGTAAAAGTCTATCTCCTGTGGTATCTGTCAAAAGGTTATGTCCATGTGTCAGAAGATTGTAAATCTATAATGTCATTTTTCAAGGTTCAAATGGTCTAAGGAATTCTTGATTACTGAAGAAAATCATTCAATGACAGTTTATAACATTGAGTAAAATATAACATGTAAGATGCTCAACATGATGCTGGACACAAGTGTTACATGTTGTTGCTGTTATTTTTATTTTTATTATATTAATCAAAAGAGAACAGACCTGAGAATGATATTTGCGTATGTAATCAGAAAGCAGCAATACATTTCATTTGCATTTGAGGAAATTATGAGAGCCATTTAAAAATAATGACAAGAGGGGCACCTGGGTGGCGCAGTCGGTTAAGCGTCCGACTTCAGCCAGGTCACGATCTCGCAGTCCGTGAGTTCGAGCCCCGCGTCAGGCTCTGGGCTGATGGCTCGGAGCCTGGAGCCTGTTTCCGATTCTGTGTCTCCCTCTCTCTCTGCCCCTCCCCCGTTCATGCTCTGTCTCTCTCTGTCCCAAAAATAAATATAAAAAACGTTGAAAAAAAAATTAAAAAAAAAAAATAATGACAAGAAATGTTCATTGCTCTGTTGGAAACAGCTATATTATAGTATAAATAAATTGGCTAATGTGGCCTCATGGGTTCTGAGTTCAAAAGTTAATACCATTACCATGAACTAGTTATGGAAACTTTGAAATACATCTCGAAAGTGCCTTGAGTCTGTTTCCTCACTTGTATAATGTGAATAATGCGTCTCATGGCCATGTTGAATGGGTACTGAGGAAATGCAGGAGTTCAGTAAATGGTATGTGATCCAATGTGGTTGTACATATTGTCTTACATTTTGGAGTTGACAATGATGAGAGAAAGAATATTGACTGAACTCCTGTTAAGAGAGAACTCAACCCCTTTATTGTTAGTTTCCATAGAAGACTAATTTAAGTAAAAAATTGAGATTTGAGTTTTAACTCATAGCATATAAAAAATAAACTTATACCTAAGTACATAGTTGAGGAAAACATCACTAAATAATTGTAAAATTCTTCATACAAACCTCCTAAGCTCAAAACAGAAATTACCTTTGAGAGTAGAGGAAACCGGTCTCCTAAGCCAAGGGTTGGAGTTTCATCAACCAAAGAAAGAGTCAAGGGAAATCCCTCAAGGCTAAAATGAGGCAGGACTACAGTTGCAGGTTCAATCAAATTTGAATTTCAGACAAGTAGCAATTTTTTTAAATGTGAGTGTATCTCATATGATAATTGTGACATAGTAAAAACGTACATATGTTTTTTTGTTCCACCCAATATCTTGGACGTTATTATGCAAAAAAATTTTGTTCATTGATGATAGGAAATCTGAATTTACTGAGCATCTTGTTTTTGTAGTTTTTCTTTTCTTTCTTTTTTTCGTTTTTTTTCATTTTTAATTTTTTTGTGTGAAATCTGACTACCTTGGCAGAAGATAGTTGATATTGTGTGGGATTGTGGTGTGTCCCCAGATCCCCAGAAACATTCAGAATAGAGAAATAGTCATGAAAACATACTCTGGGAAGAAAGCTCTATTGTTTTCTTAGGCAAAAGCTAGGAGGACAACATTGAAAAGTGCAGATCACCAGTACACCTTTATTTGCAGTTCCCAATACAGAGAAGGCCCCATTGCATAAAATGCTCAAATGAAGCCTACTGATTTCTGTGCTTCATTTTTGTTCCTCTGCATATACTGCGTACCTGTCTTAGATTTCCAGAGATACTCACTTCTGCTTATTTGAATTACACCTTTCTTTCAAGGCCAAACTTTCGTATTTTCTTCTGTGGTAGAATGAACATATAATTATCATTTAAATCGAAACACTTTTGGGGCGCCTGGGTGGCTCAGTCGGTTATGCGTCCAACTTCAGCTTAGGTCATGATCTCGCGGTCCGTGAGTTCGAGCCCCAGATTGGGCTCTGTGCTGACAGCTCAGAGCCTGGAGCCTGTTTCAGATTCTGTGACTCCCTCTCTCTGACCCTTCCCCGTTCATGCTCTGTCTCTCTCTGTCTCAAAAATAAATAAACGTTAAAAAAAATAAAAAATAAAAAAAAAATAAATCGAAATACTTTTGAGAGTGACAGTGGGTCATATTAATTAGCATACTAGGCATGAAGTAGAATTCTTCCATTCAAATCACATATACAGTCATTCTGTCTTATGGAATGTGCCCAATGTCTTTCCCTCTTAGCAGTCCCTCTCCACCATTGATTATGGATGCAGCACTGATCATCAGTAGCAAGCATTTTGCCATTTGGCATGCATTGCCTTATATTTCTGATGATCTTCTTATATGCGGAAGTTTGTCTCATTTCTCATTTTAAAATAAAGTGAGAATGTTTGTTGACTAAAATATGTTTAAAACCAAAGTCTACTGATGCATTTTAATAAGCATAACAAAATTCAATATAACACAGCTATGCAGACATGGTGGGTTGGTTTGATCACGTCACATAGCTTGTTAAGATACAGATTTGATATATATGGTCATATGCTGTGGCACCAAGAACCCCAATATTTCATTCTCAGCTTTTTAATGTATCGCATGATACAGTGTGACAATTTTTAGTATTTCCACCTAAGCATATTTAGGGCTGCAGTTAACATGCATAATGTTTATGTTGTACATTTCATTAGTAAACAGTGGCTGGAAGCTTTGGAATTGATCATTTATAGTGTGGATTCTATTTTAAAAGAAAGATTGACTTACATTATCCTCTTTTTATAAAAGTTTTTTTTTTTTGACTCTTAAATACTAAGTGTCTCTTAATGCATGCTGTTAGGGATTTGAGTATGAGTATTTTGTATTTTTATTATTTCAGTATTAAATTTGAGAAAATGGATATAAAAGGCTGATGAGAATTTTGGAATGTCCTTTTTGTATAGTTAGTATAATTGCCATGAATTTGGCCAGGTGTAGCTAAACGATATTTCAGGCAAAGAACTAATAGCAAAGCTTTTTACACAGTAATTTCCTGGGTAAGGTTCAACAAAATGAAAACTCATCAGAAGCCCTGCTGGGATTCCATCAGCAAGCATTTATTTGTAGTCGCATGTACACCTGCTTACATAGTAATAATACACCAGTGAGTTAAGTCACTATGCCAATGCAAATTAGCTTTATTTTGAATCTAACACTGGAATCTAGCAGCTATGCTAACCAGACAAATGAATTGCCACTAGATGGATAGAATAAGCTGGAAAAAAAATTCTATAGCATTTGCCTGTTTCTCTTGTTACTTTTGATGGTAGATAACCTTTTCTGAACAACCTTTCCTTTGCTAGTTCCTACCATTTAGATGAAGAATTTGCAGCATATGCCTTGCTCCATTGGTGCAGCAATATTGAGCAATACAAGCATGCCATCTGCAATGTGATTTTTCAACCCAAGAGATCATGTGCTGCTTAATTCAAACTTAAAATCAATTCAGCAAACATTTATAGAGGACAAACTGTATAAGGCATTATGCTAGGGGCTGGAGTTAGGGGCAGAGCATAAAAGATGAGTAGGAATACTGCCTGATCCAAGAGAGTTCTGAAACAATAATGAAGATAAGATAAACACAGTAGTGTATGGCAAATCACACATCTGGAAAAGCCACAAGAGACCCACAAATTTCTGTGGAGAAGAGGAGTAGCTGAACCCCAAAGTCGTCGTAATTAGTAAAGGATTAACACAAGAATTATCACATAGTCTTGATGCCTAGTAGGGTTTAAATAGGTTGAGTGAGTGAAGAGGGAAGATGAGCAGTCCTTTGATATGATGGCTCTAGCATAGGTAAAGGAAAGAAAGTGGGAAAGAGGAAGGCATGTTTAGGCAAATAGACAGGAATTCTACTTAGCTACACTGTTGGGTGGCTGTATAGAAGCAGGGCAAGATAAACCCAGAAAAGAAGGAGAATCCATATGTCTAATTATTAGACATTTTTAAGTCTATTTCATGCAAGGCACTGCCAGTTTGAGAAGTTAGGAGTCCATTCTATAGGTAATAGGGTCTCCCTTATTGAAATTTATTTATTTATTTATTTATTTATTATTTATTTATTTTTAATGTTTATTTTTGAGAAGGAGACAGTGTGAGCAGAAGAGGGGCAGAGAGAGAGGGAGACACAATCTGAAGCAGGCTCCAGGCTGTGAGCTGTCAGCACAGAGCCCAACGTGGGGCTCAAACCCTCAAACCGAGAGATCATGACCTGAGCCGAAGTCTGACGTTTAACCAACTGAGCTACCCAGATGCCCCTATTTATTTATCTTTTTTCAATAAGGCAGTTATATGGTCAGAATTTTTGGAATGGAATGCATAATATAACTTTGTAAGGGCTTGTTTCTAACCCAGGTATTATCTTTTTCTGTTGGAAATATTCTACCGCTGTTTACCTAAAGAAGCATAAAACATACACCAGCATCATCTGAACTTGCTTAATATAAAAAATTAACTTCCCTACTAGAATTTTCTCTCTCGTCTATCAAGTGATATATTGGTTTCCTAGGGCTTCCATAACTAAGTACCACAAACTAGTGGCTTAAAACAATAGAAACACTGTGGAACCCAGAAGCTCAAAAGCAAGATGGTTCCTACTGAGAGCTCTGAGAAACAACCTGTTTCCTTCCTCTCTCCTAGCTTCTGGTAATGGCCAGCACTACTTGGCATTCCTTTGCCTGTATTTGCATCACTCCAATCTGCCTCCATCTTCACATGGCACTCTCCCTGGACTTCTATGTCTGTGTCCAAATTTCCCTCTTTTTATACGGACATTCATTATATTGGATTAAACCCAGCCCAATGACATCATCTTACCTTGATTAAACTTGCAAAGACCCTATTTTTAAATAAGGTCACATTCATGGGTACAGAGGGTTAGGACTTGAGAATATCTTTTTTGCATAACCACCGGTATAATAGGTGGTTCTATATATAGATATAGATAGATGATACAGATGTAGATAGATGATATAGATGATGTACATATGGATATAATATATAAATAATATAGTTGATATTATATACACTTACCAAATATATAAATATGTAATATATATAGCAAAGAATTAATATTCTTATAAAAATCTCAGTTTCTTTATTTATGCAATAGATATAATTATACTGCCCTCATAAAATTGCTGAAAAGATGAAATTTAATATGGGAAAGAACCTAGTATGGGGAAGGCTTAGCAATGTGATTGGTGCATGTTATTACTACACTTAATTCAGGTACCTATTTCCATAAATAACTTTAGAAAGGAATATTCATTGTGTTCTACACAAGTGATTCCAAATACCACATTTCTCCAGTTTAAAACAAAGCCATAAATATCATGAACATGGCCATTAGAAGTACATGATTCAGAAAGGATATTCAATTGTCATAGAACTTTCCTTAACCTTGAAGTGTTCTATTAGAAAACATAGGAAATGTGCAAAGTTAGTGTCTCACAATACTGTTTTCCCACTTTACAGTAATCTTAACTATATTTATACCATAAACCAGCATTGTAGTTGGCTAATTCCTGAATTAGATCAACCTGGCTGCTTAAGGCTTTCTCTTCTCTTTTTTTTTTTTCCTCTCTCACTATTGGATGCCTGGATTTTAACAGTCTGCATAATCACCTGCACTTTCTACTTTTCTTTGCCCTTTGGCATCAGCACGTGCAAAGTTAAATTTAATGCAAGGACATCATCTGGCAGATGTCTCCAATCTCAAAAAGGTAAATTCCCAAGCTTCAGTTGAAGTATTTCTATTTTAGCCTAAATTTTCAAGATAATTCCCTCCTCCTGTCTCCACTTAATTTGGTTTGTGCAGATACAATCATATGAACAAATATGTGTTAATGGAAAGCCTTCTTAGCTGTCAGTGAGTTGGGCATTCATAAGGGATAGTATATGGGAATTCTGGAATTTATAATCCTTTTCACTCTGCAATTAATTAAAAGTGCCCCAGAGACAGATTGGGAGTGACCCAGGGTGAAGGGGCCTGAGGTTAAGCCTTTTAGCTTTGAGCCTCCAGTTTGAGTCTGATCTAAGCTGGTAATAAACAAAAGCTACTGCTATTTGATATCAGTTTGGTGACCCATGTGAAATGAGTTAGTAATCTCAGGCTTGCTTGGGTGGACAGGTGTCCTTACCCAGCCTGAGTTGATAGCCTCTGCAAAGGAACCCAACAACCTAAAAATGATGGAAATAAAATGGCTTTGCAAATGTTCTCTTGCTTTCCTAGGATTGTTGTTCAGTAACATGGAAAACTATGAGGACTAAGATTCCAAATGCCCAGCTTATAAAAAGGCTATGGGAATAAAAGAGATCAGGGTGGGCTTAATAAGACCCAGACAGTGGGTCAAATGAGAATCAGGTGGTGGGTCTAAGAGAAATTTAATATCCTTGGTTTCTCTCTCTTTTTCCCTTTCTGTTTGGTTGTCATGGGAGTCTGTGTTTGTGGAGGAAACACTGATTATATTTGCCAGGGCAGATGTGTATACCCTCTAGCCTTCAAATTCCGCAGTGGCAGGACAGAAGGATGTGTGGCTGGAATGAAAGAAAGGTATTCTTATTGATGACTCTCATAGAAAAAATAAAAACATTGTAAAAATTGTGTTTTTTAAAGACATGATGTGCTGAATTATTACTAAACTGAAGAACACGATTCAAATTTGGCTTACTTGAATTTTGTTGTTGTGATTAATTTGAGTCCAGGAGTTTTTCGCCCAGTTTTAAAATGTGTATTGAAAGTTCTGTATTTTTCCCCGAATAACCAGAACAGGAAAGCCTCGGGAAATTAAGTGGAGGAAAGAAATCAAATCTTCAATGTGCTTAAATTTTTCTTTTCATGCAAATCTGAATCATTAATCTTACCTATAGCTTGTTATTTCTAGGAACTCTCAATAGGCAAAAGTTGCCATTTTTTTAAAATTAAAAAAAATTTTTAAATGTAAATTCAAATTAGTTAACAGATAGTGTAGTACTGGTTTCAGGAGTACTATCTAGTGATTCATCACTTATATACAACACCCAGTGCTCATCCCAAGTGCCGTCCTCAATGCCCATGCTCCATTTAGCCCATTCCCCTCACCCACCTCCCTTCTAGCAACCCTCTGTATTTAAGAATCTCTTATGCTTTGCCTCCCTCCCTGTTTTCATCTTATTTCATTTTTCCTTCCCTTCCCCTGTATTCATCTGTTTTGTTTCTTAAATTCCACATATGAGTGAAATCATGTGATTTTTGTCTTTTTCTGACTTATTTCACTTACAATAATATACTTTAGTTCCATCCATGTTGTGACAAATAGCAAGATTTCATTATTTTTGATCACCAAGTAATATTCTATTGTATATATAAGCCACACCTTCTTTATCCATTTGTCAGTCTATGGACATTTGGGCTCTTTCCATAATTTGGCTATCGTTGATAGCGCTTCTATAAACATTGGGGTGCACATACCCCCTTCGCATCAGCATTTTTGTATCCTTTGGATAATACCTAGTAGTGCAATTTCTGGGTCTTAAGGTAGTTCTATTTTTAACTTTTTGAGAAACCTCTATACTATTTCTCAGAGTAGTTGCATCAGTTTGCAATCCCACCAATAGTGCAAAATGGTTTCCCTTTCTCCACATCCTTGCCAACATCTATTGTTTCCTGAGTTAACTTTAACCATTCTGACAGGTGTGCCATTTCTTTTTGAATCAACTGTGTGTGTGTGAGTGTGTGTATATGTGTGTGTGTATGGCATATATATACCATGGCATTCTCTTTAGCACTTTTTAATATATATATTAAAGACTATTGCTATAGACATTCAGACAATTGAAATATGTGAGAGAGATTAAAATTCAACTCTATGGAAACAAAAGGCAGGGGAGTGATTAAACATTGAGGTGAGCTAGTGGAGAATTTAGGGGTGAAGTTGTTTAATGTGATTAGGCTATTTGTGTTTGCTAATTATAGTTAATTGAAATTTGGCTCCCACCCCCTCAGGGAGACTGGGAGAGAGAGGCACTATCTTTCGGATGATTCATTTTAAAGGCTTGTTCCCAGGTGCTAGAGAAAGACAGTCCTTGGTTGTAAAACTAGCAAGAGGTTACTAGGAGATGAGTAAACCCTGGAGATCTAAAGCACAGCACAGTGATTATAGTCAACAATACTATATTAAAAACTGTAAAACTGCTAAGAGACTAGATATTAAATGTTCTCACCACAAAAAGTAATGATAATTACATGACATGATAGAGGTAACAGCTAATGTTACAGTAGTAATCATATTGCAGTCAACTCAACACATTTTATACCTTCAACTTATACAACGTTGTATGTCAGTTTTATCTCAATATATATCCTAGGGCTAAAGAACTCCTGGCATTCTCCTTAGCACTTTCTATCTGATAGAACTCTTCAAAGATAAATGCATCAGTCTGCAGTGAATAGCACCATGAATGTCATCTCTAACTAAGGTCTAATCACCACAAACCTATAGAGACTAGTAGTCTGTTTTCTTGGTTCCCTTTCTTAAAAACTTACCTTTCTTTTTCTCCTCTTTGTAACTCATCCAACCCCAAGTTATCCTGTTATTTTACTGTTTGCTTAGTGATTGCATGCTGGTGCCATGATGAAGTAATCCCATTATCTGAGCCTGGAACTTCCTTTTCCCACCCATTCATTCCCTCCTCATGGCATACCATTCCTTTATTTCCTACTCGAAAGATAATCTTATATATAATTTCATGTAAAATGTCAATGCCTGATTATGGATGAAATAGAACAGTTGAACCATACTAAATTGTGTGTGTGTGTGTGTATATATATATATATATATGTACTAAATTGTGTGTATATATATATGTATATGTACATATATATGTATATGTATATATATGTACATATATATGTACATATATATGTATATGTATATGTATATATGTGTATATATATACACATATATGTGTATATATATATGTGTGTATATATGTGTATATATGTATATGTGTATATATATGTATATGTATATATATGTACATATATACATATGTATATATATGCACATATATATATACATATATATACATATGTATATATATATGTGCATATATATACATATATACATATGTATATATATGTACTAAATTGTGTGTGTGTATATATATATGTATATGTATATATGTATGTATATGTACATATATATGTATATATGTGTGTATATATATACACATATATATGTGTATATATATGTGTGTGTATATATGTGTATATATATGTATATGTGTATATATATATGTATATGTATATATATATGTACATATATATGTACATATGTATATATAAGTACATATATACATATGTACATATATATGCACTAAATTGTGTGTGTATATATATATATGTACATATATATACATATATACATATATATGTATATATACGTATATATATACACATATATATGTGTATATACACATGTGTGTGTATATATATATATATATTACATAGAAGAGCAATTCCACATGCTTTAACCTTACAAATCCTTAATTTGCATTATAATGACAAAACTCTAGTGGTTTCTCATGGCAATATTGGGGGATTAAACTCACAGCAGCAGTCGGTGATAAGCATATTTTAGGGGATAAAACCTTGTATTTCAATCTTCAAAATCCCATCATGTGAGTTAGTATTATTTTTATTTAAAAGTTTTTTAATATTTATTTAGTTTTGAGAGAGGAGACAGAGCACAAGTGGGGGAGGGGCAGAGAGAGATGGAGACACAGAATCTGAAGCAGGCTCCAGGCTCCGAGCTGTCAGCACAGAGCCTGACATGGGCTCGAACTCACAAACCATGAAATCATGACCTGAGCCAAAGTCGGATGCTCAACACACTGAGCCACCCAGGCGTTCCATGTGATTTGGTGTTATTATGCACCAAGGTGACATCTATCCTTTGCTTCTTATATATGACATAACTGTTGTACCGCAATTTCAGAAGATGATTGCAATAGGTAGTTATTTATTGGTTCACTTGGAGATTTACATTTTTAACCTGAACTAGTACTTGTTATGATATTACTTCAGTACCGTTTTAATAAAACATTAGTTTTTAAATCAGCAAATATTTGTCATAAAGTTGTTATCCATTAATCATCTCATTAAACTTCCACATTCCCTTAGTGTGTAGGTCTCGGCAATATTCACAAGTCACTAGTCTTACCCTTATAGAGAGCCATCCAGGAGCTATTGAGATTTTGAAGCAATTTCTAAGTAATCAGCTACATCAGGTGTGGTATTATCTCCATTTTGAAAATGAGCAAATTCTGCCTTAGAGGCTCTCAGTAACTTGCCCAGGGACCCAACCAATATTTCCAGAACTGGATTTCTTTTTTTCTTTTTTTTAATGTTTATTTATTTTTGACAGAGAGAGAGACAGAGCATGAGCAGGGGAAGGGGAGAGAGAGAGGGAGACACAGAATCCAAAGCAGGCTCCAGGCTCTGAGATGTCAGCAAAGAGCCTGACGCAGGGCTAGAATTTACAAACTGTGAGATCATGACCTGAGCCGAAGTCAGGTGCTCAACAAACTGAGCCACCCAGGCGCCCCTCCTGAACTGGGTTTCAAACTGAATGCAACTGGACTCAATATACCTTCTTCCAACCACAGTGGAAACTTCCTTCTGGTGACGTTTGCATTAGCTTTTCTGCTTTAAATGCACTGAGCTGCATAACTAAGACATCACTGAAAATCACAATACTACCTCTACAGTATATTCTAAGACAGACATAGTGAAATGTATTCCCAACTGATTAAGCTAACCAGAAATAAGTTTTGCTTCAATCCTTGTGGTTAGAAATTTTCTGAAACGTATTTGCTTGCTTCCCAGCCTTAAATTCTATAATTTATCTGTTAAGGCATTCACTCATGAAATATTGCTGAACATCTACTATGCACTAAGTTCTTCACAAAAGGGGTGATCCATGCTATTTGCAATGTATGTGTTTATGTGAAGCATGGGAGCTTAAAGGTGTAATGGTATACAGATTATAATTAATATTTTTCATGTGAATAAATTATATATCCCAAGATCATTATCACAGGAGTCAGCTGTCAGCATATTTAATATAATGTGTACACTGTGTAAGAGTAGGAGTTGAACCACACACTCTGGACATGGACAGAATGGGGCACTTTAGATTTCATCTTTTTACTTTACTTTTATGGTTTGATTCCTCCTTCTAAATTGTACTACTGCCAAAAGAAAACCCCAAAAAGGCTTTAAGCAATCCAAGTCCTTAAATGTATAAATATTTATTACTCACCAACTACATGTCAAATATGGTTCTAGTCTAGTCCCTGGGGTGTTAAAAGGAGGTATGAAAAGGAACGCATAATACACACAAAGAAATAAATCAGTATGAAGTGTGAAGAGTCATCCTGGAAAAGTTGAAGACCTGATGATAAAGTTAACCACAATGGGACAATACCTAATATATGCAGAGTGGACTAAATTAATAAGGAGATAACATTTAATCTGAGACATGAAGGTAGGGGAATCAAGGACACAAAACTTGGTGAACAAATGCCAGGCAGAAAGAGTAGCTTTGCTGAAATGCTGAGATAGATCAGAGCACAGCATGATGCAAGAATAAAAAGGACACTGGGTTGGAGCAGAATTCAGGAGAATAAGAAAGGGATTCAACAGGGTTACTGAATTGAAGCAGATGTGAACAGGTACCTTCATTCGAGTTATCTAAAATTTTACTCAATTTTTGCAACTAGATACAGTAAGAAGTATTTTACTAAGGCCTGGGAAAAATGGCCTGGGGCCTGTAATTCTCATATGGTATAGAGAAGAAGGGGTATCAAACTAGCCTACTTCTGCCTGTGGTATTTTTTTAAGCTAAAAACTGATTTTCCTGTGACTCTGTAAGCAAATATACTTGTTTCTTCACTTCTATTATGAAAATATGCTATAAGAGAGTTGATATATTATGTAACATCACCTATAGCAGTATTTCCAACCAAAACAAATTATAAGAATAAACTCTATTTTATCCACCCGTTATAGAAATCACTTTCATTAAATCCTTAGTTTTAGCCAAGAAAGTAGATTAGCATAAATCCCTTTGGACTAGCTATTAATGCCGTTCCATGAACCATTTAAAAGGAGTTTTAAATTTAATCTCTTCTCTGTTCCCTGAACACACCTTTGAAAAATAATAATTATTTTCTGGCCTCATAGACACATACTACTTCTAGGTCAATACAATTGCTTTTTCTAGGCTTTACTTATGGAGAAAAATATACGTTGGCATTGATAGGGTTGCCTTTTTAGCAATGAAGGTAATTAAGGGTTATATTTTGCAGTGGGTTTCCAAAACTACGATCTCCATGGACCTATATTTGTAACTGCATTTTCAATTGCCAATTAGGTAAAGAGTATATCATGTGAATCCATAGAAATGTGCTCACAGCTACGCTATTATCCCATTGTAAATACGGTGTTCAAAGAGATTTTGAAGACTAAACTCAGTTCCAATTGTGGTCAGCCTATTTCAGAATTATGATTTGACTGTGATATACATTTATATCTATATTATAATATAATTTTTCAATATTTAAAACATTTATAATTATTAACATTTTACCCAAGAAGTACTGGTGAAAAAAAAAAGAATACAATTATTAAACACAATGAGAGACGAAATAAAAATTTCAATGCTAAGTCAAGCAAAATTTCTCAAGAAACATAAGTTTTAGTTTCTCTTTTATAAAGCATCTAATTTGGAGACTAACTAGACATAATGGAATTCATTATGCCTTTAGTTTCTTGTATGTAATAATGTTAAGGTCCAAGGCATCCATCCACTCAACTGTTTAACAAACAAGTTTTAAGCACATGGTACATGCCAGAGAGTAATCTAGAGAATGAGGTTGGGGAAATTAATTTGAAGTAATCTCTGCCCTCAAATAGCTAATGGATTAACAAACAAATAATACAAGAAAATATTATAGGGCTTATGATGATTGTACATCCATGACATAATGGAGCCACAAAATCTAATATTAAAAATGAAAGGGCAAGAAAAGTAATTTCACATATTTATTTCTATTAAAATGTTAGATATTTCATGTTGACATTTAAAACTTTCATCCTGAAGATACAAAGAAAAAAAATCTACCAACATCAGCCTGATTATTTGGTGTATAACTAATTTTCCAAATAATTTGTCATTCATCCAAGTGAAGAGTAACCTGTTTCCAGGAATATGGGTAAAATATTAATTAAATATGTGTGTGACTTAATTTGAAAATCTCAGTTAAAATTATAGCCATAATACTAGCCTGTGAAGTTAAGAAAAACCCTTGAACTCTCTGAACTATTTAATCTGAGAGAGTTCCTCAGGCTTTGTCTTTTATAATTCTGAGCCAACTGATGAGCCCTAAAAAGTTATTTTATAAAGTGTTTTGTGATTGACAAATATAAGTATTATTTTCATACTTGCTGGTTAGGGTTATCATCAGAAGTAAGGTAATATACGTGAAATCCAAGTGGATTGTTATATTTATTATTGTTATTATAAGCCTATTTGAGCATCTTTTCCTACTGCAGCATAGTGTGTAATGTAAGTCTGAACTTCCATTTAGGACTAACCATGTGGCTTTCATCTTTGTATTCTTAGTACCTGGAAATATACCTTGCACCTGATAAATATACAGTAATATTTAATTAAAAACTCAGTCTATTGATCATTGCTTCTATGTAAACTTACATTTAAAAGTGAAAATTCCACAATTTATCCAAATATTTAATATTTTTTAGAGGAAAGAGAAAGCTCCCTGTTTAAAAAATAGCTGTATTTTTAGTGGAACATTGAAGTCATTTAGGCATATCTCCCCATATAGCCTAACTATTCAGTTAATTTTAATGAACATTGAGGCTTTGCTTTTTATTTTGAATTCTTAAAATTAGAATACAAATTCCCTGGTAAAAATATATGTCAATCAAGCAGAAAGATTCAATTTTAGACTTGGTAGCATTTAGAATCATAGCCTCCTAGAGGTTAATCTAAGAAAATAAACATACACACTTTAGAAGTATATTCTACATGTTATTTTAAATTTTGATAATTTAAACAGAAAATAATGAACAACATTCTATATCAAAAATTTCATAAATGTTTATAATATAAGCATTTAAAAAGGTTGTGTAGGGGCGCCTGGGTGGCTCAGTCGGTTAAGCGTCCGACTTCAGCTCAGGTCACCATCTCGCGGTCCGTGAGTTCGAGCCCCGTGTCGGGCTCTGGGCTGATGGCTCAGAGCCTGGAGCCTGCTTCGGATTCTGTGTCTCCCTCTCTCTCTGCCCCTCCCCCGTTCATGCTCTGTCTCTGTCTCAAAAATAAAAAAAAAAAAAAAAAAAAAAACGTTAAAAAAAAATTAAAAAAAAAAAAAGTTGTGTAGGATTCTACTATGTGGCTGTACCATACTGATAGACAATCTTCTTTCTTAAAAGTTGTGATTGAAATAATATTGCATTTTCTGCCTTTTATTGGATTCTTCCCATTAGCAAGCAGATATGTTCTAATGTCTCTCATATTTAAAAAAGAAATCTCTCTTGATTACATATCTCCCCACATCCAATTTCACTGTTTCTCATAATTCAATATCTCAATAAGCTTGTCCACATAAATGTTCTTAAAATATTTTAAGGTGCACCTGGGTGGCTCAGTCGTTTGAGGATCTGACTTTGGCTTAGGTCATGATCTCGCTTCATGAGTTCAAGCCCCACACTGGGCTCCTGCTGTCAGCACTGAACCTTCTTTGGATCTTCTGTCCCCCTCTCTCTGCCCCTCCCCAACTTGTGCGCATGCAGGCACGCATGCACTCTCTCCCTCAAAAATAAATAAACATTAAAAAACATTTAAAAAAGAATTTTTAAAAACTGCATATCCTCTTGTAGATGTTTCAACTGACTTTTTTATCATAAGTATAAATACTTGCAAAGAATACAATATTTGCATATGGAGATTTTAAAATAAATCACCAGTAACTGGATATGTATGGGTCTCCTGGTATGATGCTTTGAGAAGGGCACATCAGTTTTGTTGTATTCTTGCCCAAAATGTGTAATCTGAATTTACTTGTGAAGAAATATCATACAAACCCAAGAGATACTTTACAAAATAACTATCCAGGGCTTATTAACGATCTCAAGATTATGAAAGACAAGAAAGATGGAAGAACACTCTCAAATTAAAGATGACTAGAAACACATGACAGCTAAATGCAATGTATGATCAGGAATTGGATCCTGGACCAGGAGAAGGACAGAAATCAGACAACTGGAGCTATACTTGAAGAAGACTTAATAATTGGAACCAGAACAAGACAAAGTGGGATAAAATTTACTTTTGGCACATAGTGGCATTAGAATGAATATGAAAATCTGCTGTACTTTGAAGATAATAAGGTAGAAGAAATGATGGTTGAAGAAGTAGCATTGAAGTAGAGACAAGAAACGTGGGAACTTGTTTTGCATTGTCACCACTTATTTAGAGAAATGAAGTTATGATCAGAGTGGTTTTGACAGTGTTAGGAGACCAGGAAAAATTTTGCTGCTGATTTAGGACCTTGAGTATACAGCAAAATGAGTTCTGAGTAACTAAAGAAACCCTATTATAATTACAGGTTTGGAATAAAATTTGATTATATGGTTTTATGACTTTGTCTAGCAATACTTTGTGACAAGAGCAAAACAGATTGGGATAGAAACCTGGGGAAGGAATAAAGCATTCTAGCTTATGAAATTGATAATTTACAAATGGAAGTAAATTGATGATGTGGAAGATTTAAATTGCTACATTGAGCCTCACTGAAATGGCTAGTAATGGCTTAAAGTTTGGGATGGTAGCTAGAACTTCTATGGTTGGGAGAGTAAAATAGTCAAGAAGATGAATGTCATCATCAAGTTGATGAACAAATTTGAATTTCTTGTAAAGATGAAAGATAGACACCCTTATTTAGTTTTGCTCATTCTCAAAACTCCATGAAAATAATACTAAGTGAATATTTTAAAGACCTAAATCTATAAGAAAAAGACAATGCAAACAAAGAAAACAAGCAAAAACATAATGCAACCAGAAAGCAGACGGTTGAGTAACTGGTGAATGATACAGCAGTCTTGAGAAAGCAGAAACCTAGCCAATGGTTAAGAAAGCCTCGAAGCAATCAATTTACAATAGAGAAACAAAGCAGAAGTGTTGGGTCTAATCTCAGTAGCATTAGGAGACCAAGAAGTTGTCAGACCACCCAATCCCTTTCTACTTTTCCGCAACTGCTCCTGTTTAAGCCAGCAGAACACTAAAGCTGTAGTTCATTCTCTGGAGTGGCTAAACCAGAGGCACCAAGCACAGTTGAGGAAAGAGGCACTTGACTGAAAATGATGGATTCAAAGTTTATAAACTGAGTGTTAGTACCCCTCACTCATCTTCCACCACACGACAATTGGAATGGACCCCACAGGTAGATATTTTTGAGCTTTCTGTAGGGATTCTGATCAGCCTAGGTTAAAAAAATATAAAACTAAAATCAAATGTTCTTTTTAAAAATGTGTATTTATTTTTGAGAGAGAAAGAGAGAGAAGGGGAGGGACACAGAGAGAGGGGCACAGAGGATCTGAAGCGGGCTCTGCACTGAGAACAGAGAGCCCAATGAGGGGCTCAACCTCATGAACTGAATCAACTGTGAGATCATGACCTGAGACAAAGTCAGACACTTAACCCACTGAGCCACCCAGGCACCCCTAAAATCAAATGTTCTACATTGAAATGGCTCCAAAAATTCAGTCTACAATGAATAACTGTACTCAATAAGCCTACCCCTCAACCCACTCAGCACAAGCGAAGTTTCCAAACATTGTTTTACTGCTGTACTTACATATATGATCAGGCAGTCGAAAAACATCAGATAATAAAGGAAAGAATCTGATGTGCAGTGTGTTAAAAAGTATTTGAGCGGGGCGCCTGGGTGGCGCAGTCGGTTAAGCGTCCGACTTCAGCCAGGTCATGATCTCGCGGTCCGTGAGTTCGAGCCCCGCGTCGGGCTCTGGGCTGATGGCTCGGAGCCTGGAGCCTGTTTCCGATTCTGTGTCTCCCTCTCTCTGCCCCTCCCCCGTTCATGCTCTGTCTCTCTCTGTCCCAAAAATAAATAAAAAATGTTGAAAAAAAAAAAATTTAAAAAAAAAAAAAATAAAAAAAAAAAAAAAGTATTTGAGCAGAAAAAGCAACCTTAAGAGAGACTATGCAATAAGAAACTCGAGGAAAAAATACTTTCATTTATAAATTTAGGGAGAAAAGAAATATGGTATACAAAAAAAGAAAACTAACAAGTGACTTAAAAAACAAAAACACCTTTTGGGAATTAAAAATATGAGTGCAAAAAATTAATAACTTTCCAGAGGGATAGAATGGAAAGTTGAAGAAAACTCTCAGAAAGTATACTGAAAATGAAAGAGAGTAAGAAACCAAAAGACAGAAGGCAAATAAATGTAAAAGACCTGGCCTAATAGCCGAATAATGTGGGTTCCAGATGAGGGCCAATAAAAGGAGAGGAAGAAATTATCAAATAAATAATGTAGGGTACTACCATAATTTCAACATGTTTCCCAATTGAACAGTCCACTGGTTCTCCAGTAAAATGTGAAATAAGGGCAGTATTGAAAGTACGAGAGATTGTAGGAGAGGTTTAAGTTGAAGATTTTGGAGGAGGAAAAATTCCCAATGATACTAGAGTCAAATTGTGGCTTTGTTGCTTAGTAGCAAGACATAAAAGTAATTGAAGGTCCAGAAGCTGTGATGACAAAGTATTTAAAAGATCAGCATAGGGAGGATGCCATGAGCAGCTCCAACTTTTGGGAAGAACACTAATGAAAAAAATTCAGAAGCAAGAATTCAGTTTGCTGATGGACAGTTCTAATATGAGGGGGAAATTAATTTCATAGTTTAAAACTGAGGCACTAAGGCAAGTGCAAGTTGAAAACTTGTACTAAATTACAAAGAACACTGAAGCTAGAGGCTCACAAGTATCGAATACTAACATTCCAACACTTCCTCATGAGTCTGCTCCTCTAATTCATATGCCCATCTGCATACATGGTTTCTATAAGCCACAGAAGTGTTCTCATGGAGAAAGAAGGTTTTACCAGGTAATACAAACCAAAGTACAATAAAGAAAATTTTGACTCCCCTCCCCACCAACTACCACTGTAACTTTGTACTCATATCTGCCTTCCAAGGTAGAGACATAGCCAAGGATGAACATCCCATGAGAATCTCAAATCATACAAAGTAGATAATTGAGTATTGTTTTTTACCTCACACTTTTGATATCACCTTTATGTTTTTATCATTTTAATTAAAATTTGATGGAAGTATGAGATAAATTGCTTGGGTTTTTTGGTAATGGTTTCTTGGCTAACAATAATGAAAAACAATCCCCTCTTTCTCTAAAAGCTTTATTAGGATAGTTCAAAGTGTTGGGAGAAGGAGGCTAACATAGGTGGACTCTCACTTTACGCCTATGAGTCCATACCTAATATTTCTATGGTAGTAATAGTACTGTGTCCTGGGGTAATAGAGGCAAGCCTTATCTATTAATTTTAATCTTTTTTTAAAAAATGTTTATTTATTTTTTAGAGAGAGACAGAGTGTGAGAGGGGGAGGGGCAGAGAGAGAGGGAGACACAGAATCTGAAGCAGCTTCAGCCTGTGAGCTGTCAGCACAGAGCCAGTTGTGGGGCTCGAACCCACGAACTACGAGATCGTGACCTGAGCTGATGTTGGATGCTCAACTGACTGAGCCACCAAGGCACCCCATCTATTAATTTTAATCTTATCTATTGTTATCACTTTAACAAACAAGTGTAACAAATTGCTATGGGCATAAGAGAAATGAAATGAGAAAAAAGATTTTTAGATTCTGTCTTATTTATCATACTAAATGTACAAACAAAAAAAAAATGCTTAAGGAGTCATTGAGGGTGAACAAGTATGGATTTTCATCGTGGAGATTTTTTAATTATTCCCTAAAAATAACTACATTTTAATTGCCTAAGGAAAAAAAATCTACATATATAAGAACTATTGTGGCAAACGAAGCATTGTGATGAAGGAAACAAAAAGAAATTAAATTCAAATCAGAGTATTTGCTTAATAGCTTAAGCAGTTGCTAATGTTTATATATTACAATGTGAATTATAATGCTTAGATAATGAATTTGTTGCTTTTTGAAAAGTCATGAACATTTCAACTTGCAACTTCTCATACTAAACAGATATGCAAATATTGTTAAGATGATTGTCTATTTTACAATAAGGTTAATTTTGGTAAAAGGCACATTAACTCTATAATCATAATAGGGCTAATCAAGACCGGGTTTGATAAAGAAAGCAACAAAGGTAAATGCTAAAGAAAAGAAATAGCCAATTTAGATAATTTAGGCCAATACAATAATTTTTGTTTTTAAATGGAAGGGTTGGATTCTTTTGGCCCGTTGTAAAATGAAAAAAAGATGATTTCTTTTCACTTACCTTCTTTTGCAGAATTTATTAAATATATTCTGATTGTGTATTATTGTGTGCATGAAGATGTAAGGAAATCTTGAAATTAAATAGTTGCTCTCTAATGCTGAATATCTATTTTGCTAAAGTAATGTATTAAAATTTTGCAGACTATATTTACTTCAGTCCTGAGTCTTTCCATAAAATGATGATTATATTAAAATATTTGAAGGTACACAAATACTATATCCAGTGCACTAATTAGAAGCTAAATTAACTGTTCATTTTGATATATTTTTTAATTTCTTATTTATTTTTTATTTTTTTTAAGTTTATTTATTTTGAGAGAGAGAGAGAGAGAGCAGGCAAGGCGCAGAGAGCAGGAGACAGAAGGTCTGAAGTGGACTGTGCTGACAGCAGAGAGCCTGATGTGGGACTTGAACTCACAAACTCTGAGATCATGACCTGAGCCCCGGTTGGATGCTTAACTGACTAAGCCACCCAGGCGTCCCTGAAATGTTTTTAAAAAATAGAACATCATTCTGTGTAATTGTGAATATTCTCTATATTTCAGTCATAGAGAGAATTTTGAAGCTGGAAGGGACCTGAGATCTCAAAGGGTGCTATCTGTTCACATTTCCTAGGAGAGAAATAAAGTTTAGAGAAGCTACATAATTTAGCCAAGGTCACATAGTTAATAATAATTTCTGGAGATGTTATATAGTTTACATTTCACATGTTAAATCATACACATATGTACAACTGACAAAGCAAAAGGTTAAAATGATAGCATGGCTAGCCTAAAAACACACAACTATTTCATGGCAGATCTGGGGCTCAAACCTAAATATAGTATTCTTTATTGGTGCACATGTTTTAGAGTGCTTGGCTATGACCAAACTTCATTAATCTCGTGTAACTGAATATTTAGCCCAATCTTTTCCCTGAACTCCAGATGTTTATTTCCAATTGCCTATTTGATATTTCCACTTAAATTCTCAAAGACATCTCAAATTTAACAAATTAAGCTTGGATTTCTTTCTCTTCAGAGTGTTTTCCTATTCCCGCTCCACAGTCTTGTTCATCTCAGTCATTGGTACAGTCATGCTCCCAACTCTGTTGTTTAAGCCAGAAATTTAGCAGTCATTAAATTATCCCTTTTTCTCACCCTCCACATTCAAGCCATGTTGGCTCTACCTCTAAAATATGTCTTGAATGTGTTATATTTCCTCTGTTGCCACTGTCAGTTGTCTTACCTCTATTATCATCTGGTCACTACCACTACTATGATATCTTTTTCATTCCCCACACAACAGGTTCAGTTAGCTGCTTAGAGAATAAGTGAAATCATGTGACTTCTCTGCCAAGGAACCATGAATAGATTTTCTTACACTTAGAATTAAATGAAGCTACTTAGCCTATCTTATGAGGACTTACCTGATTTAACTGCACTTCATCTTTTAACAATCTCCTCATCACTCATAATTTTCTCTTTATCTTCTTTCAGTTTCTTGAACACTTAAAGACTTTATCACTTTGGGCCCTCAGCATTTCCTTTTGACTGGGGCATATTTTTCCCTTGGTTTTCTCTTGACATTTCTTTGGTAGATATTATCTAGTATGGCCTCAAATGTTGGGGACACTGTCTCCTGGTATTTGTAGCCTTGTGTTATGTTCTCCTCTTTAATAACTTTCTTCTAACCAGTATGATATCTCAACCTAGAGAAGATGTCACTTCCATCATTAGATTGCAAAGATTGTGACTTCCATCTTGCTAGAATACTCTTACCCTTGCTAGTTTTGTTGAAACAAATTGTCATGTTGATAAGTCCACATGGCAAGGACCTGAAACAGACCCCTGACCAATAGCCATCTACTGAAGTCTTCAGTCCAGTAACTGACACAGAACTGAATCTGGCCAACAATCACATAACAGGGCGTGGAAGAGGATCCTTCCCCGGTTGAACTTCCAGATGAAACCTTAGCTTTGACAGATACCTTAATTACAGTCTTGTGAGAAACCCCAAGGCAGAGGATCAAGCTAAGTTGATATAAAATGGTTGACATAAAGAAATCATGAGATAATAACTGTTGTTTTAAGCAGCTGATGCAAAAATAGTTATTTGATACATCTCCATATGGAAGTCTTGACCGAGTACTATAATGTAAGTCACCTGCTATCTCAACCATTCATTTAGTTTTAGTATCACCTATTAAAAATCTGAATTGATTTTTATCTATTCATCTCTGTACACTCTTTATTTGTCCAGGCTCCCCTACACAAGGGTGAGGTCTCTGAGGTTGAAGCGATTATCTGAATTATGCATAATAGTCTCCCTCTTTGTATCTTTCTGGCCCGGGGTGCTTATGGAGACTATATACTCATAAGAACCATAGACGTCTCATTTCAAAATATTGGAATTTTCCTCCATCTTCATCTTAGTCTAATGTGTACTTGATCTTCTGGAATAAACCTTTTCTTCAGCACCATGTTCTGAAGGGAGATACAGGCACAAAGTTTGATGTTAGATATACTTCACAAATATTACCTTTTTTTTATTGTCTATGCAAAAAAGATAAGGTGGTACATTGTTACCTGATGAATTCAATCAACATAGATAGTAGTCACTCTGGATAATTCATGCCTCAACAATTGCCTGTTTCTGACTTGCAGGGAGTTATTTTTTGCTTGGTTAATCAGGATAATTGCTTTATATTTCCACTTCGGTTTGCTTTTGTAGACACAGTCAGACACTAGAAGGGCTAAACCTACCCTAAACCCTTCAGGTAGTTCAGAGGGCTTCCATCTTGCGTGCAACTCCGTGGAATATTGCTTCTTCTTCTTTTGGGAATACTTGCAACTTAAGTGTCTCAGCAGTTGATGTAAAGCAGCTGTCAAAATTATCTGATTCTACATTTTTAAAGCACCGTATAATTGTCATAATGCATTCAAGTCTTTGCTCACAATTACTTTAACTAATTATGAGCAGATTTATAACCTTCAAGCTCAATGGAAAATGTTGAATTATTTTATTTATTTCCTTTGTTTATAGTTTTTCCAGAAAGTTGTCTTTTCAGTGTGATCTAATGACTACACATGTTTCCCATGGCTCTCTGTTTGACCTACCTGTTGATACACTTTTTTTTGCCAAATGACAGTCTCAATATGTCAACAATTTAATTAAAAAGTTGAACTGAACAAAAACATATTGGTAGCTCATCAGAAATATTACCATTTTCTACACTGTTATATTTTGTTTTCTTTCATTCAATCCATTCACAAAATGTAGCAGATAGAGTGAATTGAATATGGACCTTAATTTTGCCCCATGGTAGTAGAACCAAGAACTGAGGGGTAGGAAAAGCACATTTATAAAAATTGTACATGTTATATTTCTATATCCAAATCATTTGATCTATGCTCCCATCATAAGAGAGAATGCTGTGATTGCATTTGCATTTTGATTTTATAAGAGGATTCCTAAAAAACTGTAATTGTACAGTATTTTTAACTACTCCAAAATCATTGTCTTAGTTTTTCACTTAACTGAATTGCAAGTCTGAATTTCTCCATTGTCAAAATTCACCTAACATGTTGAAAGGGGATAGGTAATAACTTCAAGCATTTCATTTTTGCCACATTTTTCTTTTTTGGATTGTAATGAAGAAAATCCATTCAATGTTTAGTTGAGCATATTTAAATAAATTATTTGCTTTATTAATAACATTTCACATATAGCTTTTAGGTTATCAGTTATATTAACTGTATGATGTAGGTAATTTTCACTAATAAGAGTAGAAAGGAAATCTGATTCAGTTTTGAATGACTCTGTGACACAACCTTTTCTGTGCAATAAAATCTCTGGTATAAATAGTGCCAAAATAAATACTGAGGACACACATACAGAGGTCTCTTTGATGTGTGGATAGTTGGGATAGTGATCAAAGCTTTCCCAACACATTCAAAACCTCTGTCACCAACAGAAATAAATGAAGCAGAGAATTGAGACCTAAAATTTAGCCATTTGGACTAAAATAATAGTAAAAAAGTTGATTTTTGATTTTTACAAACATTGATATTAGTCACTTAATTGTTTCTAAGACTTTTTGAATTTTTGTGTTTTTTTTGTTTTTATTCATTTGTTATTATTATTATTATTATTATTATTATTATATTTGGACCATAATATCTTTCATTTACTTTAATTATATAAGACAGCCAAAATGTGGACAGGAGAAATGACTTTCAGGCAGTTCCCAGGGCAGAGATTTCATAATACCCTTTGTCATAGCAAATGTGGTAGGAAACAGAATATTATTCTTTTCTACAGTTGGGATATTACTCCTTTATAATAAAATGTTAATAAAATTATTGTTTAGTTTACATCTTCTAACACATTAAAAACAATACTCTTCCAATAGTTTATAGCATTACTTCTCAAGACCGAATTAGAAATTTAGCACTCAATCAGAAATGCTAAATTGCTCAAGATATATTAAGGTATACCAAAATTTCACAATTTCCTGAAACCTATATATGCTCCAAGGCTCACTATAATTTCTCATATCTGAAAAATGTTACATGATGAAATTGTTATAGTTATAATTTTTCCTGGAATTTTAGGATGAACAAAATAAATTCTTTTATTCCTTTATTGATTTCCCTGTAGAACCAGTATTTTTTTCTTCTCTTTTTGGTGTTGAGCCTGAGGGATATGGAAGGGATGAGTAAGAAAACTCAGAGTGACCAATGTCTGATGAAAGTATAATACTTTAATTTCCCCTCTTGAAACTACCATTTTTTTTCTCATTTTATTGAAATGGGAATTGAAATCAATACTCTCTAAACCAAACATCCCCTTTACTTATCATAATGGGTATGCTGTTTAATGTGATGTCTTGTTGTCCAGTCTTCCCCAGATACTTTCCTCCCATTTTTCATTTTTGAAGTGTTTGGAAGTTAATGAAGCCCTCTGCATGGCTCCTGTCTTCAGAAAATGCTTCTATAGAACAGGCTTCCACCCTGTGTTCTAATCTCCTTTGGTACAAATGGTCAGCGGGGCATATATTTTTGCCCTGATGCTTTATTTTTTGAACGTTTTTATATAGCTGGAAAAGGCTAGACCCCCATGGAATCTTATCAAAACACTGCAGAGTGCTCGAATGCATCATATTATTGGTATTAATAAGATGAAAAATTAGCCACTGCAATAGACACTGGGAAATGTTTCAAATCACAGAGAGAGGCTTTCTTCAGGATAGAGCTGAAAGAAAATAGGACAGCAGGGAAATAGATCTGAGGAGGTTTTTTAAAGTATGGAAATCAAATAAAGCTTTTGGTGAATAATAGTTTCCTATTGGACTAAATTAAAATATGTATGTACACGGTGTATTTGTGTAAGAGTGTATGTGTGTGGTGTATGTAAAGGCAATAAAGGATAGGTCTCCACAGGACAATTAAGTTGAGAACTGAAGTAACTTTAAGCTGGGAATATAATTAATAAGTCTAAGTGTTTTTTTTTTCAAATTCTTTGTGAATTCCCTCAGTTATTCATTTATATATTGATATTCTGAACATAAGAAGTTATATGAGTAGGTTTTTATTTAACTACAAATTAGACTGACAAACATCTTAAATCGGATTGCTACTCAAACAAAATCAAGTAAACATTTAAGGAGATTAGTATGGATTTTTACTTCCAAAATTGCTATTAAAAAGTGCTTCACTGAAATCTTACTTTGTTTTTAGATAGAACTCTACATAGTCCAAATAGATGAGAAGGTTGCCAGATCCATTTTATCTCTAGGTAAAAGCAATGGGAATTGAAACATTTTAGAAAAACCAAACTAATAGCTGATAGATACATTCCTTTTTCGTCAACTAGACTGCAAATTGAGACACAACTTGATATATTTTATTTCCCCTTAGATGCCTCCTATAGTGTAGGTATTGAGAAAGTAAACTATAATTGTTATTTACCAGTGTTTTTTTTTTTTTTTTTTTTTTTATTTATTTTTGGGACAGAGAGAGACAGAGCATGAACGGGGGAGGGGCAGAGAGAGAGGGAGACACAGAATCAGAAACAGGCTCCAGGCTCCGAGCCATCAGCCCAGAGCCCGACGCGGGGCTCGAACTCACGGACCGCGAGATCGTGACCTGGCTGAAGTCGGACGCTTAACCGACTGCGCCACCCAGGCGCCCCTACCAGTGTTATTTTTAATGTTTATTTTTGAGAGAGAGAGAGATAGAACGTGAGTTGGGGAGGGGCAGAGAGAGGGAGACACAGAATACAAAGCAGGCTCCAGGCTCCAAGCTGTCAGCAGAGCCTGATGTGGGCCCCAAAATCATGAGCCATGAGATCATGACCTAAGCCAAAGTTGGACGCTTAACCAACTGGGCCACCTAGGTGCCCCTAAACTATAATTGTTTGGAGAATGAATGAAAAAGCCCCTGGAAACTAGATTGAACATTTTTCTTTACATTCACAGATGTAAATCCTCTCCAAATGCTAATTAAAATGTTACTTCACATAGTTACTGAGTCCAAGTATCAGTAGACGGTAGCTATGCATTGCTCAAACTTGGAGGTTGACAGCAATAACGCTGAGAGAGGTGAAATGTAAGAGAAAGAACAATCACATGTATGACAGAACTGGCACCAACACATACAATCTATTTACTGGCTCAAGGAGTGATCTTCTCCTGGGTGAAGAATAAATACAAAAATAGGAATCTAGTAGTATCGAAAGAAACAAAACAAAACAGAGTAAAGCAGATGCCAGAGCAGGATCCTATATTGTTGCTATGCAGCCTTGGGAGAGATAAAGAAATGGAGGCAAAATACATTGAGTCCTGGGAATTTAAACTCTAACATCTATTGTGAGGGGGGAAGGAGTGGTGAATAATTCTAAGTACTTATATGAGAAGGACTGATAAGGCTAGGGGAGAATATTCTACCTCATTTAGATGTGCATGTGAAGTTAATATGGGTGCTTATGGACTGGAAAAGAAAAGGAGATTGAGCCCAATTCCTTTGGGCAAATGAGAAATTTCTAAAGTCTATGTAGATGATTTAAGAAAAAAAGATGCCTGCATTTTTCTAAATTAGTCATGCAAATCACTCTATTCTCTGAAACAATAGCAGTAAAATCTCTTCTTCTATAATCTCTATTGCATTTGATGTCAGCGCCGTCTACCTTGGAAAGCTAAAGGACCATCTTTGACTTTGCCTTGACTTTATCATTGGTCACATGCTACTAGCTATACAGGGTTTTTACAGTAAAAGAGAATTTAGGGAAGTTTCAGTATATAATTTCAAAGCTAACTGCTTTTTTTGTGAATTATAATTCATCTGGAGACTCTCTTTTATTTAATCTCATTTCTTCTTCATGGCCTTCAGTTAGGTTATTATTAGCCTTATTTTAAAGAAGATAGTTTGCTTGCCTATGGTGACATAGCTAGTAAATAATATAACCAAGATTATGATCCAGAAAAGTAATTCCATGTCTGACATTCTTCTCTTTTTTTCCACTCTTTGCTGATTAATCAGAAAACAAAGTTGATGGAGAAGCCACCATCTTGAATCTTAGCAGCCAGCCCATCAGAGGTAAAAGAAAGCTCTGGAAGTATTTTCGGTGTGCACAAATGTTAAAATGTGCCTTAAGTTTTAGGTATTTTCATAGCATCAACATATGAGTATTGTCTAATTTGATTGTCAATAAAATCTACCACCAAATGGGTAGGGTTGAAAAGCCAGTATATACTTGAATTACATCTGGGACTAAAACATCACATTGACTATTTTGTATTTAACCAATCATAGCAAGGGAACAAACAAAACAAATCCTATGGGAACCAATCTCAGAAGTGGGAGTTCTCATTACAGATATAGAAACCTTGAACTTCCATAGCTTGCTGGTTCTTGCTCCTACTGGAGAGTTGAATGTCGTCCCCTCATTCTTCTAACATTTCAAAGAGTTCAAATCTCTGGCCACCACAGAGATGAGAGCCTTCATACTGAATACAATCCACATTGACAGTGTAGGCAGCTGCCAGAGAAAGAGAAAACTTTTATACTATCAGAAAACTGTGTATCACTGGTTGGGGGCTTGGAATAAAAGGGAACAAAGTCTAGAGATTAAGGCCCTGTGTTCCCTTTACTTCTAGCCCAAAAGTGTGTGTGTGTGTGTGTGTGTGTGTGTGTGGACTAAATAATTTAAATCTTGTAGATTGGGGTAGGTTTTTTGTTTTTTTGTTTTTTTGTTTTTTTTTGTTTTGTTTTGTTTTGTTTTTTTGTTTTTAATACTCTACAGCAGTTCCTTATGTCAAAAAAACCTATAATAAGTAAGTTATTTGGAACGGTTAATTCTGGCCAGTTTCCACTTACTTTGCTAAAGGTATTTTAACATTGTGACTCAGTTAATTATAGGTCTTATCCCACATAGCATTGGCAATTTTGCACTGATAATAGAACGCTCTAACTCAGAAGGGACTTACATCACCTCCACACATGACTTGTTGGATATAATTAATCCCGTCAAACCACAAGATGGCCAGGAAGTAAAATCTCGTTATGTGCTAGAAAGTGGAAAGGACTGGGAATATTTGGCAAACATTAGTAATGACTACAACACACCAATAGTCATTCCACTGCCTGAAATTTATATTAAATTTTGTCCACGTGTGAACTCAGCTTTGGCACTGGCAGAAAGAGTTTTAAAAGTCAGGTTATCCACCAATTTGTTCTCATTTTATGTCGCAATTTGCTGGATTTCTGATTCCTCCTGTATTCCTAATGCCTGGTGCCTACATGGTCCTTAAACTGCATCTTGTTCTCTCCAAACAAAACTCTTTCATATCTTCCCCAGCCCAGGATAACATTGCCCAGAAAGCCCTGCTGTTGTCCATGCTCCAGCATCAATTTCTTCCTAATATATTTGTTTCCTGGTCTCATAACACACAGAATTTCCAAGTTGAATTTTCACAATACTGCTATTTCACATGAGGGCACACACCTCCAATAGTATTCTGAGAATCTCTAGCAGCAGAGTTGGCTGATGGTAAAGTATTTCCAGGCAGGAAGGACATACTGGGTCATGATTATATAGCTCTGACAGGGACGTTTTGAAACTCTTTGACTAGATACAGAGATGAAACTCCAAAATTCTGCCATTTTCAGTGAATGTATTATTATACTCCATCCAGAGAGTAAACTCCTCACAAAGATTCCATGGTTCCATGAATAAGCTGGAGCGGTAGGTCAAATCTGAATGCCTGCCAGAGAAACTATTGAAAGTTTCTTACTTTCCTCCAGTCAGAAAGGAATCTAGGCTCTGTGGAGAATCAGTTTTGGTTCTCTTTATCTGCACACAAATTATAAAGCATTGGATTAGGTTACTGCCTAGAACTGGATAGTCTTTTTTCATCGCACAGCTCACCGAAGTGAGCTCAAATTGTTTATCAAACTCATCCCACATCTTAGTACTCAAAATTTATATAATCTGAGAAATTAATGCATAGAGGTTTGTCAATTCATACATTAAAAAATAGTTTTCTTCTTGATTTTCTAAGAAAGCACAGTCCAACAGAAATACAAAGTAACCTACATATGTAATTTTATATTTTTAGTAACCAAAAAAGACATGACTTAATTTTAATGATATATTTTATTTAGCACAATGTATTTAAAATATCGTTTCAATATGCAATCAATACAAAATTTTTCAATGAGATACTTTTGCATTCTTTTTTTGTTTGTACCAAACCTTTAAATTCTGGAGTGTATTTTATGCATAGAGCATATCTCAAGTTAGATTAGACACATTTCATCTGCTCAGTAGCTACAGATGCTTAGTGACTGCCATATTGACATTGCTGTTCTGGTAGATTTCCCAGTCATTTGAGAAAGCCTGTTTCTCACCATTTAAGTTATCACTTGTGTATAATTTAATCTTGAATAAAAAAAACCCAACAACACAACATATCCTGTGACAGTGCCAGCACACAGCAAGTGCTCAATAAATGTTTACTAAATTGTTTTAAACTTCAATTTACAAATATTTACATTTTTATTTATCTGCAACTATGCACCAGGTACTTTTTCAATCACTGGGGAATTCAGCAGTAATAAAAATAGACAAAATGCTCTCATGGAATTTAACTTTTGGTAGTTGATTTCTTTAAGCTGATGCCAACTATAATTACAAAATACAGAAACATAGCATCTAGTGAGTCAATAGTATGTGTTTTAAATAGATTTCCTAATTATCTTCTCTGTTTGTGATCTCCATTGTTCTACCTATTGCCCATCATTTATCACTCTCTGGCTTCTTAGAATCTTTTACTATAACATCACACACAAGCTTACCTTCATTAGAAGGTCTGCAGCTTCTTACTGTTTTTAAAAAATAATTTTCTGGTGTTCCTAGGCATTTGAGCTTCTCAAACATTTGTTAGGCCTCTACTCATAATTCAATGTCAAGTTCAATTGGTCTCTCATCCATGAAGATTTTTCTGATCCCCATTGTCAGTTATTTAGTCTTTATTCCTTACTCAACAAGATTTTGTGTGGGTCTCTGTGATGTCACTTATTATGGACTTCCATTATAAGTTAATTCCTCTCCACTGGACCTTTATTTACTCACTGTAGCTCTTGTAACTAGCAGAAAAACTGGCATATGATGGATGCCCAGAAAGTGTGTGTAAGATAGATGGCTAGTGCACCTGTCCCCTATTTTACTCCCTTATGTTCTCTCCTGATCCAAAGGAATCTGCATTCATGGGTTTATGTGGCACAACCTACCTACTGATATTTTTGCCTTTTATCAGGGTTCCCATGTGTCGATTAAAAAGAGTTGCTAGAATGGGGAGTTAGCATCCAATTATGAGGAAACACTCAGAGAAAGGCTGAGACTATCATTCTATATTTACAGTGTTCTCTTCTCCCCACGAGAACCATTCCTGAACTTGTATCCAAGTCATAGTCCATTCTATTTTCAATACCTCCATTGTTTTCTGTGTATCAATGTTTCTTAGGTTTAGTGGTTTTCCAATGCTAATTTAGGAAGAATATTTATAAACTATTGTCTACAATTTGAATAAAAATAACAAACCATGGCCCACCCAGTTTTGATGGTAGAATTACTTAACATCTTGATAAGGCATTAAACACAAGAATGCTTTTATAAAGCTTTATTATATTTCATCCTTGTATCTAGACTTCTGATTAAATGCAATTCAACCACAGTATCCTAAGAGAAGTTGTATTCCTTGCCTGTGACATTATCATTGTGTGATGTGTTGCTTTTTTTTTTTTTTTTTTTCCCTCATGAATGAGCTCCTCTTCAGGACTCAAGGAGTTTGTGTCTGTGGTTCTAATATTTTACCACTAGATGGTAACACAGATTTACCTACCAAAACATAGGATTTTCTTTTCACCTTAGTGTGATATAGGTATGCATGGGGTCAATCTCAATTCTGTCATTGTTTAGGAAATTACTTTTAAATTGCTGAAATAGGGGCGCCTGGGTGGCGCAGTCGGTTAAGCGTCTGACTTCAGCCAGGTCACGATCTCGCGGCCCGTGAGTTCGAGCCCCGCGTCAGGCTCTGGGCTGATGGCTCGGAGCCTGGAGACTGTTTCCGATTCTGTGTCTCCCTCTCTCTCTGCCCCTCCCCCATTCATGCTCTGTCTCTCTCTGTCCCAAAAATAAATAAAAAAATAAAAATAAAAAAATAAATTGCTGAAATATAAATTTTAGTGGAAATATATATATATTGATTTAGAGACAAAGTTAACAAATAAATGAAAAGCATATAATCTGATCCAACAAGAAACTAATAGTATTTTTTTCACATATTACATCTCAGTTTCTTTGTTTTCCTTTTTTGTTTGTTTTCATCAAATAAAGAGGTGCCTCTTTAAATTTATAGTCTTTCAAGAAGCCATACTGAGCATTTCCTTTAGTTCACCAGTCTCTAACACTAAGATTTTAATTTCCTGAATACAGATGGAAAATATAGACCTTGGCAAAATCAATTAATTAATCAATTTATTTATTTATTTATTTATTTATTTATTTATTTATTGGTTTTTAGCCTTTTTAATTCTTTTTTTTTTAAATTTACATCCAAATTAGTTAGCATATAGTGCAACAATGATTTCAGTAGGTTCCGTAATGTCCCTTACCCATTTAGCCTATCCCCCCTCTCACAACCCCTCCAGTAACCCTCTATTTGTTCTCTGTATTAAAGAGTCTCTTATGTTTTGTCCCCCTCCCTGTTTTTATATTATTTTTGTTTCCCTTCCCTTATGTTCATCTGTTTTGTCTCTTAAAGTCCTCATATAAGTGAAGTCATATGATTTTTGTCTTTCTCTGACTAATTTCACTTAGCATAATGCCCTCTAGTTCTAGCCACGTATTTGCAAATGGCAAGATTTTATTCTTCTTGATTGATGAGTAATACTCCATTGTATATATGTACCACATCTTCTTTATCCATTCATCCATCAATGGACACTTGGGCTCTCTCTATACTTTGGTTATTGTTGATAGTGCTGCTATAAACAGAATACCTGTATTCCTTGGATAAATACCTAGTAGTGCAATTGCTGGGTCATAGGGTACTTCTATTTTTAGTTTTTTGAGGAACCTCCATACCGTTTTCCAGAGTAGCTGCACTTTTGGCAAAATTTATTACGTGGTGGGAACAATAGAAACAAGAAATCAATGTCATGTCAAATGGCATTTTCTAGCCAAATGAACTTAAAAATATGCAAGCTTCTTAGTGGTGCATGTAAAATCCTTACATATAATTGATGATAGATAAATACTAATTCTCTGCTTATTTCAGTTTTCTTTTCCTTTTTCTTAAGGATCTGAAAATACAGTCAATGGTTTCCTTTTCTATCCAACAATGAAAACGTAAGTCACTTCTCTCAAATTGTCTTTCACTGGATCCTTCCCAATACCCAAAGAGAATATAGAAAATAGCCAAGCCTCTATTGATGTGAAACATACCACTTAAGGCTTTCTAATTATCCCATGTGTTCCCACATCTCAAAATGTATTTTTAACAGGGTTCCCCTGGAGAAAACACCTTAAGCCTAAGAATTAATCCAATAGTGGCATTCCAGATAATTGCCTCTTCAACCAGATTATAAGCTTATGGGGAGAATGGGTAATAACATGTCTTTTTGATATTTGCTCAGATTTTCAGCACTAATCACTCAGGAGAGCACCCAGAAAGCTCTCCCTACAGTGGGTATCAATGAGAAAGTGGTCGATGTTCTTTAGCAAGTTTAGTAAAAATTCAAATTTAACGATTTGAATAATTCCGGGGCGATAAATTCAAAATTTAAGAAACCATAGGGGAAGAAAAAAGTTTTCCTTGATCCTCTTAGGGTCCGTGGTAAGGTCTGAAAATTAAACTGACAAAGCCAGACTAACAGGAGAAAGGCATATACATTAATGTAAGTTTTACATGACATAGGAAACTTCATAAGAAAATGAAGACCCAAAGAAAGAGCTAGATCTGAATGTATTTGTGCTATGTTTGATGATGAATGGACAGTTGTGGGTAAATACAATAGGTTAGGGAGTATGAGGTAATGTAGTAAACTGGAGAAAACTTAGCAATGCCTATTTGTTGCCATTTTTCTTAGCATCCCTTTGTCTTCAGAGGTAAGGATATTCCTTTCCTCTGGGTAGAGGGAGAGCATCTCTCACATGAAGGTTTTATGACTTGTCTCAGGGGAGAAGGAAGAAGGAATGTCAGAGTGACCTTCCTGATTCTGCTGTTTTCTCAAACTCCTTCAGCTTAAAATATTCAACATGCCAAAATGTCAAATTCTGGGGTTGTATACCTCAAACCCCATCATAATATTTATTGATATAGAGTCTGCATTATCATATCACATTTAAATCTGTTTTGAGTAGAATGCCTCATTCTAAACTGGAAGGAGGAGTTTCAGACTATAACATTAAATTAGATTTAAAAAAAATAAAATTAATGATACATAATTTACCAGTTTTCTTTATGTTCACCCATATTGTTTTTACACATGTTTATTTTGGACACTCTATCAGCTTTCCTCAAATCAAAATATGTCTTATGCAAATAGAAAATAAGCAATTGCTGTATGGATTTTACATCTTTGCCAGCAATGTATGCAAGTCCTGGTTGTCCAACTCCTCATAAAAATTTTGGCATTGATGATTTTTTTTTGTAGGAACCATTTGAATTATAAGAAGCATAATAATATTATTGTATTGTGGTTTTAATTTGCATTTCCCTAATGACTAATAATGTTGAACACTTTTTCCTGTTCTCCTTGGCCATTTATGTAGGGGAAAAAAAAGTTCTCCTCAATATTCTTAATGTCCTTGCCTGGGTCTGAAAATTAAACTGACAAAGGTAGATTAACAGGAGAAAACATACACATTTTACTGGATTTCCTCAGGTACATGGGAACCTTCATAAGAGAATAAGGTCTCAGAAGGGCCCAGATCAGGAAGCTGTTCTACCTTTTAGGCAAAGAAATAATAAACTTGTGAAGAATTGATAAGACAGAGGAGTTGGGGCTAAGAGTAGAAGAAAATGTTGAATAAGTAACTCGGAAGATAAGGGTTCATTTAACAAGTGTTTGTTTGTATAGTTTTTTCAGCCCCAAATTCCCCATCTCTGGTGATTAGAATGTCTTCCATCCTCTTGGTACAGGCAAGATACTTGTCACATAGGTGTTTTATGACCTGTTTCAGGGAAGAAGAGTGAGGCAGAGAGAAAGGTCAGAGAAACTTTCCTACTGCTGCTATTATCTCAAAATCCCCCAGTTTAAGATATTCAGTGTGCCAAGGTACCATAATTTGGGGATAACATGTCCTGAATCCCATCAATAATTTAAAAAGGATTCAAAGTATATTTTGCAAAATATTAATACATATTTTTTGCGTGGTTTCCCTTAAAAAATAACTTAAAATTTGTATTTGTGCGGTACTATAGTTTCCTGCTTTCTCTCTTGAGGGATCTCTGTCTCCTACTAAAAATCCCTTGCATATCTCTGTTTATCCTTGCCCTTTTCTGATCTGCCCTGAGTGGCGTTAAAGGAGAGGTTGCATTCCATTCTGATTTTCATTCATGTTTGGCTGTTTCTTGCTTGAATTAGGTCTGAGTACCTCTGGTTAAATTAGATTAGCAATAACCCCTTGACTTGAGACACTGCCATATTTCACTTTCAAACACCCTTCTCTTGGGGTAGTTTACTATTCACATAATATATATTTTGTTCTCGTAGCCTACAAATATAATGATAAATCTATGTTCCCCTAAACACATTTATGAGAAAACCTAGAAATCAGTGTGGTAACATTTTTCCTTATTTATAGCAAGTGGTTTGCATCACTAGACAAGTTTTAAAATTGGTTAGGCTCAAAATAAGTGAATGGATGAAAATAAAGTCTGCAGATTAGCACATGCTTCCATTTATTGAGAACCTGAGTATTTTCCTTGTGTTTCTTCCCTTAGGGTGTAAGCGATGCTGCTAAAGCATGGCCACAAGCTTGAGCAGGGGGGTGGAGGGGGAGGTTGCAAAGAAGGTTATAAGACTCCCAAGTGCTTCTCCACACTGCCTTAATAATTTCCAGTTCTGTTTTTGATTTGGGTCAGGCTGGAAAGATATTATACCTGAGAATGAAGGTGGATAAACACTTTGTTTCTCCTGCTTCATTGCTTTAACCATCTAACTTGTGAACCTCAAGGTTACTGGCACTATTCCAAAGTTCAAAGTACAACATAAAATCCTGAGTGACCATTCATGTAAAGCCTGTTGAAACAGCACCGATTGTCTTAAAAACCAGGTTGCTATTTTGGGGAATAAAACAAGGAGGAAGAAATTCCACCAATAGTTAATACATGTAGGACAATTTTTAACATTGCAAAAAAAAAAAAAAAAGAATTCCTTCATCATTATCACGGAACAATTAGAGCCCAAATCAACATAATAGGAACCAATCATGGATACAGAACATCTAGAGAATGATGTTGATTTTGGAGTATAACTAGAGTCAACACAAAATACTTTAAGTTAGCCAATGACAGAATCTATAGCAAACAGCAAAAGTGATCAAGGAGACTAATGTGTATACTCAGGACTCAATTATTGAATGCTTAGTATATAATAAGCATTGATGAAATATGAATGTTTTGTATGAAAGGTTTAGGACATGCAACCCCAAAATATGGCACATAAGTGCATTGGATGTTTTAAATTGAAGAAATTGAGAAATGGCAGGTCCAGGAAGGACTCTCTGACCATCCCCTGAAGCAGGTCTTTGGATTCTTATGTGGAAGGTGCCTGTTGATACCTCAAGGTAAAGGGGCATCCTTATCTCCTAAGACTAAAGGACACAGAGCAGAATCTGAAGGAACAGGCCTTGCCAAGTTTCCCCCAGTTCACTACACTACCTCAGACCCTTTGTCCTGTCATATGTTTCCACAACTCTCTACTCTTCCTCAGACTTAGCACAAAAATACTCAAGTTTAACCATTTCTTTGGAACTTCATTTCCTTATGAAGTTTCCTGTGTTGTGTAAAACTTGTATTAAATATATTTGTATGCTTTTCTTTTGTTAATATGTCTTTTGTTACAGGGATTCCAGTCAAGAACTTAAATGTTTATTTATTTTTGAGAGAGAGAGAGAGAGTGCTAGTGCTCGCGGGTGCAAGTGGGGGTGGGGTGGGGACAGAGGATCTGAAGTAAGCTCTATGCTGACAGCAAGAGCCTGATGCAGGGCTCAAACTGATGAACTGTGAGATCATGACCTGAGCTGAAGTTGGATGCTTAACCGACTGAATCACACAGGCATCCCAAGAACTTAAAAAACGTAAAGGAAAACATAATTTCTTTCCCTATGTGTAAATATCTTTCATAAACAGTTTTATATAATCCATTTATAACCACCACCATATGTGGTGGTTCTCACTTACAACTAAGCAAACTGACACTTCAGGATCCTCTGTATTGTGTTCAGTGGTTCTTAGTCCTCAGAAGCTGACCTGGGATTTGAACTCAAGTGCACAGAGAATCTGATATCGCCATTCTTAAGTAGCCCAGTTCATCCTGGAATTTTCCTTTACTAAATTTGAAAGCTGTTTCCTAATTTGTGCCTCAATCTCTCAATTGTTGTAGAAGGATAACAGGCTTGAATTATATTAAAATTGATGGTAATGTAAAATGGTGTACTTCTCAAAATATTCAAAATAGAATTACTGTATGATTTATCAATTCTATTCCTCCATATATACCCAAAATAAATGAGAGCAGGGTCTCAAAGAGATATTTGTATACTCCTGTCCGTAGTGTGTGGGGGGAAAAAAAAAGAGATATCTTCTATCTTTCTTCATTCTCAGCTGTAGCATAGACAGATTAACAAAAGAAAAGCACACAAGTTTATTAACATGTGTACCTCATACATACACGGGAGACCCCCCAGAGAAAAATGAGGAACTCTCATTTAGAGTTCAGGCTTAAATACCCTCTTCAGCTAAAGACTAAAGAGAGAAAAGTTAAATAGAAGATAAATACAAATTTGAAAAGGAAAAAAAAAAAAAAACAAAGAGAAGGGTATGGGGAAGCCAGTTATAGAGAGGTCACCAGAAAAAGTGCTAAACAAAAAGTAAGATTTGTTATGCAGATTTAAATCCACATCTTCTCCATTAAGAGTTTGGGTTTGCTTGTTTTTGGTTTTATTTGTTTGTTTTATGTGCCTTAGTTATCTTTCTCTTCCTGGTACAGAGAGGGAGACACACAAATGAAGATGTTCTTTATAAATGTAAATTTACCTCACTAAAGGTTAACTTCTCTGTTTCCAGAGCTTCTCCTAGGTCTACTGCGTGTCAAAAAAAAAAAAAATCGCTCTCCCCAAAATTCATATGCCAAAAATACACATCTGCCGATGGCATGTTCTGGCACCCTTCCACAGCAGCGTTATTCACAATAGCCACAAGATGGAAGCAACTTGTATCCATCCATAGATGGATGGTTAAGCAAAATGTTGTATATAAACACACAGTGGAATATTATTCAGCCTTAAAAAGGAAATTCTACCATGTGGGACAACACGGATGAATCTTGAGGACATTATGCTAAGTGAAATAACTCAGTACTCATACTTTCACTTATGAGTGTGAAAATAAATTAAAGGAAACCTTCTTTAAAATGGGACTTGGGAAGCCTGAAAGAGTAGTTCTCACACACATATGCTCATTGCAGTGTATATAGCTAGTACGAAGAACGAAGGTAAAAATTATTTGACAAGGGAAGACATTTTATTCACATAGGAATTTTATCTCCTGCTTTTATGAAAAGGAAGAGCCTTCCCTACCACAGCTTGTAGCAATTGATAAACTGCTACAACTTCAAACTCTTGCTCTTCAATAAACTTTTGCTCAAGACAACCCTGCCCAGGGTCCTTCTAGAACCTAATTAAAGCTGATGTTTCCTTTATCTCTTTGGACTTGACTTTGGTTCCCCATGGTTTGCTTGTTTCAAATTGCAATTCCTCTGCTGTCCCTGAGTAAACTTATTTGCTAGTAAAATAACTGGCTATTTTATTTTTTAAGTTGATATGAGATATAGCCAAACTCACAGAAGCAAAAAAGGAGGATAATGGTTGCCCGGGGTGGGGGAAGAGGAAAACGAGTCATAGAGAGTTTCAGTTCTGCCAAATGAAATGTGTTTTGGAGATTGGATGCACAATAAGAATGTATTTAACAGTACTGAACTATACACTTAAAAGTGGTTAAGATTGCTAACTTTGTTATATGCATTTGAAGTACTATTTTTAAATTAATTATTATAGTACCTGGCTCCATATTAGGTGACCAATAAGTACTAGCTATTCTTTTTTCTATTGGTTTCTTTTGAATATGGTTAATTTCATTTAGGTCCCAGAATATGGTAGATTTAAGTGAACTAACTAAATTGAATTTCTGAGCCATCCACCATGAACATTTCAATAAATTACTATTATTAATAAGGCCACATCTGCATGTCTATTAAGACTCACATTTTAACATCACCTTTTTAATTCCCTCAGCAAGTACATTAAAAATAAATGTTCAGTTTAAAGTGGCAAATGGATATAGTTCCCTATAAATAAATTGCAGAGAACAACTACTGGAAAAAAGCAAAGAGAAAGACTAACATTGAGGGCAAATTTCATGTAAAATATCCAAAAGCATTGAACTTAATAGATATTTAAGCCTTGGTGTGGGCAGTTGGGCCAAACAAGCTATGTGGACCTGTTTGGTTTGGCATAAATGAAGTTTAAAAATATTTTAGATTAAAAATGAATTTGATTAGGACAAGTATTATCAAGTTTACTCAGAAACCTCTACACTGGTACCCTCAGCTCCAGACTCTTCCTTGTTTTAGATCACAGATTTTTGTTAAATACATAGTTCCTGTGAACATTTGATTTTGCCACCTTTGGTTTCTGGATTAACCTTAGAAACTGTGTCAAAAACTGTAAATATAAATAATTTTGAAATATCTAAACTTTACAAAAACTTTTGTAAACCTTTAAAATTATTTATTATTTGGAGCACCTGGCTGGCTCAGTTGGTTAAGCATCTGACTCTTGATTTTGGCTGAGGTCATGATCTTACGTTTCTTACAGATCTTATGGTTCAAGCCCCATGGTGGGTTCTGACAGTGCGGAATCAGCTTGGGATTCTCTCTCTCTCTCTCTCTCTGCCATTCCTGTGGTCTCTCTCTCTCTCTTTTCTCTCTCAAATGAATAAAGTTAAAAAAATACTATTAAAATTATTTATTATTTGGTATCTGTACCATACTTTAACAAGTAGTTCCACAGAGTACTCTCTCTCTATGCATATATATATATATACATATTGTTTGTGTGTGTGTGTGTGTGTGTGTGTGTGTGTAACAGACATTTACTGAGGTTCTTACATATACCAGGCATTAAGGTTTATTTGTCCATCTTCTAAACAAATAACGAAACTGTTTTCTTCAACTTTTATCACCAATATTGAACCTTAATGATCTTAAATGTTTGTTGAACGTGTATACCTAGAAAGCCAATATGTAATTAATAAGAAAATCTCTTTGAGCAAATTAGATATAAGGTAAACTTAAAGAATCAAATAGCTTTAGGTGTACTGTGGCTATAAATTATATATACTCATATCTGTTCCAGGATTGTATAGAGAACTAAAACCTGAGAAAACACACAGAAAAAGTAATTTCTGCATTTATAGCACATTTTTTCTGATGCAGTAATGTCACAGCCAAATCTTGCTTTAAAAATTCCTCACATAATTAAAAAATGTTTTATTCAAACATATTGATTACTTTGTAAAGATATAATGTTATAAGAAAAAAGTCTAGGATGATTGTTCCTTTTCTTTCTTTTCTTTCTTTTTTTTTGATTGTTCTTTTTTCAATTTCAAAAGTGATTTCTCAAAGGCTGAGATCTTCAACATCTAGTTCAATATGGAGCAAATGTTTATAGCTGAGATATAAACCTCTTGAAGCATGGAAGTGGTAGCAAAGTGTTAACTGTGAATAGCACCATTATAATCAATTATAGCCATATGTGATGGACATAATACTTTGAAATGTTCAATAACCCACATTTGGACTAAAGATTGTTCATTTTATTTTAGCTCCCAACTGTACCCTTAATTATTTATAGAGATAGAAAGATCAGATGGATAAAACTGTAAGTACTTATGAGCAAGATATATTTGCATGGATATGAATGGGTGAGTGGAAATTTAAAACCTATTTGATTTTAAAATTACTTACAATGTTTTAAAAGCATGTGTTAGAATTGGCATACATGACATTAAAAAAATCCTTTTTTTGCTTCAGAGAAACTCATTTTCCCATTGAAAATTTAGGATATATTTGACTTATGTGTTGGAAAATTTTTTCAGAGAAACAGACAGTGTGAGAATTAGATACTATTTTGTTCATGGTGACAGGTGTTTCCTTTCTTTGTGGAGGAAAAACTAGAGTTCCACAGCATTTGAAGATATTTATGGAAAAGCCTATGAAAAAATCCTGTTACTTTTTTAAGTTGATTTTTTTTTTTAATTTTTTTTTTTTTCAACATTTTTTATTTATTTTTGGGACAGAGAGAGACAGAGCATGAACGGGGGAGGGGCAGAGAGAGAGGGAGACACAGAATCGGAAACAGGCTCCAGTCTCCGAGCCATCAGCCCAGAGCCTGACGCGGGGCTCGAACTCACGGGCCGCGAGATCGTGACCTGGCTGAAGTCGGACGCTTAACCGACTGCGCCACCCAGGCGCCCCTTTTTAAGTTGATTTTTAAGTTGTTCTTTGGATTCAACTATAAAATATTTAAAGTTACAATTTACTACAAGCAACCTTTCCCCCTCTTCAAGGGAGTGTGTTTAAGACTTTAATGTCTCCTCATCCTCAGCCTAATGTACTGTCATTGGTCCTGTTTAAACCATAAACGATGTGTGCTGCTGAACAGCACATCTTATTCTCTAAATCTTTCAAGATAACTCCAATTTAGAAGTATTTGACAAATACAGTTCTGAATTATTCTGGAACTCTAACCTCTAATGCGTTTCTGTGTATCCCCTCACTAAAGTATACACGATTAAGTCTGGATGAGAAAAAAACATATGGCTTTTACCTTAAATTATATTGAGGTGTAGGAAAGAAAACATTTTCCTCTACCTTTCTAGGTTATTTTGGATGGACTATTAATTAAATTGACATGCAGCAAATTAATGGGAGAAAAAGAAATTTAAATATGTATATATCCCATAAAAATATGAGACCCAAGGAAAAAGTTGGTCAGTTAAGACTTACATGCCATCCTAAGCTAAGGAAGGAGATAGAAGCCTAGCACTTCAAAGGGGAAGAGAGTAGTTCACAAGACAATAAATAGGGCAGATGTTTGGGAATTACGTGTTTGCCCTGCCATACAGATAAGTCTTTCAGATAAAAAGTTGTCCCTGGTAATAGCTCTCTTTGTGGGTCAAGGCCCCTATCTAAATTCTTTGTTGTTGTTAAGGGAGAGGTAAAAATGTTTTTGAGTTGATTACCTTCAGGTCAAAATAATTCACATGCCAAAGTAGCAGATTTGGATGCCCTATATTTTGCTCCCCCTCAGAGGCAATGTCAACCTATTTTTGTTTAATGCTCATGGGCATTACTTTCTTTATAAATGTAAATATGTGCAGGTATACCCAGGACTTTTTGTAATTAATTTGACCTAGTCACTTTTTTTTTTTTCACTTGAATTTTTTAACTCTGGCTAATAATCACACAATTTCTTAATATCTGAAAACTGTGTCAAACAATATTGGTAAATTAGGGATTTGGATGAATATGAATGTGTTCATCCTTAATAAAAATACACAGATTCTGTCTCCCTTTCTCTCTGCCCCCTCCCCTTTTCTCTCTCTCTCAAAAATAAACATTAACAAAAATTAAAAATAAAATAAAATAAAAATACAACTATATAAATGAGCTAATTCAACAACCTGTATTATTTCTTTTTTAAATTTTATTTTTAATTTTTTTAATGTACATCCAAATTAGTTAGCATATAGTGAAAAAATGATTTCAGGAGTAGATTCCTTAATGCCCCTTACCCATTTAGCCCATCCCCTCTCCCACAACTCCAGTAACCCTGTTTGTTCTCCATATTTAAGAGTCTCTTATATTTTGTCCCTCTCCCTGTTTTTATATAATTTTTGTTTCCCTTCCCTATGTTCATCTGTTTTATCTCTTAAAGTCCTCATATGAGTAAAGTCCTATGATTTTTGTCTTTCTCTGACTGACTAATTTCACTTAGCATAATACCCTGTAGTTCCATCCACGTAGCTGCAAATGGCAAGATTTCATTCTTTTTGATTGCTGAGTAATACTCCATTATATATACATACCATATTTTCTTTATCCATTCATTCATCGATGGACATTTGGGCTCTTTCCATACTTGGGCTATTGTTGATAGTGCTGCTATAAACATGGGGGTGCATGTGTCCCTTGGAAACAACACACCTATATCACTTGGATAAATGCCTAGTAGTGCAATTGCTGGGTCATAGGGTAGTTCTATTATCAGTTCTTTAAGGAACCTCCATACTGTTTTTCCAGAGTGGTTGCACCAGCTTGCATTCCCACCAACAATGGAAAACAGATCTTCTTTCTCCCCATCCTCATGGACATCTGTTGTTTCCGGAGTTGTTAATGTTAGCCATTCTGACAGGTATAAGGTGGTATGTCATTGTGATTTTGATTTGTATTTCCCTGATGATGAGTGATGTTGAGCATTTTTTCATGTGTCAGTTGGCCATCTGGATGTCTTCTTTGGAGAAGAGTCTGTTCATGTCTTTGCCCATTTCTTCACTGGATTATTTGTTTCCTGTGTGTTGAGTTTGATAAGTTCTTTACAGATTTTGGATGTTAACCCTTTATCTGATACATCATTTGTAAATATCTTCTCCCATTCTGTCAGTTGCCTTTTAGTTTTGCTGATTTTTCCTTCACTGTGCAGAAGATTTGTATTTTGATGAGGAGGTCCCAATGGTTCATTTTTGCATTTGTTTCCCTTGCCTCTGGAGATGTGTTGAGTAAGAAGTTGCTGCAGCCAAGATCCAAGACGTTTTTGCCTGCTTTCTCCTCGAGGATTTTGATGGCTTCCTGTCTTACATTGAGGTCTTTCATCCATTTTGAGTTTATTTTTGTGTATGGTGTAAGAAAGTGGTCCATGTTCATTCTTCTACATGTTGCTGTCCAGTTTTCCCAGCACCACTTGCTGAAGAGACTGTCTTTATTCCATTGGATATTCTTTCCTTCTTTGTCAAAGATCAGTTGGCCACATGTTTGTGGGTCCATTTCTGGGTTCTCTATTCTGGTCCATGGATCTGAGTGTCTGTTCTTTTGCCAGTACCATACTGTCTTGATAATTACAGCTTTGTAGTATAGCTTGAAGTCTGGGATTGTGATGCCTCCTGCTTTGGATTTCTTTTTCGAGATTGCTTTGGCTATTCGGGGTCTTTTCTGGTTCCATGCAAATTTTAGGATTATTTGTTCTAGCTCTATGAAGAATGCTGGTGTTATTTTGATAGGAATTGCATTGAACATGTAGATTGCTTTGGGTAGTATGACATTTTAACAATAGTTGTTCTTCCTATCCAGGAGCATGGAATCTTATTCCATTTTTTTCGTGTTTTCTTCAATTCCTTTCATAAGCTTTCTAAGTTTTCAGTGTATAGATTTTTCACCTCTTTGGTTAGATTTATTCCTAGGTATCTTATGGTTTTTTTGTGTCACTGTAAATAGATCGATTCCTTGATTTCTCTTTCTGTCGCTTCATTGTTGGTGTATAGGAATGAAACCGATTTCTGTGCATTGATTTTATATCCTGCAACTTTGCTGAATTCATGAATCAGTTCTAGCAGTTTTTTGGTGGAATATTTTGGGTTTTCCATATAGAATATCATGTCAGCTGTGAAGAGTGAAAGTTTGACCTCCCCCTGGCTGATTTGGATGCCTTTTATTTCTTTGTGTTGTCTGATTGTAGAGTCTAAGACTTCCAATCCTATGTTGAATTACAGCGGTGAGAGTGGACATCCCTGTCTTGTTCCTGACCTTAGGCGGAAAGCTCTCAGTTTTTCCCCATTGAGGATGATATTAGCGTTGGGTCATTCATATATGGCTTTTATGATCTCGAGGTATGGTCCTTCAGGGATGCTGTATGTTGTCAAATGCTTTCTCTGCATCTATTGAGAGGATCATATGGTTCTTGTCCTTTCTTTTATTGATGTGATGAATCACATTAAATGTTTTGTGGATACTGAACCAACCCTGTGTCCCAGGTGTAAATCCCACTTGGTCATGTTGAATAATTTTTTTAATGTATTGTTGGAACCGGTTGGCTAATATCTTGTTGAGGATTTTTGCATCCATGTTCATCAGGGAAATTGGTCTATAGTTCTCCTTTTTGGTGGGGTCTCTGGTTTTGGAATCAAGGTAATGCTGGCTTCATAGAAAGAGTTTGGAAGTTTTCCTTCCATTTTTATATTTTGGAACAACTTCAAGAAAATAGGTGTTAACTCTTCCTTCAATGTTTGGTAGAATTCCCCTGGAAAGCCATCTGGCCCTGAACTCCTGTTTTGGCAGATTTTTGATTACTAATTCCATTTCCTTACTGGTTATGGATCTGTTCAAATTTTCTATTTCTTCCTGTTTCAGTTTTGGTAGTGTATATGTTTCTAGGAATTTGTCCATTTCTTCCAGATTGCCCATTTTATTGGCATATAATTGCTCATAAATTTCTCTTATTATTTTTTTTTTATTTATGCTGTGTTGGTTGTGATCTCTCCTCTGCATTCTTGGTTTTATTTATTTGGGTCTGTTCCTTTTTCTTTTTGATCAAACTGGCTAGTGGTTTGTCAATTATGTTAATTCTTTCAAAGAACCAGCTTCTGGTTTCATTGATCTGTTCTACTGGTTTTGTTTTTTGTTTTTGTTTTTGTTTTTGTTTTTGTTTGTTTTCATTTTGCTTTCGATAGCATTAATTTCTGCTCTAATCTTTATTATTTCCTGTCTTCTGCTGGTTTTGGGTTTATTTGCTGTTCTTTTTCCAGCTCTTTAAGGCATAAGGTTAGGTTGTGTATCTGAGATCTTTCTTCCTTCTTTAGGAAGGCCTGGATTGCTATATACTTTCCTCTTATGACCGCCTTTGCTGTGTCCCAGAGGTTTAAGGGTGGGGTGTTATCATTTTCATTGACTTCCATATACTTTTTAATTTCCTCTTTAACTTCTTGGTTATCCCATTCATTCTTTAGTAGGATGTTTTTAGTCTCCAAGTATTTGTTACCTTTCCAAATTTTTTCTTGTGGTTGATTTTGAGTTTCATAGCATTGTGGTCTGAAAATATGCACAGTATGATCTCGAGCTTTTTGTACTTACTTAGGGCTGATTTGTGTCCCAATATATGGTCTATTCTGGAGAATAGTCCATGCGCACTGGAGAAGAATGTATATTCTGCTGCTTTAGGATGAAATGCTCTGAATGTATCTGTTAAGTCCATCTGGTCGAGGGTGTCATTCAAAGCCATTGTTTCCTTGTTAAGTTTTTGATTAGATGATCTGTCCATTGCTGTGAGTGGGATGTCAAAGTTTCTATTATGGTATTACTATCAATGAGTTTCTTTATGTTTGTGATTAATTGATTTACATATTTGGGTGCTTTCACATTTGGCACATAAATATTTACAATTCATAGGGCTTCTTGGTGGATAGACCCTTTGATTATGATATAATGCCCCTCTGCATCTCTTGTTACATTCTTTATTTTAAAGTCTAGATTGTCAGATACATATATGGCTACTCTGGCTTTCTTTTGTTAACCATTAGCATAATAGATTGTTATCCATCCCCTTACTTTCAATCTGAAGGTGTCTGTAGGACTGAAGTGTGTCTCTTGTAAACAGCATATTGATGGATCTTGTTTTCTTATCCATTCTGTTACCCTATGTCTTTTGATTGGAACATTGAATCTATTGACATTTAGAGTGAGTACTGAAAGATATGAATTTATTGCCATTACGATGCTTGTAGAGTTGGAATTTATTTTCATCTTTTGTCCCCTCAGAGAGTCCCCCTTAAAATTTCTTGCAGGGCTGGTTTAGTGGTCACAAACTCCTTTAATTTTTGTTTGTCTGGGAAACTTTTTATCCATCCTTCTATTTTGAATGACAGCCTTGCTGGATAAAGAATTCTTGGCTGCACATTTTTCTGATTCAGCACACTGAATATATCCTGCCACTCCTTTCTGTCCTGCCAAGTTTCTGTGGATAGATCTGCTGCAAATCTGATCTGTCTTCCCTTGTAGGTTAAGGACTTTTCTTCCCTTGCTGTTTTCATGATTCTCTCCTTGCCTGAGTATTTTGTGAATTTGACTATGATATGCCTTGTTGATGGTCGGTTTTTGTTGAATCTGATGGGAGTCCTCTGTGCTTCCTGGATTTTGATGTCTGGGTGTTTCCCCAGGTTAAGAAAGTTTTCTTCTACAATTTGCTCACATAACCCTTCTACCCCTGTTTCTCTCTCTTCCTCTTCTGGGACCACTATGGTTCTGATGTTGTTCCTTTTTAATGAGTCACTAATTTCTCTAATTCTTAAATCGTGCTCTTTTGCATTAATCTCCCTCTTTTTTCTGCTTCGTATTCTCTATAAGTTTGTCTTCTATATCGTTGATTCTCTGTTCTGCCTCATCCATCCTTGCCACCACAACATCCATCCATGATTGCAACTCAGTTATAGCATTTGTAATTTCATTCTGGCTATTTTTTGTACTTCTTTTATCTCTGCAGAAAGGGATTCTAATCTATTTTCTACTCCAGCTAGGATTCTTATTATCGTGATTCTAAATTCTGGTTCAGACATCTTGCTTGTATCTATGTTGGTTAAATCCCTGGCTGTCATTTTTTTTGTGTTCTTTCTTTTGGGGTGAATTCCTTTGTTTTGTTGTTTTGAAGGGAGAAAATGAATTAATGAGATAGAAAAGATGAAATTAAAAAAAATAAAATTAAAAAATATTAAAATTAAAAATTAAACACACACACACAAATCGAATAGATGATGCTAGATCCTAGGTGTGTTTTGGTCTGGGTGTTGAAAGTTGTTTGACAGAATAGAGAAAAAAAAGGGAATGGGGGAAAAAAGTAAATTGATAATTTGTAAAAATGAATGCACTGAAGTAAATAAAATGAGATGATGGGAGTAAAATAGAATTTGAATTATTTCACAAAAATTATACAAATTACACAAAATTACACAAAAATAAATTATATAGTAGAAAAATTTTAAAAATATTTTTAATAAAAATTAAAAATAAAAATGTTTTTTTTCTCTTTCTGTATTCAAGAAAAAGAAAATACTTGAAAAAGAGAAAAAAGAGGAAAAAAAAGGAAATTTGAAAATTTGAAAAAGTGAAGGCACCGTAGTAGACTAAAATAAAATGATGGAAGTAAAATAGAACTTGATAAAATTTACATAAAAGCAAAAAATATATAGTAAAAAAAATTAAAGACAAATATTTTTAATAGAAATTTAAAGTAAAAATGAAGTTTTTTCTCTTTCTGCATTCAAGAAAAAGAAAATAAATGAAAAAGAGAAAAAAGAAAAAGAAAAAAAGGAAATTGTTTGAAAATTTGAAAAAGTGTATACACTGAAATAGACTAAAAATGATGGAAGTAAAATAGAATTTGAAAAAATTTACACAATAGTAAAAAATATAGTTAAAAATTAAAGAAAAATATTTTTAATAGAAATTGAAAATAAAAATGAATTTTTTCTCTTTCTGTATTCAAGAAAAAGAAAAGAAGTGAAAAAGAAATTTTTTTTTATATTTAAAAAAAAATAAAATTGAATAGATGGACCTGCTAACAGATTCAAATGCGACTGAAATTACTTTGTTTTCCCCTAGAAGTCAGACTATGAAGCACTTTACAGTCCATAAACTAAGTAGACAGTGAGACTTTTTTTCTTGAAGAGTGAAGTTGCCCAGTTGAGTGGGACTCAGTGTAAAGGCTCTGTTCTCCACTAGATGGCCCTGCTAGCCTACTGGGGTGGAGTGTTGTGGTGCTTTAGGTGCGTATGCACATGCACAGGAGCGGTGAAAATGGCATCACCCTGCTACCCAGTCTCTAGTCTCAGAACTCTGTTCTCCCAATCAGCAATCGTGCACCCATCTTCTGTTTGCAGCTTTCGTCCTCTCCCTGCTTTTCCACTGTTAGTGACCAGGCCCCAGGCAGTACCTCTCTCCCGAGTTTTATCTCAGATGAGGCTGTTTTCCCCGGCCCCTTACTTCTGAAGGACTGCGGCTTTGACCCGTTCCACCCCTCTGTGGGAGGGTCTCACTGAGCAATGGCGGAATGAGCAATGGCCGAATGTCGGCTGCACCCAGGAACGCTTGCTGGACCCTGCTCCTGCCGGTGTCCCAAACTGTGGCCAGGTGCCAGCCCGCTCCAGAAAAAGTTTGAGAGACAGTGTAGCAGCAGCTTTTCAGGGATTATGGAAAATCACAAGACACATGTGGCACCAGGCTTCACCCTTTATGACCTTGTTCCAGCACCAGTGAATGTGGCTGTTTTGTGTGGTCTGCTGGGACGAGGTGGCTTCAACAGTCTCTACCAAATGTCCTTCCAGCAGTGGAACTGCTTTTCCCTGTGTGTCTGGAGAACCTCCCGGACCCCACTCTGTTTCTGGGGATTCGCTCTCCCCACCAGAGCACGCCAGGTATGGAGCTGCGGAGTCGCAGCCTTGGTGCTCCCCTTGTTTACAGTCTTAATGGAATTTAAATCCTCTCTTTTCTCCCTTTTTGGTTTAGTCCCTATGACTGTTTCCAATTTTCTGATTTCCTTCCGACTGCTTTTGGGGATGGGTGCTTTTCCCGTATTCCCTCACCCCCGGCTCCGTCCTCTCTCCGCCCACAAAAGCACCTCCCTTTCCGTGTCTTCTCACTCCCCAAGTTCACCTCTCCTCTCCACTTCATAACTGCTGAATTCTGTGGTTCAGGTTGTGCAGATTGTTCAAACTGTACTATTCTACTCTTATGTGTAGATTTTCATCATAAAGATATAACTATTAATTTCATATTGCTCTATAGAGAAATAAGTTGCATATTTAAAATAAAATTGGTATATTTTCTTGTGGTCACTGATATTAGAGTTCAGGAGATTAGATGCATGAGCTAAATAAACTAGGTATTAATCCAATGAGCTAAAGATGAGAGAAAATGAAAATGTGTAAGTAATCAAAGAATAGGGGGGTCCATTCTTTGATGGCTCAGCCAATTAAATATCCAACTCTTGATTTCAGCTCAGATCATGATCTCATGGTCCGTGAGATCTAGCCCACATACCAGTGTAGAGCTTTCTTGGGATTCTATCTATATCCTTCTTTCTCTGCTCCTCCCCTTATTCTCTCTCTCTCTCTCTCTCTCAAAAAAAAAAAAAAATTTAAAATAAAAGATTCAAAGAATAATAATCATTTTTTTCTGGTAAAAATTGATCTTCTAATACACTATAGAGAAGGTAAAATTTGATATGACTAAGAGCTAAGGTAAATAGAATTATATATATATATATATATATATATATATATATATATATATATAGTTATATAGTTATATAAACCTACCATCTTCTGGAAAACATAAAAAAGTTTGCTTCATCACAGAACTTTGTCAAAGCAACAAGTCATTTTACTCAAAGCAAAAGAGCAGCCAAGTACATACAGGCATGTTTACATGGAATAAAATACTCTTCTACAGAAGTGGAGACTGTGATCTAAATATTGCTGTCTTGTTTTGTATTGTTTTTTTCATGCTTTGGAAGGAGAGCAGATTTTGCCACCCCAAAATATATCTTTGCTGTAAGAATTATTTTGAGTTAAAGCCAATCAAAACCCAGCAAATTCAGGAAAAGTTCTTTTACCTCTCCTTCAACATTCCTTCAGAATGTTAATAAAACTCAATTACCTGATTGCCCTTTGGGTCTCATATTTTTAAGGAATTTCCCTATGTACAAAATTTGTTTGTTTTTCTTCTGTTAATCTGTTTTTTGTCACTTTACTTATTATACCAACCAAAAGAACCTAGAAGGGTCAGAGAGAAAACTTTCCTACCCCTGTACTTTTAATATAATTACTATATGAAGGAAGAGATAGAATATAATAACCTCTTTAAACCTAGGTTAACAGTGATTCACATTTTGTCATATCTCATTATAATACTTTTTAGCTAAACTGTTTAAAAAGTCATTGCATCCTATTTTCATCACTAAATATTTCAGTATGTATGTTTAAAAATATAAGAGTATTAATCATTTAATGACAAAATGTTAACTCCATATTTAAATTTATGTAATAGGAACAAAAACTGTCTTGATTTGTTAATTTGTTCAAATGGGATAGTTCTCAGTCTCCCCAAGGCAACAGGAAATAGCTTACTGACCTGTCTACGTTCAGCCTTCTCCTATGTCCTGGAGGAGGCAAGGAGAATAGGGCAGAGGCACCTACATGGAGAATCTCATTCGTGTTGAGTGTGTTCTTCCCACTGACTTTCTTCTCTTTTGCCCATATCTTATGGGAGTTTTATTAAATCCAAGAGACAGTAGCCAATGACTCCAATCTCGGCAGGTAGATTCTGGTACCTTAAAATACTCTTAGTCTCAAAACAGATTCCTTCTGTGTTGAGTTCCAGAAATCACTCTTGAAATGAAATGGGAATATTAAACTACTTTATGTCTCACCTTGCATTTCTGCTAAGTTCAGAATGTTGGAGCTGCTTAAAAAACAAAAACACTGAAGTAGAAGACCCTCCTAGTCTATCTTTGATCTCATTCTTGTATTTGAAATGAGACTAAGAGAACTTTTTTTTTTTAAGAGAGAGAAAGAGAGAGTGTGAGCAGGGAAGGGGCAGAGAGAGAGAGAGGGAAAATTCCAAGCAGCCTCTACACAGTCTATGTGTGGAGCCCAATGTGGGGCTCAAACTCACAAAACTGAGATCATGACCTGAACTGGAATCAAGAGTCAGATGCTTAACCAAGTGAGCCACCCAGGCACCCCAAGACTAAGAGAACTTATTGAAGAACTGGATACTGACTTTGGACTTTGGGAGAAAGAGATGATTTCTTTTGGATCAACGCAATTATAACTAGCAAGAAAAATAATAAATCTGCTTTCTATTTGCAATATTAATAGGGTTTAACCCTCAAATGCTGGTGGTAAACAGAACTGATTACAAATGGCTGAATTTTTCTTGATAGACACACTATGTTATGTGGGCATTTGTTAATTTATCTGCGATGTGTACCACATTAGTTGATTTATGGTGATTTGAAAGAAAGGTCAATTAATGAGTGGGAACAGAGTGTAATTAAGAAGTCTTTTCTTTACTCTGTTTCTTTTCAAGCTAGAGAACAGATCTGAATGCTGATGAGGCATCTATTACAATGTCATCTATCAGAGTTAGATAATTATCTCAGAACAGAACACACACACACACACACACACACACACACACACACAATATCTTTGCTATAGGCAGAAGTCCATGGGAAATCAGGTAGCAATGAGAAGAACTGAGTGTCACAATATATTTTTTAAATGTTTATTTATTTATTTTGAGAGAGAAAGAGAGAGCATACAAGTGGGGGAGAGGGGCAGAGAGAGAGAGGGAGAGAATATCAAGCAGGCTTCGTGCCCAGTGCAGAGCCTGATGCAGGGCTCAATCCCACAACCATGAGATCATGACCCAAGCTGAAATTAAAAGTCATATGCTCAATTGATTATGCTCAATTATGATGATTATTATGATTTCAGATCTTTATTGATCCAAGATAAATGAATTATTCTCTATAAATGGAATGCTGCACATCTGACTAGAATTAGTTCATCATAGGCACCAGAAACCAAGTAATCTTTTCTGTAGCCAGTGAGTTGAAGTTATTCAGAGTGCTCATAAATAAAAGTTTTAAAGAAACAATTGCTTTTCTATGAAAGCTTTGGCACAGATCTTACTTTTATTTATTTTTTTTTTTTTTTATTTTTTTTTTTTTTCAACGTTTTTTTTTTATTTTTATTTTTGGGACAGAGAGAGACAGAGCATGAACGGGGGAGGGGCAGAGAGAGAGGGAGACACAGAATCGGAAACAGGCTCCAGGCTCCGAGCCATCAGCCCAGAGCCTGACGCGGGGCTCGAACTCACGGACCGCGAGATCGTGACCTGGCTGAAGTCGGACGCTTAACCGACTGCGCCACCCAGGCGCCCCAGATCTTACTTTTAAAGGCCAAATCTTCGTATCCCCTGAGGATGAATACGAACTGAGTTTTTGTAGTATGTTTTGCAAATTGCTGTTCTACTTTAAACTCTCTCCTGAGAAGAATGCATACCAGAAATGTAGACCAGATCCATTTTCTTTAACTCAGCATGTTAACTATGATGAAGAATTTTTTTTCTGCACTCTGCATTTACGTAAGTCACTCTGTTTGAACCACTTCTGAACCTACAGCAGCTTCTTAAAGAACTATATTAAGACCAACAAGGCACTTGTTAAAAATGCAAATCCCAGTGGGTCTTTCAAAAACCTACTGAAGCAGACTCTTTTGGGGACAGGGCAAAATAGTCTGTAGTTTGAATAAGCAGTGACTCCTTTACTCCATATAAACATGTGAAAACACTGACCTGTAGAGTTTTCATATGATAGAAGCTTCCTAAGCTATTGAGTCATAGAATTCTAAATGGAAGATTGCAATAAAATGGAATAATATGAGTCTCTTGCATTTCTTTTCAGTGGGTACTGTCTTGACATTTGCTATTCACTCTCATTTAATAGGTCATTCATCGAATAGCCACTGTGGTTTTAGATGATGGGGATGAAATAGCCAACAAAATGCACAAAATCCTACCTTTCTGGAGCCTTTATTTCTGCTGGGGAAGATAGATAAGAAACACAATGGATAAGTAAATACATGGAGTATTTTAGATAGTGATAAGTGCTTAGGAGAGAGAGTAAGTAGAGAGTAAGTAGAGAGTAAGTGCTTAAGACTGTGGAGAGATGGGGAAGAAGGTCAACACTCTAATTTGGGATGACCAAAGAAGGGCACCTTTGGAAGGTAATTTCTGACTAGAGACTGATGGAAATAAGAAAGCTAGCCATGTAGATATTTGGTGGATGTTTTAATGAGGAAACCATAAATGTGAAGATCTAGAGGGAAAATAGAACCTGGAAAATTCAAGGGGAGAAGGCCAGCATGGCTGGAATGAGGTAAATGAGAAAAGAAGAAGGCAGGGATGGGTGGTAGGCATTATCACATAAGGCCTTATGGGTGATGGTCAGCAGTTTACCTTTTACTCTGAGTGAATTGGGAAGTCAACTGAGGATTTTGAGCGGTTTCATTGACATTATTTTGAAAGGGGCAAGCGGAAAAACAAGGAGATGATTCAGGAGGCTTTTGTTAGAATTTAGGCAAGAGATGGTGAATTTTGGAAAGTTGGAGGAGGAGATAGTTATCTTTGAGTATATGGGGAATAGAAGAGGAGAATCAAGGAAGACTCTCAGGTTTGTGGCCTGAGCACTTTAAAGAATAAAGTTGCCGGTAACTAAGGAAACATTGTAAGAGGAACATGTTGGAATAAGATACCAAAGTTCAACACCAGGCATATTAAATTTCAGATGACTGAAACATTCAAGTGGAAAGTCAAGTAGGCTTTTGGATACATAAGTTTTGAGGTTTAGGTGAAATATATATTTGGGGTTACCAACATGTTGATGCTATTTAAAATAATGAAATCAGATAAGATAATCCAGGGAATGAGTAAAGATAAAACAAAGAAGAAATTGAATTACCGGGCCCTAGAGTTCCCCCTCATTTAGAGGTTGGTCACATAAGAGAGTATCAGCAACTGAGGCTGGGAATGAGTGCTACAGACTGATGGTATGTGTTACCTCAAAATTCATGTGTTGAGACCTATTCCCTTAATGTGATGGTGTTTGGAGGTGGGACATTAGGGAAGCGATTAGGTCATGAGAGCAGAGGTCTCATAAAGGAATAGTGCCCTTATAAAAGAGGCCCCAAAGCTCTCTCCCCCCTTCCACCGTGTGAGAACAGAGTGGAAGGATGTCCATCTACGGCCAAGAAGTAAGCTGTCACTAGACATCAGATCTACTGGTGCCTGGATCTTATACTTCTCAGCCTCCAGAACTGTGAGAAATAAATTTCTATTGTTCATAACCACTCAGTCTATGGTATTCTGTTCTAGCACCCTAAGCAGACTAAAACAAAAATTGGTACTGAGAATAGGGTGCTGTTCTAACAAATACCTAAAAGAGTGGAAGCCAGTTTGAAACTGGGCTGATAAATTTTTCAGTTGCATATTAGAAAAAGCCTACATTGCATTGTACACATTGTCAAGGGCAATTCTGGCTCAGAGAGAAAAGAGAACTGTAGAGAAAGCCTCAATCTTACTAGACAATATTTAAGTAATCCTGAGCAGATTGTCAATAGAAATATGGACAGTAAAGCATTCTGATGAGTTCTCAGAAGAAATGAAGAATGTGTTATTGCACAATGGAGGAAAGATCATCTCTGTTATTAAGTGGCAAAGAACTTGGCTAAATTGTGCCTGTGTCCTAATGTTTTGTGGAAGGTAGAACTTGCAAGCAATGAAATAGATACTTATCTGAAGCTATTTCTGAGCAAAGTTTTGAAGTTGCAACTTGGGCCCTCCTTGCTACTTACAGTAGAATGCAAAAAGAGAAAAATGACCTAAAGATGAATTGTTAATCAAAAAGGAAGCAGAAATTAAAAAGATCTAGAAAACTCTCAGCCTATGTATAGTGTAAAAAAATGAGAAAGGGCTTTTGGGAGAGAACACTAAGGATGTGAACAAAACACCATTTTATACGGAGATTAGTCAGCTGTTTCAACAGAAGCCAGGAGTTCTTATTCAAGATAATGGAAGAAAATAAAGGAGGTGCTACTATTTCCTTAGGGACCTAGGCATACCCTGCTCACCTGCCTCACAAATAGACTCCACTTTGCACACTATCGGTTGCACCTCTTGGTCTCTCCAGCTGAAGTGTGGGATGCACCTAACCAAGCCATGGGGCCATAGCTGTCTCCACCTAGATTTCAAAGGATGAGTCCTCCTGGAAGGAGGAATCCAGAGAGCTAAAAGGCCTAGGTAGAGAACTACCAAAGGGGCAGAGACTAGGCACAGAGTGGGGGCACAGGTGCAGGCTGCCCAAAACCTTGGTGGATCCTGCCCAGCAAGGGCACAGGGGCAGGACCACCACTCCAGTGGGCCTCGAGGGTGGGGCGTCAAGGCCAAGAGGACTATTTTTAAGCTCTAGGATCTAATGGAATTTGCTTTATGAGTTTTGGACTTGCTGGGACCTGTTATTTCTTTCTTCTTTCCTATTTCTTCCTTTTCAGATGGGAATGTCCATTCTGTGCCTGTCCTGCCATTGCATTTTGAAATTGTATCAATATGTTGGCTTCACAAGTTCACAGCTAAAAAGCAATTTGCTTCAGGATGAATCATACCTTGAGTTTCTTCCACATCTCACTTAAAGAGTACAAATTCAGGTAGGAGAAAAGCCAGGCATGTGGGGTACCCTGGAGGATGAGTAGAACAAATATTTCAGGACTGGAGTGATTAGTTGTGTTCAGTGGTGCACCTACGCAGGAAAGGAGGACTGACTGTTGGATTAAGCTATGCAAAGCACAGTCAGTGAGGAAGTAGGGGAAAATCTTAATGGAGTAGATTTAAGTAAGAATGGAAGGGAAGAAACTAGAGATGATGATTAACAACTTTGCCTTTAAAGAACAGAAAATATTGGAATTTCATATACTGGAGTGGGAACGAGGTTAAAGGAGTTTAGTTTTTTTGTTTTATTGTTTAAGAGAGAAATAAGTGTGTGTTTGAATGAGGATGATAATGATCCACTTTAGAGACAAAAAAAAAAAAAAACTTGACTTAGGAAAAAAGCAGAGAAAATTGCTGAAGTGTTGCCTTTCAGAAGGCAGGGGGTGGGTATGATTTACTGCACAAAGGCAAAGGTTTGCCTGAGTTTACAGCCCACATAGCATCCAACAGTGACAAAAATAAAGGCAGAGATTTCTGGCACAACATATGGTTGGTGAGTGAATGTTGAGGTAGAGGTTTATAGGGGTTCTTTCTATTTGCTTCTGTTTCCTCACTGAAGGAGGAAACAAAATGTGGTTAAATTTATATATCAACTTGACTGGATCTTGGGGTTCCAAGAAATTAGTTAACTATTATTTCTGCATGTGTCATTAAGGGTGTTTCTGGATGCAATTAACATTTGAATTGGTAGACTGAGTAAAGCATATTGCCTTCCCCAATGTGGGTGAGTCTCATCTAATCCACTGAGGGCCTGAATGAACAGAATAAAATGCTGAGTGAGAAAGAATCCTCTGTCTCCTGTCTTCTGCTTTCAGACTCAGACAAGGACTAGGACTACAATACCATCAGCCCTTCTGGGTCTCCAGCTTATTGACTGCAGATTGTGGGACTTATCAACCCCCATGATTGCATAATCTTTAATTTCTTATAATAAATATCCACACATGTATGCTATTGGTTCTGTGGCTGTGGAGAACTCAGATTCGCACACAGGAGAATTAGTAAGAGTGAGGATTGTGGAGGCTTGAGAGGAGAAGCTTTAAGATAGCTAACAGAGAAAGTGAGGGAATGGACTAAGAACTTGTATATTTCCTGGAAATATTAGAGATCAGTGGCTATATATTTAAACTAGCATTATTTTGCATGATTTATTCATGATTTAATTTTATTTCAATTTGTTTTGTGTTACTTTTCTCCACTGTGCTCACCAGCATGGGTCCGGACATGTAGTGCATGGAGAGCTAGATTTAACCAGGGCTTTTATTTAGCCACACAAGTATCAAAAGCAGAACAGGGAAAAGGAAATTGAGAGTATAATCAAAGGAGTAATTACAATGATTGGCCAACTAATTAAATGTGAGAAAGCAAGGACAAGATAAAGGTGAGGATATTGAAAAATTTGTGGTATTCAAAGATTGTCCTTGTAGGACAAATGGAATTTGGGAGCTGGTGTTTGGCATATGAAATGGTGAATTGAAAAGATTGAGTTTGTTGGTACATTAGTTGAGATGGATACTAGGAAGCAATTACAGTTATCCATAATGACACGTTCAAAAAAATAATCACATGCTTGTGATTGAGTGGCTATGGCCTGATAGAGAATATAAGAGGGGAAAAAGTCAAGTAAATGGGATTTCAAGACTTTGATCATTCCATAAATTTGAGTTCACTGGGAATTATGAGAAAACTAACAATGGAATGAGTGACAATGAGCCAAAGATCTACAATTTTCAAAGTATAGACTTGGGGTTGGTGTAGTAAACCATAAAACGTAGTAGGATATATGAAATCCAAAATCTGGGATTGGAGAGAGTAGTAAGAAAATACCTGTCCAATTCTTGTGCCTAGTGGTACAGAAACCATTGGAGAAAAACAGCTACCATTTTAGAGGGCTACAAGAAAATCAGTGTCCTCAGTGGGGATAAATGCTTTCCTTGGAACATTAAAGAAAATACATGGCTTGGAGAAGAATTTGAGTTTAGAGGAAATTTTGCTGAAATTTGATCTTGAGTTATAGAAGGCACACTGAAAGGGCTTTAGTAACTGGGGAAGAGTGAGAGAGTAAAAAAAGAAAAAAAAAAAAGAGTCTTATGTGGATTAGAATCCAGTGGATTAGGTTTGACCTGGGAGTCTTGGTCTGTGTGGTAACTGTCATGGACACAGATGAGGATTTACTGAGAGAAATTCTTAGGGTCTGTGGCAGGGGCTGATGGAGAGACTGTGAATTAGGAAAGGGTGGTTGTGGGAATGGGTCATCTGTGGTACATGGGACCTGGGGTTCCCACATTTCTCCTGCTAATGGGAGCATGAAAGTTTGCCAAGAAGTGGTTTTAGTCCAAAATCTAAAGAGAAGAGGTTACTCAGGCACAATAGCCTTAATCTGTCAATTACTGAATCGTGGCTCGGAAGCAGTATTATATTTAAAAAAAGGGAGGGGGGGAACAAAATAAATAAATAAACAGAAAAATACCCTTCCTGCTATAGTTTTAGCATTATATCTTAAATCCATTCTGTGCAAATAGGCCACACAGGCCTATATTTCATTGATATACACAATTCAATTTTTCTAAACATATTAATGTGATTTGTAGACTGAATTCACATTTTTATAGTATCCCTGTGGAAATTGGCAGAAGACAAGTAATGTATATGTAAGAACTTGTGCCAAGGTAACAAAAGTAAGAAGCATAGAGTTTAGGCAAGTGTGAATAAATCTAGGTAGTCTATGTTAAACTCATACCTCTGCTTGCTTAATATAGAATATTACATTTGAAAAATCATAACAGGCTTTTTATTCTTTGCCTAAACATAAATGTCTAATTACACTTTGTGAATAACTAATAGTGAACCAAAGAAGAAAAAAATCAAACCATTACATACACACAGGTATGTAGAAATGCAGGTGGTATTAAAAAATACCCTGACACTCAACATTTTATTAGATTACACCACTGAGAAGCATCCTTTGCAACCCTTTGTTTATAAAGATATTTTCCAAGGATTACCATAAACAATGCTCAAATAGTATACTAAAACACTATTGAAAGACCCCCCAAGAGGTTCTAAAAATATGAACTATTTGAGGCAAAGGTTTTTAAGGACCAGTGTTTTCCTTGGCTTCAGATCAAGACAAACTGTTCACTGAAAGGGCAGCTCCTCCCTGGTGTTGAGAACAACTGTTAGTCTCATGTGAACTGAGTGTGCTTTGTTCAATTTATAAAAAAAAAAAAAAGAAGGAAAAAAAAAGAAAAAAAAGAGGGTTGTTTTTCTTGGAAAACAAAGCATAAAACTTTTTTTTTTTTTTTTTTCAGTTAACTCCCCAACACTTAGGAGGCACAAATTCTGTTTTGGTTTTCAGACAAATAAAATATCAGACAAAGGAAATCTGCATCCTCACCCATATAGGCAATGCTGTTTAAAGATGATTTAGTAAATAAAAACTAAGACTGTACTACAGAGCTCTATTAATAGCATTTTTCAATTGCACCGTCTATAAGAAAGGCAGTATTTAAAACAGCTATATATAAAGTTAACATCATACATTTCTACTTGGAATGCTGGCTTTATTAGTAATAGCATAATACACATCAGTCATTTGGCAGTGATGCTTTGAGCTAAAATTTTAACTGATAGGGGCGTCTGGGTGGCTCAGTCTGTTAAGTGCCTGACTTTTGGCTCAGGTCATGTTCTGGGGGTCCATGAGTTTGAGCCCCGCATCGGGCTCTGTGCTCACAGCTCAGAGCCTGGAGTCTGCTTCAGATTTTGAGTTTCCCTCTCTCTCTCTGCCCCTACCCTCCTTACTCTCTTGCTCTCTCTCTAAATAAAAATAAATAAATAAATGTTAAAAAATATAATACAAAAAATAAAATATTAACTGATATATTAAAAATCATGAATTGGAAGAAACATATAAATATGAAATTAAACATCATATTTCTTATTTTTTTACTTAATAGTTCTTGTATTTACTTAAATAGTTCAATAACTACTTATTGTCTTTTTGTGTGTGGTAGTATGTTATGCATTGAGAAAACAATAGTGGGTGCAATAAATGTGGTCCCTGTTTCAATATATCTAGATGAGATAATGAAAAACAAAGAAGCAATTGCAGCACTGAGTAGTCATAGGAATTATAGGAACGGTTCAGGATCTGGCACCTAGAAAATCAAATTAATCCACACGTAGCAGTTTGGAAAAGACTTTGTAGATAAATGGTGGTTGCAGCTAAGCTTTAGAGGATAAACAGGAATTGCACTGACAAAATAGCAAGGCCATTGTTTCCAAGCAGAAAATATCATTGTCTTTTATGATTCTTTGGGTGCAAATAACAGAGATACATCTAAAGTGCATTTTGGAAAAGGGAGAATTTATTTCCTAATGGAATCTGAGGAAGGGTGGAACATGTTCATGGAGAACATACAGGGTTGCAGCTGAGACTAAGAAATACGGACCAAGAATGACCCTTTTTCTTCTTTCTTCTCTTCATGCATTGTTTTTATTCTCTGTCACTGCAAATGGACTTCCATATCAAATGGCAGAAGAAAGCCCACTAGATGCTGACTCTATAAATTTAAAGTTCTAAACTCTGAGGATAGATTAATTGGTTCAACTTGTGTCCAGTTCCCAGTCCTAAATGAACAAGCTGTGGCCAGAGCTATGGGGTCACGTAAGAACTTTAAAACTACTATTGTAATCATGTGAGTTGTGAGGAGCTGTGGTTGCTTTGGAAAATAGTCAAGGGGTGGCAGTAGCATAGATATTTATGTTTCAGCGTTTCAATTATGAACAGCTTTAAAATAAGAATATTTTAAATCTCCTGTGATTGTATTTACTATTTCCCTCCAAAGATGAACACAGATGATCAAACAGAATAGTGTTTTCTTCTGCAATATATCAAATGCATTTGATTTGATTTATTCTGAAAACACATCTTACTACATAAAACGCATCTATACAGAATTATACATCAGATGCGTATTTAAAGATAAATATATACTAAGATCTGTTTACACAGGATGGATTGTGGATACAACACTAAACTATAGCAGAGATGTTTTTTTTCTGTTAATTAGTTAATTAATTTTTAATACAATACTCTTGCAGGCTACCATTCACCAATTGACAAACTGACACGACACATATGTGTTCGTGCGTATATGCATATATATGGATACTTGTGTAAATGTCCATCTTTTCTGTCATCCATCTACCCATCCAACTAATTGATTTCTATATAACTGAATAGCTGGATAGGGGATTTAACTGCACTTTGTAGGATGTAAATCTCTATTATAGGAAGTCATGTAATTTGGGGGCTGTACAATACACTATAGAACATATTGCATCGAGCACCTGGCTGGGAGCACTTCTGGCCACCCACACCACTGGCATTTTGCCCTCACTCTGCTTGGAAGTAGCTAGGAATTTGGGTAGGTATCATTCCTTTTTCTTGCCCTAATTTTTCTCTTAAAACTGTTTGTTACCAGAATACAGTGACTTGTGATTTACTTTGTCCTTTAATTTTTATATTGATGACATATAGCTCAGGGAAAAATAATGAATTTGGGTGGAAGCCAAATCAGGTAAAACTTACATTTTTTTAGGTCCCTGGATGGTTATATTTCTCTAATTAGTATCCAGAGTGTTCTATTACATTAAAAAGATAGTTATACATAAAGTTAACATAGTAGAGGTCTACTACATTAAAAAGATAGCTGTAGAGAAAGTTATTAACTTTAAGTAACTTTAGTTCATAACTTCAGAATATTAAATTCAGGTTCGGGTTAAAGGTTTCTTCTCAGAAACCATCTGCCACATGTGTTCTGAAATTTTCATATGAGGGTAATGAACAAGAGCTGTAAATTAAACCAGATGCCCATGTAGCTTCTGTCTTCTTTCAAGTGGCTATTTCCTAGGTCCTTTTATCATTGAACAATAAAATAAAATATTTGGACTTAACATAGAAGTCATAGCTGAATTGCTAAATGTAGAATTTGAAGCAACACAAATTAAAAACACATCACATCAAACTTTTCGCTTTAACCAAAAAATAAATGTTGAAAACGCAAGGGCACTCTGATTTTTTGATCCTCACATATTGCATTCTTATGTTTTGTTAGTATTATTTTCTTAAGGTCTTAGATATTTCAAAGAATTCCCTCATTTTGGAAAAAAAAAGTTATCATAGTTAAACTAATAACATTTGTGTAGTATTTTAACTGCATTATTTTATATAAACTGGTAAGTAAGGAAGACAGTTGAAATTTAGTATTAAGAGCTTAATCTTTATTTTAAACCATCTGACTTAAAGATCTGCAGCCAGGAGTATATATAATAAGAAATGGAAAAATTAATTAAAAACTTATTTGAAATTAGATACAACAAGTCATAATAAAACACAGAGAACACATTTTTTTTTAACCAAGAATTAGTGCATGATTCTGCAAAAATGATTTTATTTTTCTGATTTTTTTTAGTTATGGAAAAAGGCTGTGAATGAACACAAATTAAGTTTTATTTGTTTTTATTTAAATAAACTTATGTATTAGAAAAATGCACTTATCTAAAAGACCTTTCAAAAAATTCTAAAAGGCAGAAACACGAATCCTTCCCTAAACCCAGAAGAGCTCTGGGTATTCAATGATCTTAGAGGAAGTGTGTTGTCTTAGTAACATAAATAGAAAGAAAACTTGGTCTGTATAAGATTGGGGGCAGGGTGGTGGCAATAAGTAGAAAAATGCTTAAGATGGAACAGGTAAGTAGTTGCTACAATGGTAACCCAAGGAGAAAAATGCCCTAGCATAGAAAATACTATTATTTTTTGCAAAAAGGGGTGAACACTTCTACACCTAATTTCATATTTATGATGACTGGCATATGTTCCTTGGTTCGTGATCATGACTTTCATATGATTAAGAACTTTGTGCCTCTTTATGGTGTTCTTCCCTAGCTCTACTCCGTATTGTACACTCGCTTTGAGTATTCAGATTAAACTATCAAATATTCATGGCTATCCAGTACTGATACAAAATACTACAATCTCCCTCTGGTAATGAATTTTACAAAACTGCCATGTTAATTTTGGCAAACTATGACCATTGCTAGTGGAGGGACCTAGAAAATTCAAAATGCCTTTAAGATAACAAGTCCTTTCCTGGGGCACCTGGGTGGCTCAGTTGGTTAAGCATCCAACTCTTGATTTCAGCTGAGGTCATGATTTCATAGTTTGTGAGACGGAGGCCCACATTGAGCTCTGAGCTGACAGCATGGAGCCTGCTTGGGGTTCTCTCTCTCTCCCTCACTTTCTGCCCTACCCCCAGTTGCACTCTCTCTTTTCTCTGTCTCTCTCAAAATAAATAAATAAACTTAAAAAAAAAAAGAAAGAAAGAAACAAAGTCCTTTCCTATAAGGAGAAATACATTCCAAAGAGCTCAAAAGCAAGGTTTAATATGGATATAGACTTACTTACTGAAAGTCACTAGTTCCTCTAGTGTTCTGTGATTTTTTTTAAACAATTTTTAAGTTTATTTTTGAGAGACAGAGTGTGAGCGGGGGAGGGGCAGAGAGAGGCAGAGACAAAATCTGAAGCAAACTCCAGGCTCTGAACTGTCAGCACAGAGTCTGAGGCTTGAATTCACAGACCCTGAGATCATGACCTGAGCCGAAGCTGGATGCTTAACTGACTGAGCCACCCAGGCACCCCATTGTGTTCTGTGATTTCTTTTTTCTTTCTTTCTTTTTTTTAATATATGAAATTTATTGCCAAATTGGTTTCCATACAACACTCAGTGCTCATCCCAAAAGATGCCCTCTTCAATACCCATCACCTACCCTACCCTCCCTCCCACCCCCCATCAACCCTCAGTTTGTTCTCAGTTTTTATGAGTCTCTTATGAGCGTTCTGTGATTTCTAATTCCACCAAAATTTTTCTGTAGAGTTTGGTGACATTGTTGTGGAGCTCTCAATTTCTTTTCAGCTCAAAGTTTTCACAAGGGAATAAGGGATTGCTGTATTTCCTCTAATACGCTCATGTGGCCTACAATGTCTTAGGGGACTCTCCCATGAGTTCCACCTTAGGAAATTCATTTCCTTTTATGGTTGTCTCCCCTTGTATGTGATTTACTTCTATCCTGTGACTTGCTTATAAACAATAGAATGTGGCAATGTGGATAAGATCACGTGATTACACATGTGTGACTACATGATATGTTACGTAAGATTCTAGCACCCATGTGGCTGGATTCTCTCACCCCTCGCTGGCCTTGAAGAAGCAAGCTGCTTCTTGTTGTGGGCTGCTTATGTTGGGAGGCCCACGTGGCCAGGAACTGCGGGGAGCCTCTAGGAGATGAGGAGAGCTTCTGGCTGTTGGGCAGCAAGAAATTGAAAGCCTCAGTCTTAAAGCTAACAAAAGCATCTCCCCTCCCCATGGAGCTTCGGATGAGATCGCAGACCCAGCTGACATGTTGAATGCAACTTTGAGAGACCCTGTCAGAGACTCCAGCTAAGTTATGCCAAGATTCCTAACCCACAGAACCTGGGGAATACAAGTGTGTTTTCTTTTATGCTCTATGTTTGTGGTAATTAGTTGCACAGCAATGGTTGACTAATACAATCCTGTTCTTTAGTAGTAGAGAAGAAAAAAAATAATAAATTTGGACAGGAACTGTGCCAAATTAGCAGGAATACAGTACAGCTATGGTCCAACCTCACCCTCTACCTCCTGTTCATCTTCAGAGCATTGTTCGAACATTCACACTTGCACGGCAGGCTGGCCAGAGCAGGGAGGGAATTTCCCAATGTGGCTGTAAAAGTGAGTCTTACCAATATTGACATGGCAATTGAGGGCCTACGAGGTCACAGTCTGAAAGGGATATATTGAGACTTTTAACTGGCTAGACTAAATTCACTGGACATCTTTATATCTGTGAGTCTAATGCTATGGAACCTCCCTGAGATATCATTAAGGGAAGAGAGAGGGATCTTTGACAGAATATTTAAAGCTAGTGAATGGAGAAAACCACAACAATGTCAGGCTTATGCCCCACTGAGCTCTGCCTGCTCAGTGAGCCAGTTATTCTTGCTATCTTGCAAGGATCACAGACTGCAATCCAGAGACTGGAGCTCTGGCTCTGCTACTTATAAAAATCATGAACTTGATAAAGTTATCCAGTGAAATATTGAGCTCCTCCTCTACAGGAGGTGTTAAGCAGACTACTTTGCACCTGTTATACTATGCATTTCTCATAATAACTCCATGGACTATCACTGTTGGCTTCATGTTACATGTGAGAATAAAAAAAAATTCACTTCATTGTCCAAAGCCATCATTGAGCTAGGATTCAAGAGTCAGATTTATGGGATGCTGAAATCCTTGTTATTTCTGCCATTTTACACATCACATTAAGCTGCATTTCTCTGCCTTTTCAAATTTCAGCGGTTGTGGTCTTAGGGGAAAATAAATGAATAACTGTTCTGCACATAGTATGCATTCAGAAATTGTGACTTGGTTATCACTGACCTCCTGTTCCTACCTGTATCATTATCTGTATCCAGTAAAAATCAGGTTACAGTGGCTATCAAGAGCAATCATCAAAAGAAATAAAAGAATAGCATCCTGTCTTATAGAGGTTTAAAAGTTAAATCTGAGTATCTATAAATAAGTCTTGGTCATTTTTTATTTTTATTTTTTCAGCCCTTGACAAATTGAGCTTTGCTCTAAGCCTGTCGAATCACCCCCAGAATGGTAGAAATAAAGTGAGATCCAAAAACACAGACCTGGGGAAAATGGCTCAAATCTCCAAACAGTACATATCATTCAGGGGTTTCCCTCTTGCACGTTGAAACCTCACAGCCTCATTCGTGTAGCTGGACGATCCTGGAAGTTTCATCCCACCTGTGTGCCTTTAAACAACAGGTCCCACTGTATCCTATTTCACAGGTCAGTGAAATTTCAAAAATGAGTTTGAAACCTGATACAGGCTTGCCAAGCAGAGAACATAAAATAAACTGCATATACAATCTCCCATTTATACTCACTATAATTTCACAAGAGAAAGGACATGTTCATTTTAAAAAGTAGGAAAAGAAAACAGAACAAAGGGCAGTCCTTTAAATGGATAAACTAAACTTTATGGAAAACACACTCTGCTTTCTTTTTTGTACCCTTTTGTGCATCTTGCAGCATACTTACAGAAATTTCGACATTGATGGATACAAGTCCTCCGGGGGCCTCTGGAAATGGTGAGCCCAGAGGACTCGTGAGCCCACCCTGGAGTGAGGAGTGCGGTCGGGATTTCTAGAGGCCACCCTGGCCATGCAGTTCTGTGCAGGAGTTTTGGCTAGTCAGCTTCTGGCCCAATGCGCTGTGGTGAAAGGCTTCAAGTGGACACCGTGTTGTGGTTTGCTGTTTTACAACCCCAGGAGCCCTGTGTGGTCCAAATCGGCAATCTCAAGGGAACTCCAAAGGCCAGAAAATTTCCAATTCCACTCTCACATTATTTACTTATATAGTTCTCCTCCTCCTCTTCCTGACGTGTCACCGATGATGTTTGTGTAACACTTTGTCCGTTGGGATCTGAGGGGGTTGAATCAAATGGATACCAACTGTGGAGGAAAACTGCAGTCGGGAAAGGAGCAGGTTGATGGTTTTCCATCACCTGCCCAAGGAGTTTTCACCTTTCAGTCCCAGTTGCCCTGACTTCTCAGGGTTCTAAGAGAGATGACTCTCCTCGTGGAACATCACAGACTTCCAAGATCTCCAGGCCAGCCTCATCAGTACATATAAGGAATTCGTGGGGCGCCTGGGTTAAGTGTCCGACTTCGGCTCAGGTCATGATCTCACAGTTCGTGGGTTTGAGCCCCGTGTCGGGCTCTGTGCTGACAGCTCAGAGCCTGGACCCTGCTTCGATTCTGTGTCTCCCTCTCTCTCTCTCTGCCCCTCCTCTGCTCACAATCTGCCTCTCTCTCTCAAAAATAAATAAACATTAAAAAAAATTAAAAAAAAAAGGAATTCGTGTGCCCTAAAGATACATTTTTCAAAACTCAAACAGCATGTTAGCAGCAAAACCACTATAAAGATGAGTAACAACACTCCACTGTCTTTATTGAGAAAGAAACTTCTTTACCCCTTTATTTAGCTAAAGCAAGATTATAGCTTTCCAAAAGGAACTTGGAAAATAAGAGCAGGAAAAAAAAAAAAAAAACCCAAAAATGGAAATAAGTAAATTTTCAGAAGCACATATTTCATGTACCTTCCTGGACCCTGAAAGGCAGCAGTGCTTGCTTAAAACAAGATGGACTTTGGAAATAGGCCCAAATTCCACCTCTGCCATTTACAAGTGGTGAGACTTGGGATAAACTGATGAGTAACCTTGTGTCTACATATTGTTGAGTGAAAAATAAGGATGAGAAAAACTACCTCATAGAACTAAAGTAAGGGTGAAATAGGACAATGTATGTAAGACTCTTATCTCAGAACCTAGCCCAGAATAACTGCTGTTGCAGAAGTGTTTATAATGGATGGTGGTTGCTGCTTCCACTGTTTTTGCTAATGCAACTGATTTCAATTGTACCAGCTTAGCACTTGGAAAAGTCCACAGTCTTGCATTGCTCAACAAACTGCTGTAAAGACCCCCTCAAAGTCTCTCTTTTTAATCTTGGGGCATTTTCATCTTTTACCTTTTCTTTATTATCCTTCTCTCCTATAGCCCACAGGCAGGCTATTATTATAGAATGAAATAAAACCTTCATCATCGGCCAAATAAAGAAATATACTCAATGACTAATGTTTCATTCACACAGAAAGAAACCTCCATATTCTTTAAGTATTTATTAAAATATTGTGGGGGGAAGGTTAAATTCTCCTTTCTATGGAAAATGAAACAATTCTCTGCATTCCATAGATCTTCAAACCTGGGACTTCTTGAGAATCAGCTATATGCAAAAAAATACAGGTTTGCAGAGGCTAATTCAAGTCACAATGTTCTTGAAACATAATACACTACTCAAATTCCTATAAAAGATAGTCATTATAAGAGGGACAAAAATAAATTTCTAACTTAGTTGTCTAGCAACATATTTTACTCTATTGTGTTGGATCTGTGTTATTACATCTTCTAATACTTTAGCGTTCCTTCTCCAAGCTCCCAAGGCAGGCTTCTGGCAGAGCTAAGACTGATGCTACGTGCTAAAACCTGGCATTAGAGGCATTCTAGACTTGAGAGCAGAGGACAAGAGGTCTGGGAGCAGTACTTTCTCTGAAGTGCTTCTAAGCCTAGGACTTGTTCCTGGTGACCTTCCTTCTTCAACTGAACTCAAGAGTTGGTTTATCTATTTTGTTTCCTTTAGCTTGTATCAGGGCTTTCTCTCCTCCCCCACTCCCATCTCAGGCCTATAAATATAATTTTTTCCAACACTGGCTTATCTTTAAATGTAGCATAAAATCTTTTCAAAGATTTTTGGAAGTTTGGACTATAGCCAGTCATGAAAAAATAAAATCTTTTGTAAAAGTTACTTTTATTGTCAGCTCTCTTTTTGCCTTTATTTCCCACCACTGACTCCCTCTTTTGGATCTGTTAACTACTCAGGCCCAGTTCATAGGCACCATATATCAGCCAAGGGGTGGATATAATGCATGCAGGAGCAAGTTTGTCTAGGTTTGTGTGGGGAAAGTAGACCAGGCTCTTGTAAGCATAGCCTATGGCCACTCTGGGGTAGGGGCCTGCTGGCAGGTGGGTTTGGAACAGAGCCCAGGTTTAGAAGGCTGCGCAGAGCTAAGAGTTGAGAGAAAACCTATGCACAGGAACAGGCCTTGGCAAAGGTATGGGGAAAGGAGGGGAAATCTACCAGACAACAGTAGAGAGAAGGAAGTCCCCATGCCCATTGGGCCACCCAGCAGTGGTAACTGTCCGTAGGTGGTTAATTTAGGTCAACGGAGACTGTCTATATTATTACTCTATCTGGGGTGTGTGTGTGTGTGTGTGTGTGCGCGTGTGTGTGTTTGGTGGAGGAGGGTGGCATCGAGGGAGTGGGAACTGAGTGAAGATGATTAGGATGGCATAGACACCAGACATCAGTTATTGCCACCTTCGTAGTTCAGAGAAAAGAAAGAGCATTTTATATTTGCAGGGAGCAAAATTAAAAGACACCTAGATGTAGTGTTGTCAGTTGCTGAAAAAGCTTTTATAAGCAGAAAAGTAACCTTTTGGGTACAAACCACAATAATTCCACATGCATAAATATAAATATAAATAGGCAAAAATGCTTCTTAATGTTCATTTCATGGTTTGGAGAAAGCTTTGTAAGAACTTGCATCCACAAATCTCTTTGAACTACTGTAACCAATAATTTACTAAAGTTAATGATGACTCTCCCTAGAGTCTCCTGTGAGATGGGAACCGTAAATTGTGACATTTATCAGCTAAAATAATCTAAATATCACTGAAATCTAGGGTTAGAGTTGACTAGAAAAAGGGTAGAATATATGACCAAAAATCTAATTATTAAAATTCTGATGCATATAAAATCAGAAACAAATTAAGGATGATGCTATTGAAATTTCTATTAAGGCACTCTGTTCTGGTTTTCACAGCATGGTTTTACATTAATCGTATTTCTGTAATGACAATGCTGTTTCCTAAAATAATAGATTGTGCACAGGGGAAACCATACTTTCACCACCTTGTGAAAAATGGCCAGGGATGTTATTCACAGGCAGATCACAAAGTAAGTACATACTAGAGAGCTACATTTTTATTCTTTGTGGCTCTTAGGACTTTGATCACAGTGTTTCTCAAATGTGAATTTTGTGTTTATGTTGCAATGAACTTGCAAACAGAAAAGGGGAGAGATAGCGTAAGTATTTGGGCAAAGTAATCTCAAGCACATATGAGTATTATTTTTATGAAGTGTTAAGTAAGTACCTAATCCAAAAGTGATCTTGAGATGACATATTTACAGTTAAATATGAGGAAACATTTTTGAATGAAGGCTACACTTTTTATTTCATAGGCAACCTGCTTTCATTTGGGGTAAAAGTCCTTCAGCTATTTATGTGGAAGGAAACTATCGGCCATAATGTTGGGCCTCTGTGAGACCCAAGAAGGCTCGGCTCTTAGGAACAAGGGAATTTGGTAAATGAATAAGTGAACTTACACATTTTAACTTTTTTTTTTTAAATTTTTTTTTCAACGTTTTTTATTTATTTTTGGGACAGAGAGAGACAGAGCATGAACGGGGGAGGGGCAGAGAGAGAGGGAGACACAGAATCGGAAACAGGCTCCAGGCTCCGAGCCATCGGCCCAGAGCCTGACGCGGGGCTCGAACTCACGGACCGCGAGATCGTGACCTGGCTGAAGTCGGACGCTTAACCGACTGCGCCACCCAGGCGCCCCTACACATTTTAACTTTTAAAACATTTAATCTGTAACTAAAAAATAAGAAACTATTATATGATATTTTCAAGCTAAATTATAGACAGGTCATATGAAGAACGTTGAATAAAGGTAACTTTTTTTTTTAATGGCACTGGTGAGCTGGACTCCACAGCCACAAAAATTCAGCCTAATAGGGAAAATAGGCAAAGAGACCAATTTGGTTTACCAGGCCTTTCCTAAGTGCCTACATATGCACAGTGCTTGAAATATGTGTCTCCTTTAAGAGAGGAGCACACTTTACACGGTGTTTCAGAGCTAGCTGATGTTTCTTTAAGAAATCGTCAGGGCACCTTTTGGGATGAGCACTGGGTGTTGTATGGAAACCAATTTGACAGTAAATTTCATATATTAAAAAATAAAAAAAATAAAAAAAAAAAAAAAAAGAAATCGTCAGGGACACCTGGTGTGGCTGAGGTGTTTCAGAGCTAGCTGATGTTTCTTTAAGAAATCGTCAGGGACACCTGGTGTGGCTGAGTCGCTTAAGTGACTGACTTTGGCTCAGACAACGATCTCACAGTTTGTGGGTTTGAGCCCCATGTCGGGCTCTGTGCTGACAGCTCAGAGCCTGGAGCCTCCTTCAGATTCTGTGTCTCCCTCTCTCTCTGCCTCACTTGCAGTCTGCCTCAATCTCTCAAAAATAAATAAGCATTTTTTTTTTTAAAGTCAACATTTGGGACACCCTGGTAGCTCAGTCGGTTAAGCTTCCGACTTCAGCTCAGGTCATGATCTCACGCTCTGTGAGTCGGAGCCCCAGATCGGCTCTGTGCTGACAGCTCAGTCTGGAGCGTGCTTCAGATTCTCTGTCTCCCTCTCTCTCTGCCCCTCCCCCGCTCACACTCTGTCTCTCCCTCTCTCAAAAAAGTAAATAAACATTAAAAAAAGAGAAACAGTCAACATTTAAAAATGCATAGTTTGCACCTGTATACAAGAGAACAGGTGAAAGAAATCATTTCCAGATGCCAAGAATCAGTGGATAATTGAGGAATAGAGTGACTGTTGATTTGCTCAGCTCACAACCAAAGGGAGAAATAATTCAGAAGCAACTTAGTAAAGAAACTAGCATCAAGAAACCAAAGTAAATCCCAAGAAGAAAATGTGGCAGCTATAGGGTGAAGTTAAATCCCGACCTAAGGCACAGAAGATGAGCCTTGGGATAAACAAAGGATTGGCCTGAAACCCATGCAAAAGTTTGCCTTAAAACAGTGGCTTTCTTTCAGTGCTGAAGGCTCATTAATATTACCTGGAGAGCTTTTAGAAAACAACGTTGCTTCCAAGGCCCACTGGAGACCAATTAAACCCTAAATTACTTAGGGCAGGGCCCAGACAGAAGTCTATTTAAAACTCCCCAGTTGGTTTTAAAGTGCATCCGGGATTGAGACGTATGGCTTTGAAGATACCGACCTTGAAAACTTCCAGGAAAGGCCAAGGAGATAAACCACTTCTTCCAAAGGTAGGAAGAATGTCTAGCCTTGGGGGCCAAGAGGGTTTTGCAATCAAGTTTTGACCAGCTATATGACTGTTCAGTAATTTTCTCTCTTCTTCTCTTAATGTTTATTCCTTTGCTTATTGGATTAGCAAATGATTTTTTTGAAAGGCTAAAGTATTATGTTGTTTTTGTAACCTAGAGAGAAACTAGGTCTAACAGAAATCAGGGATAGGAAAGAGCCCCAATTGGAGTGGGTTCATGACATTAGGCTCTGCCCTGTTTTTAGATGGTCTGGAATTACAGGGTTTTATTCCACAGAGTTTTATGGAACCAAGGTAGTATTAGATGGCTAGAAAATAATATACCAGGCAAACATTTTTTTATTCTGCTTCTTCTATATGACTATAACTTTCCACTACTCGTAATTATAGCACCTATCACTTACTGAGCAGCTAATTTTGCTAAGTAGAAGTTATGGTAGTTTTTATACATGTAGTATTTAATATTCATAATAACCCTGCCTGCTAAGTAAATACTACTATCATTTTCATCATTTTCATTTTGAGGTCAAAACTAAGCCTTAATAAAATTAGGTATTTATTTATTTATTTATAATTTTTTTTCATTTTATTTTTTAAATTTATACCCAAATTAGCGTATAGTGCAACAATGATTTCAGGAGTAGATTCTTTAATTCTCCTTATCCATTTATCCCATTCCCCCTCCCAAACCCCCTCCAGTAACCCTTTGTTTGTTCTCCATATTTATGAGTCTCTTCTGTTTTGTAACCCTCCCTGTTTTTATGTCATTTTTGCTTCCCTTCCCTTATGTTCATCTGTTCTGTGTCTTAAAGTCCTCATATGAGTGAAGTCATATGATATTTGTCTTTCTCTGACTAATTTTGCTTAGCATAGTATCCTCTAGTTCCATCCAGATAGTTGCAAATGCCAAGATTTTATTCTATTCTTTTTGATTGCCGAGTAATACTCCATTGTGTGTGCGTGCGTGCGTGTGTGTGTGTGTGTATAAACCACATTTTCAGCTGAGCAAGAAGTTCAATTCAGGTGTGTTTGAATGTAATTCCACTTTCATTTCAATAAAATTTACTGTTAAAGTCACCCTGTGAAATAAATTCTCTGATGCTTCATTGTAAATACACTAAAGTGTTGAATTGACTCAAGTAAAAATCTCTTCTACTTGTTTGAGGAAGAGAGTAATAGATTGAGTTTAAAGTAGGGATGCTACTAAAATCAAGGAAGAATGTTTGGGGTCAGTTCATTGTTTCTTTAACTTATTTGTCTTTACCTATGATTCTCTGCAGTTTTAATATGACAGGCCTAGGTGGAGTTGGTTTGGCATTTATTTTGCTGGTGTTCTCTTAGCATCCTGCATTTGTGCTTTGGTGCCGGACATTAATTTGGGGGAAGTTCTTTGTCATCGTCTTGTTTCTTCAAATATCACCTCTGTTCCTTTCTTTTTTCTCTTTCTGGTGTTTGCATTATGTGTATGTTACACCTGTTTGTCACACAGCCCTAGCATATTCTGTTCTGTTTCTGGGGTTTTGTTTGCTTTGCAGTTTTTTTCTCCTTCCCTTTCAGTGTTGGATGTTTTTATTGGCATATCCTCAAGCTCAGAGATTATTTCCTTGGCCATTTTCAGTCTACTAATGAGGTTATCAAAGGCATTTGTCACTTCTGGTAGTGTTTTTGTTTTGTATTTTAGCATTTATTTTTCATTATTTCTTAGAATTTTAATCTCTACTTTTCCTATCAGAGCCCTTAATGTATGAATCCTAGCTGCTGTGTAGTCCTGGTCTGATAATTCCAACATCCCTGCAGTATCTGGGTCTGAGTCTGATGCTTGTTCTGTCTCTTCAAAGTGAGTCGTTTGTTTGTTTATCGTTTAGTAGGACTTTAATGTTTTGTTAGCAGGTGGACACACAGCATATAGTGTGTAAAGGAGCTAAATACAGTAAATAGGTCTTTAATAATGTGGTGGTAAGATGTGGGAGGAGGAAAATCATCTCTAGTTGAAGAACCTGTGCCTCCCTAAGAGAGTCAGCATGGGCTGGACTAGGGATTTCCCTTCTCCCAGATTAGTTTCATATAACCCCCAGAAAATTAGTTTCTGGTAAAAGTGTTTCTCATGAGTACAGATCTTGTTAAGAACAAAGTGCCCTGTCATATTTCAAAATGGTTCCTTGTTTCCTCCTACCGCCAGAAGCATGAGAGGATTTTTCACCTATGTTCACTGTTTCAAACAAACAAAAACAGAAATCTGGTAGAAGTCTAGGAGTAAAACTCAACAGAAGCATAGGGGCCTCCAATAACTAGATCCCCTGGAGTTTTTAACTCTCAGACTTGTCTATGGCTGAGTCTCCCGCATTGTGACAATTATAGTTCAGGTCTTCCTACCCCAGCACTGATTCACACACTCAAAGAGGTTAATGCCTGTGGGTTTCTTCTGCTCAGGGAAGTTGTGATTCTCTATCCTCCTGTCTCTGATTTTGTGGGTGAGAATTTGCTTTGTGACCTCACTTCTATAATGGATATAAAAGGAGTTGTTGATTTAAAAAAATTTTTTTTCAGGTTTTTACTTGTTAAGATGGAGGGGTAACTTCTAACCTCATTTCGTGACAGACCAGAAACCGGAAGTCACTTCGATATATTTTTTTCATTTCTTTTCATAAAAAAAAAAAAAGCAAACTAAAATAGAAAATAATAGCCCAATTAAAAAAAAAGTTCTTCTGGGACAAGGTCCCCTTATTTTATACTGAGCTTGAGAGAAATTGATGTTATTTTATATCATTTGTGTTGTCTGCGTTTGTCTCTGGCTAGCGTTCCTGGCATGATAAACCACAGGTTTACAGGTCACAGATGATGTCACTTATCTACTTTCACCCTCATATCTCAGGTTAGCTGCGCTTCAGAATAAGTTTTTACTTTAAATTAGATATTCTATTACATCTACTACATTGTATGTGCCAGGCACTGGATCAGGAAAGAGGTTAATCTCAGTTGTAAAGACCTTCCTAGCACTGAAACTTTTCCAGTAGGCTCATCAATGCCATGTCTCTCTTAACTGATCATTGAGTCTGTTGGTTTTAACTATCTGTCCTACTCTTTGAAATCTATGCCCTCCGGTTGTTGAATATTTTATTACTGACCTGTTGCTTGTACCAGACTTGGGTATCTGTAATTCTCTTTAATTTGTTAAATATGTCTTGATTCTGACATTATGATAGTTCACAAAGATCTATGTTGACCAGCAACAATCTGGTTGTTGACCACACCTAACTTGGACTCCAAACATGTACGTTATTATATTCAGAATTTTAATTTTGTAACTCAGTGGAACAGATGCTGATAAGTACTTGTTCTGTGTAGTGAGATGGACAATTAGAATAAGCACCCATTCCACCCCAACTGATATGCCTAAAACAAGGGCAGTTTGAACTCATGTTGGTCTTCTGACCTATAGGAATGTAAGACAATTTTTTTTATTATGCCTGTGTGTTTATGATAGCTTGTTATGGCGGCACTAGGAAACCAAAACAGAAGGACAAAAGTCATTGCAGATATAAGAAACCACAAAGGAAGGACTAGACAGGAGGCACTCATAGGTAGGCCTTGATGTCCTGGTGAATATAACCATTTTTCAGAACATCAGCATTTGATATGGCCACACTGATTATGATGGCTTGATTAAAAAAGAAATATTCTACAATCATGACTTAACACAGGCAAAAACATGAACTTTAAGCCATAAAAATGACCAACCATCTCTCCATCTTGGTATCTGAATGAATGACTGCTTCTTTACCAGTTAGTGCTTTAGCTTTGCTCAGTCTTTGCTCCTAGCTGAGACCTATTAAAATATCCAAGAATTTGCTTCATGACAGGATCCACTCTACGATGAAATCCCTCATCCTTAGAAGTTCCTCCAAATTGCCTGGGGCACCTGGGTGGCTTGGTCACCTATATGTCTGACTTGGGCTCAGGCCATGATCTCACAGTTCATGAGTTTGAGTGACGCATCAGGCTGTGTGCTGACAGTGCAGAAAATGCTTGGGATTCTCTCTGCCCCTCCCTTTCTCTCTCTCTCTCTCTCTCTCTCTCTCTCTCTGTCTCTCTCTCTCTCAATAAATAAATAATAAATAAATAAATAAACAGAGTTAAAAAGATAACAATTTAAAAAAAGTTCCTCCGAATCACCTAAAACAAGCTCAGATCTTATAAGTCCTTTATTATACTCTCCTGTGAGATGCCCCACAATCTCCCAATATGTTTATTCTCCCTTTCTACAATGAATAGTAAATGAAACTTGTCCAACCACAGCTGTGGTCCTGGAAGTCTTTGCATAACATGGACAAGAATTATATCCAAATAGAGGTGCCTGGGTGGCTCAGTTGGTTAAGCACCTGACACTTGGCTCGGGTTGTGATCTCATGGTTGGTGAATTGCAGCCCCATGTAGGGCTCCATGCTGACAGTGCAGAGCCTGCTTAGAATTCTCTCCCTCCCTCTCTCTCTGCCCATCCCCTGCTGGCATGCATATGCACTCTCTCTGTCTCTTGAAATAAATAAACTTAAAAACAGTGTGTCCAAATACATTTCTTGAAAGCGCTTAGGTATCTTGTGCTATTTATTTATTTATTTATTTATTTATTTATTTATTTATTTATTTGAAAATGAACAGGGGAGAGGGGCAGAGGGAGAGAGGGAATCTTAAGCAGGCTCAACACTCAGCATGAAGCTGGACACAGGGCTCAATCCCATGATCCTGGGTTCACAACCTGAACTGAAATCAAGAGTCTGATGCTCAACGGACTGAGCCACCCAGGAACTCCCTTGTGCAATTTATTTTTACTCCGTAATTAGAGGTGTCTAAAATAGCAAAGTCTGATAACCCAAACCTCAAGAGAATAGAGAGACCTTTCATGTACCTACTGTCTTGTATTCATGTCATTGCTAGTTTGTGTCATGCCTGGTGAATGCAGAGGGAATACACTAGTCTGTGGATGTGAGTCTGTCATGAAGAAGGACTGCATTTGGAGGAAGTCAACATTGTGATGCAAAAAGGTGAAGACATGTTCATTTGCAAGGTTGAGGTAAAGGTGTTAAAGGAGGCCAAGCATCAAAGTCATTGGTCAAGAAAGCAAAGTGCTGTGGATGACGTTTTATTTGGTATTGACTTCACTTTATTCAGACAGGTTGAGAGATGACTCACAGGTTGTATATTGTATGAACCTTGAAATGGAGCTCTATAAGCGTGGCTTGGGTGAGCCCCCTTGCTTAAGGATGTCAGACAGGATGATGGCCTGAAATCCTGCCATGTAATTCACGTTTTTTTTTTTTCATTTGTTTGTTTTTTTTAATGATAAAATATCTCTAAATTCCTATAAAAGTTTTAACTCTATAAAACATTGTGGATTTTTAATACAAAAAGTAAGCAATAGATGACTTGATTTAAGTTGTTCATAACTCAAATGTTTAAAAATACACCCTAAACTGATTTTTTTTTGATAGTAACACTCAATGTTGGTATAATACTTGTATGGTTTTAAGAAAGTATGTAATAATATAAAGATGCACATCTGAAATCCAGGTATTTTCAAGAAGAAGACCAAGAATAGGTAAGTGTTTTAAAAAACGTAGACTGGCTTGGGCAAGATAGTCCTTTTTCTCAGTGACACACCAAGGGCAGGACATGTAAGGGGTCTGTATGGTATGGAGATATACTTTATCATGGATATCTTTTTAGAAATTAAACAGGCTGACCCAAACACGTGGATTTTAGTTTATAAATTCTCTACCAAAAAAAGTACCTGCTCCCCCCTGCCATGATGCCTGGACTGGGGAGACTGAACGCACTGTTCTACCTCCTTGGTATGTCACTGTTTAGTTTATCTCACTCCAGTGGAATAGAAAGGAGGCAAGTGGTCAAAGGTAGTAGGAACCATTGCTCTATTGAAGGACCAAGTTTCCTCCCGTATAGTTGCTTCCCAATCCCTTAGGGCATTATCTTCATCTTCATGGTGAAAATCTGGTCCAGTTATATTACTGGTGGGAGTATAAAATAGTACAACCACTTTGGAAATTTTTTTTGAAATTTCTATAATACAAGGTAAACATACACTTTCCCTATAGCCCAGTAATAATTATAGATTTTAACTTGAAGAAAGTGTTCACACACAAATTTTAAAAAGAGTATCCATAACAGTTCTTTTTAGAGTGGCTCCAAACTGAAAACAACCCACATTGCCGTCAATAGGAGAATTAATGAAAATATTCTGTGTAAATACAGATAGTCACACAAGAGATGACTACTTAGCAATGAGAATAAATGAAATATCAGTACATGTGATAGCATTAGTGATGTGGAAACTAGGAGTAATATTCTATATGTTGATTTGAGTGATTATATATATATATATATATATATATATATATATATATATATTAGTCAAAATTATCCACTGAAAATCTATGCATTTTATACTATGTAAACTACACCTCAAAACCAAAACATGACAAAAGTGGGTCATAAACCCATCACTATTCTATCTTGTGGCAATGGAAAATAATGCAAAGGAATGGAAAGCAATTTTAAATTTTTTTCACTTTTAATTGGGGAAATGAAGTCAAGAGGCCCCATGTAGCCACAAGAAGAGTGGAGAATTTTCTCTAGCTGGAGACCACATGTCCAGAGTGAAATTTATTACCTTGGAAAGAAGCAGAGTAAAGGGTTGTTGGACAACTATGAAATTTATAGCTATATATAGATATATAAAATACTCTGCAAATATTATTTTGTTTGTTAAAATAATAGTGAATGTTAAAACCACAAGTGCAAGTTGTTCTTAGAGACCCATAGAAATTCATTTTATCCCAAGTAATGTTTGATGTACTGACCATGACATTTTACACTGATCTGATTAAACCAAGAACAAGAAATACCTCCTAAGCTAACCACATAAACCCAGGAGATCTTGCCATAACAATGTCTATTTCAATTTTACTTTATTTCAATAGTTTTAATGGTTGTTTTGATAGCTATATCTACCTGCCTTCACTTTGTAGTGTCGGTATTCTGGTATGTGCTACATTTCTAAAAACTATGGAAATAATAATTGGAGTGATTTTAGTTTATATTTGCCTACTCATCCTGAATAACTCTGCAAATTTAATCTTCAAAACTGACAAGCTTAATATCTGTACTTAGTAAGGTATAGATTGTCCTCTGCAAAGTAGGAGTTTCTTTTATAAAACTAGCCTCTAACTGATTTTATAACATTTATGAAAAGTATAAAGTAAAAGAAACGGAATATTAGATAACTACAATGACTTTTATTTTTGTACTTTACTCTTCAATTCAAATAATCTTATTTTTATTTTAGAGCAATAAATATTCATTCCTTTGTTTGCCTTTGGGGTTAGCTTCCTAAAAGATTAGTTTCCTATGAGTTGCCTTCACTTCCTTCTTCCATTCCCCAGTGCCCTGCAATCTGAATTCTATTTCCATTACTCTAAATAAATTGTCTTTAAGTTGCCTGAAAAATATTTACGATTCAAAGATTGCTTCCTAGCGATTTTTTTTTCCTTAAATGATTTTGGCAGCATTTGGCAGTTAAAAAAAATCTCTTTTCAGCTCTTTTTCTAACAGTCTCCTTTTCCATATCTGTCAGAACGCTTCTGCAAATCCTTTTGCGGTTCTCACTTCTCTCTTTAAGTGCTCTATTTCTTCAGGTTTCTAATCTCAGCCCATCATCTCCCCCTATCACTCTATGTGCCTACGACTTTCATTTGGTCTAAACATTGTTGACCCCCATCCACATCATTATCCCTGGCCCTTCTGGAATACTAGTCTCCCCTCCCCCCAATACAAATGTTGTAGAGCGATACCAAACTGATCTTTTTGGAAGCTAAACGTACGTTCTTTCCAAACTGATCTTCATATGCTTGCTATCTATGCTAAAGACATCATTTTCCATTAAGTTTCTCAATGAGAAACCTTGAAATTTCTTCCCATATTTAACCTCTTATCGTGTCTAAAAATTCTACTGAATTTTTTTAGCTACACAGTATCTCAATGCCTCTATAGTCTTTCAGGTTCTATTTTTCTTCTGTTTGGATTATTGCAACAGTGTCCTAACTTAACTCATTTTTTCTATTTTACCCAACTTATCCTCCATACCATTATTAGTTATATTCCTAAAGTATAAAACAATCCATCGCAATCTTTAAAGACATTACTCAAAAATTGCACATTTTTCCTTAACATATAAGCATGTAGTCCTATCTATTTTATCAAGACTATTAAGAGAAATGGGTCAAAAAGCCAATTCTCATGAACTAAGATTCCTGTGTCTGTATCTTGCTGGCAACACTTGAGCTAATTTTTAATTTTATTTTGCCACTGACTGCATCTTCAGACATGAAGGAACTGATCGGCCATGTGCTTTTTGACCCCACATGCCAGAGTGCTCGTGATCTCTGCAGCTTTCCAGATAAGGGAAGAATAAAAAGATCAACATCAAAACTCCTGAACTGTATTTATTGGATTTACAGAGCATTTAACATCAGTAAACCTGGTTTCAGCAAATGTTACACAAGTTTCCCTTATGGAAAAAGATGGCAAAATCCCAAGGCTAGGTAGAAGGGTGCTTGAGGCCAGCCAGAGTTGGTAAGGAATCAAGTATTTTCTTTAGTTGTCCGGGCTGAAAATTATATATATAATTTATATGTAATATATAAAATATATTTAAATGCATATAAATATATATAAAATTTATATTACATATCCCAGAGTGTAACTCATAGTAGGCTCTTAGAAAATACATACAGACCTGAAATTGAACAAGAGAATGAAGAATGGTGATCTCGTATTTCCATTTCATCTCATTCAGTCATGCATAAAAAGGATCTGCATAACTCGTTTCAGAAAAGAATACCAGTACTGGAAAATTCTTCAGTCTTCAGGCTATAATTGTGTTCACAAGCCAGTATGAAAAGAAGCCAGAAACCACTGCATGTTGGCAAGTAACTTCTCCCATAAAGTGTACTGAGAAAGATGTGAATGAAATTATGAACTAATATGTAGGGTCAGATAAAAGCTACAAATCTAACATGTCTAAAGATTGAGTATTGAATACCTCTGATGGTCAATGTCATGTGCTAGAAAGAGCATTTCACTAAGAGAAAAGACCTCTGCTTTCCTGGCTCTGACACTAACTTTGTAACCATAGGCAGTCTTGATTTCTTCCTTGAAATTCACTTTCCACATAATGAAGTAGGGATAGAAATAGCGTTGCTTTGAAGATCAAATGACAAAGGACTATTAACATGCTTTGTAAAACTTTGAAAAGGATGGGTTACTTTAAACTGTGTAATCCCACATTTAATAGAAAAGTTTGCATGCCCTCAATTACCTAGTAATGCAAAGGTGAAAATTGCTACAAAATTCTGCTCTTTAATGAGAAGACACTTTGTGACTTTTGGGTAACAGAATTAGGAAAGCCAAAAGTGTTGGCATATCCACAAGCAGGCAGAGAACTGGAGGGTAGATTCTTCAATGTGCGGGCATTAGGGTTAAAATAATGGCCCAGTGGCAATGCCTATATTTTAGATGAATCCTATTAGCTGCTTACAGTTTTATGAAGTCCATTATTTATTTCCTTTAAATGTTACATGATTGGCTGCCATTGCAATGAATGGAAATCTTGAAGCACAACAAGGTCATGGTGAGCAAAGAAAAGACTGAAGTCACTCTGGACCGGCCACCCTGGGTATGTTCAATGTTGAGAGTCAGCAGAATAGTGCAGGCCGTGCCCAGGAGAAAAATCACAGCATGGTGGGAGACATAGGGACATGAGGATGTCTCTCATGGGAAGCAAATGGAAATAGATCTTCTCTGCAACATAAAAAGGCAGGGCCTACCCATATGCCCAAAGGAATGGATAAACTCATTGGGAATTTAAAATGTATCCATTGTGGGTTCTGCAAAGTGAATATAGGAAACAAGCCTCCCATTTTTGCCCACATTTAGTATTCAACATGGTTGGTAACATGGGATAGTCTGTCACAAAGGCTGTGTCTTATAAATAGATGTCAAATATCCAAACCAAAAAAATCTTGTATATGAAAATAGAATGGTCCTGTTTTTGCATTATGTCTCCCCGCCCCCCCCCCCCATTTATACCCTGTTGTGGGTATCAAGTATTTATCATCTAACACAAATATCTTCCAATTTTGTTGAAATGAGTGGATAATCTTAAATTTTGCTCTACAGAGAATTGGACCAAGATCCTGAGTGCAGTAAGATTGGATTGAAAGTTTGGGTGTGTTAATGTTTATATCATGCAAACGAGATTTAGGAAAACTCTTGAAAACGTAGACTTAAAATATAGACCATGAACATATGCCATGGGCTATGTCCAAAGGGTGTTTGAAGAATTTGGCATCCACACTGGAAACCTTCACAAAATTAAGGGTCAATTGTTCTGTTTTAGGCAAGAACTAATGTGGTTCCAAACTTATGTGCCATGCTATAAAAATTTGTGAACATAGTACAACTCTTGCCGTTCATTGGTGTCTGATAAAATTTTATCTCCTATGCTTCTAAGCTTCCTATCATAATGTAAAGGATATTTTAAAACTTTTCCCTTGGCTATTTAGTATGGAGCATCCTGAGGGAGATATAGTACATAAAAAACATTAGACTCCCTATTGTCCCTACATCCTAAGTGATTTCAATTATGTTCAAGGTTTCCCCAATGCAAGTCATTTCCTACTTTGTAAATAGTCTAACATCCCACCCTGGAATCCAGTATCCTTCTAAATTGTATTATACCACTCTAAAATAAACTTTTCTTGTCATGAGCCTTTTTATTAATAGCATTTCACTTTGACTTTCATTTAAAACTAAGTGCTACAGCAATTTCCTGAGCAATAACTAGAATTTACTGCCTCTTTTCTTCATCTGGTAACCTTTCATCACAAATAGTAGATGGATAGCAAATCTTGACAATTAAAATCTAGATAATTTTGTGTGTGTGTGTGTGTGTGTGTGGTAGCCTTTTTATAACTGGAGTTGAGTTTGTTTGAAGGAGGCCTGGTAGCCTTAATTGGTGTCATTGTTTACTTAAGACACAATAGCAAGTTAAATTTCTTCCAACTTCTAGTGAAAGTTCCAAGTCTCTATGTGGACCAATACCTTCTACATGCAGGCATGGCACTTCCTGTAACAGTGTGTTTCTACAGCTGTCATCTTTCACACCTGTCAAATGGCTCTAACAGTGCTGGAGTTTGTCCTTAAAGAATAAATGAATCCAGGAGTGCTGGGTGGCTCAGTCAGTTGAGCTTCTGACTTTGGCTCAGGTCATGATCTCATGGTCCATGAGTTCGAGCCCCATGTTGGTTTCTGTGCTGACAGCCTGGAGCCTCCTTCGGATTCTGTGTCTCCCTCTCTTTCTGCCCCTCCCATGCCCATGCTATGTGTGTCCCTCTCTCTCTCTCTCTCTGTCAAAAATAAATAAACATTATTTTTTTAAAAAAAAAGAATAAATGAATCCAATAACTAAATATCATCCCACTCATAAATCTTTTATTCATTCTCAGTATGGCAATAACTTAATTTTTTTTAATGTTTATTTTTGACAGAGAGAGACAGAGCATGAGTGGGGGAGGGGCAGAGAGAGAGGGAGACACAGAACCCGAAGCAGGCTCCAGGCTCTGAGCTCTCAGCACAGAGCCCGACACGGGGCTCGAACTCACAAACCGTGAGATCAAGACCTGGGCCGAAGTCGGACGCTCAACTGACTGAGCCATACAGGTGCCCCATGGCAATAACTTAAAAAAAAAAAAAAAAATCTTTGGGAAGTTAGTTACCAAGAAGAAAAAGGTGGGTATGACAATTTTGTTTTCTGTTTAAAAATGTATTTTTATTTTTTTAATATTACCATCTTTTTTGGACAAAGTTGAGAGAATTTATAGAACCAGTTCGTTCAGTGATTCATATACATGTCCCAGAAAAGGTGTAATACACGGATCCCCTAACTCAAAATTTTCTTTCTACATGTAAAGAATCATAGGATATTGACATTTTTTTAAGAAGCTGTAACAATTTTCTAATTTAAACTTGTCTTTAAAAGATAAAAGTGAATCCTGATGTGAATGAGTGACATGGTCAGTTTCACACAGACAGAGCTTAGATGAAAACTTAGGCCTATATGCCAGCTGCTTCTCTAATGAGTGTAATTTAGGTTAATAATCTCCTTGTTTTAAAATAAAAATAATTATGGGGGTAGTTGAGCCTATCAGCCAGTCATTCTTTAATGTGAATGAATTTAAATTATTTTCTTCTTAAATGATATCAGTTGCAGAAATGAGGGGACTAATATGCATTTGGGGGAAGGGAAAGAAGGTTTGGCATCTCTGACAGAGAAAACAGTGCCAAAAGTTGGAGGAAGGAGAACAGAGATTGGAGTTAAAAAGGAAAAAAAAAAAAGAAAGAAAGAAAGAAATGAATAAATCGAAAAAGGAGGAGCAGGAAAAAGCCACCAAACATAAACTCAAGCTAGTTGCTATTTTGTTGAAAACTCTAAAGACCAACTTTTTTGTTTTGTTTTTGTTTTGTTTTTTGAATTGAAACTCTTTATTTTTTTTTTTTTAAGTTTTATTTCTTTATTTGGAGAGAGAGAGTCCAAGCGCGCAAGCAGGGGAGGGACAGAGAGAGGGAGAGAAAGAGACATAGGCGGTTTCCATGCTGTCAGTGCAGTCTGATGCAGGCTGGGCTCATTCTCCGTAACTGTGAGATCATGACCTGAGCTGAAACCAAGACTGGGACACTTAACCAACTGAGCCACCCAGGCGTCCCTTGAAACTCCTGTTATATGCGAAGTTGCTTTAAAGTTATGGTTATTTTGGGGCACCTGGGTGGCTCAGTGTGTTCAGCATCTGACTTTGTCTCAGGTCATGATCTTATGGTCCTGGGTTCCAGCCTCACATCTGGCTCTGCTGACAGCTCAGAGCCCAGAGCCTGCTTCGGATTCTGTGTCTCCCTCTCTCTCTCTGTTCCTCCCCCGCTTGCTGTCTCTCTCTCTCTCTCTCAAAAATAATTGTTTTTTAATGTGCTTATTTTAAGAGACTCTACAATACGACCCAATAGATTTTTCCCCTTCTAGAAAAGGATTTGGGCTGGTGTTTACAGAAAGAGGGAGACTTGAGGGATCATGACAGCCAGGGTTGGGGAGAACTACAAGTTACACTGTAGTAGTACAAACTATGTACATACAGCATCAGGCTCTGCGAATTTTGTCAGATGTGTGTCACAAATATCTTCATTCAAAGAACTGAACAGAGCACTTTTGAACAGTATTTTTCTTTGTATGGCTGCATTTATCAATTAATACTAACTAGTGGCTCATTAATAAGTAATACTTAATTTTCTAAAAAAGTTACAGAAAATTCATAAAATGGATTTGGCCCAAACATTCCCGTAATGGAGGAAAACTTTCGAGAATTCCAAATGTTTAAAGCACCGATCTTTATTATTTATTTATTTATTTATTTATTAAATTTTCAAAACTTCAGACTCCATGGCAGATATGATGACAGACAAGGATTTTTAATTTAAAGCTTTGTTTATGATCACTTGTATTTATCTTGATGTCTAAAGAAATGTCCTCTCACTTATACCTGTTAATATGTGTTTGTACATAGCAGAAAATCAGATAATAGCTTATGTAATAAAAAGTCTAGTAAAGATTCAAAAATAAGACCAAGAAAGATAGTTCAAAGCAGGTTCTTTTATTCTTCTATCTACTATTTTTGTCATGTAGACTTTTTGCATTTGTTCTTGTTTATCTCCTTCTAGCTGCAAGATGGTTGCTGTGGCTCATGATGGCAAAATTTCATCTACGGACAAAGGTAGGATGCAAAACTCTTCTTGTGGAAATGAAAGTCCCCTAAATATTTCTTGTCTGGTCTCATTTGCCATAAGACCAACCATGGGCCTCAGCACAGGTGGAGAGGATGGGGCCATAGCTATGGTAGTTGTAGTCCAATTACTAATCATCCTCTGAAATTGGCAAATAATTCTACCTGCTTCAAAATTGGGATATGTGTGGAAAAGACAGAGGTAGATATAAATATTAGTGACAATATCTGCCATATCACCACTGGAAGGAAAAAAATAATACATAGGGTAGAAAGCTTACTGTCATGTCAACTGTTCTCTGAAACAATACAATTAAATGTATTAGCATATCTACAAACACATGCAGTGTAAATAATTACAGATTGAACTTATTTAAATAATAATTTATCAACAGACTGATTTTCAATATAGGTAAATGATTAGACTATCTAAGAATAGTTTCAATGTTGGTATTACCTAAATATTTTATGTATTTGTAGGTTTGGATGATAGTAGCATTGTATATAAATAATCAAAATGAAATATGCCCCAAATGTGAGGGTCTAAGAATCACAAACTTATTACCTTCCAGTTTTGTAGGTTAGAAGTCCAATATGGGTCTCACTGGGTTAAAATCAAGATGTTGACAGTGCTGTGTTCTATTTTGGAGAGTCACAGAAAGAATATAATCCATTTCACTGCTCATTGTAGCTTCTGGGGCTATCCTCTTTCCTTGATTGGTATCCCTTGTCTTCCATCTTCAAAGCCAGAAATGGCAGGTTGAGCCATTTCATATCACATCTCTCTGGCTCCTCTTCCATAGTCATATCTTCTCTGACCACAGCTTGGAATGGTCGTCCAATTTTAAGGACACGTGTGATTAAATTGGGCACACTCAGATAATCCAGGACAATTTTCCTATCTCATGTTCCTTAACTTTAATCACCTTTGTAAAGTCTATCTTACTGTGTGGGATAAACTGGCAAAGGTTCCAGTGATTAAGGACTGAACATTTTTGGGGTGGATAGGGAAATATTCTCCCTACCACAGTTGACAAACTTTTTTTTTCTAATTATAATGAAAATTATTCATTGTTCCATTCTGACATAATAATTTTAAAAGTCTATCTTATTATAGTATAAAATACTATTTAAAAATCTATATACATATATATACATATGAGTACATATATAATTTAAGGGCATAGATCAGGTTGATCTTTATTTGTAAAAGTTCACGTATTATGGCTTCTAACCACTTCTTGTGTATAGGAAGTCTAAAATTGTTGCCCAAATAAAGAGACATAGATGTTGGGAAGGGTGGAGTCAAATAAAACATAATCTATAAATTCCCTCTGGCCTGGTCAGATCAGGCCAATCAGAAATTTTCCGCAAATGATGATGTATCCTACCCTATGTGTGAGTAGAGACATTGGCCATTTGGAGACAGAAATTTCCTCCCTACTCATCTTATATGGTCTGTCTTCAGAATTTGTTGCTGAGTGATTTCAGGCTAGCTGTGCTTCCTGGAGAAAAAAAGACCTTCTTTTCAAATAATACAACACTGGAGAAGATGAAACATCTTCATGGGTTTTATTTTCTGAATTTTATTTTTAAAAGTAGAATATGCTTGAGATATTAAATATTTTCATTAAGAATTCTTCATAACCAAGACCAGTTTAATTAGATTTTTGTATAAGACAGGAGTGATATCAGATGATGGTTAATGATTATTTGCTATCTATCTATATATATAAAATTTTGTTAGGAAAAATGAATCAATATAGATTGAACTTCATGATATTTAAACTAATTACTAAGTTTGGATAAATATTATTCATAACTGATTCTCTTAGTTAAAACTCTACTAGATGGAGAAAGATGATAAATTTTCTTGATTTTGCACCTTAGCAAAAAACTTTTTTTCCGAGAGCAGACATTTTTCAAGAAATGAGAAGTTGGAAAAATGCCTAAAATACCAAACTAACCTGCTGAGTTGAAGATTTACTTTAAGCTTAAGAGAAAACAATTTGGAATAGCACTTATTAAACAATTTATATAGGATTACTAGAAAGAAAAATTGGTCAAACATCGACACATTTTTGCCTCCCTGATTTCAATACACATGGTCGTATAACCTTTGTTTTCCCAGTGAACACGTCATGTACGTCATGTACGTATCACATGTATGGTAGATTATCTCCAAAGATAGCTGTCAAAAAATCCATTCCTTATATGAATGTGCCTCTCTTCTCACTAAACGGAGACTATCCCCACTCCCCTGAAGTCTTTTAACAAGTAGGACAGGATGAAAGTGATACTGTGCCACTTCTGAATCTAGGCTTTAAGGTGCCAGATCGCTTCTGCTTTCATTCTGTTGCAACCCAGCTGCCACTTTGTGAGGAAGTGAGTATAGACCACTGGAGGGAGAAAGACCACATGGGAGCCAACCATGTACCCAGGTGACAGCCAGTATGAACTGTCAGATTTGGGAAAAGGTTTCTTGGACATCTACCCCAAGCTGTGCTACCAAACGCTCAGATGAAGGCAACCACATGAATAACTCTAGCCAATAACATAAGGAGAGAAGAATAACACAGCTAGGTCCAGCCAGGCAAAGAATCATGAAGAAAACAAAAAAAACTTGTATTAAACCACTAAATTTTGGCGTGGCTAGTTACAAAATATTAGATAACTAAAGGATGTAGTGACACAAATCCTTATTCTCTTATCTGAAACCACTATCAAAAAGAGACCTATATTTTTTAATATTTATTTTTTTAACATTTATTCATTTTTGAGAGTAAGAGAGACAGAGCATGAGTGGGGGAGGGGCTGAGAGAGTGGGAGACACAGAATCAGAAGCAGGCTCCAGGCTCTGAGCTGTCAGCACAGAGCCCGACTCCGGGCTCGAACTCAGAAACCGCGAGATCATGACCTGAGCCCAAGTTGGACGTTTAAGCGACTGAGCAACCCAAGCACCCAGACAGATATTTTTTAAAGGCAGAAGTTTAAAGATCTTTAGGTTGTATTGCCAAAATATACATTAGGCCATTCTTCACCTCTTTTTATTTACCTAAAACTCAGGGTTTTTTTTAATGATTAACAATGTATATCAAAGCTGGTGGATTAGTAAAATTGATTTCCTGTGTAGGGCTTAAATTATTCAAAGACAGAATAAGTCTAAATATTGAAGTAAATTTTCCCTAAAACTGCACTTGGATCATTGTAGTTATTGAAAGAAGCCACAGAATTTGGAAATAAATCTCACTCTAAGAGTGAAACAAAAAATCAACAGCTTATAATAAGAGGTGGGAGAAGCTGAAGTTATTCCATACCTAAAAGATGATTTGTAAATGGGTTGGTAGAGTCCTGGGATAGGCCTATGTCTGATCAAGGTAACCAAGGGATAGCCTCAAATAGACGTGCCTGAAATGTGGTTGATGTAAAAGAAAATTTCAGGCCATTCAATCATGTTGTACCTTGCCTGATATGATAGAACAGTGTTTGTGGGCACTCAAAAAGAAAAAAAAGGCTGCAGGACATGAATTCTGTGTTAAATAACTGTGTAGAGAAAACGATGCTCTGAATCAAGGAGCTATAGTTCTTCGGATAGAAAAATTCCTAGAGTGGAGAAAGACAATCCAACTTTCCCTGTTCAAATTTTAGTTACTCCAAAACAGTCTTATGACTCGTACTTTTGGGTTTAAATGGATTGGTATACTGAGAGAGATTTGCTTATGCACACAGTTGACATTGATTCTTGTAGAAGGGAATTTTTCTTTCATTATAGAGAACACCAAGCCACTGCATTATTGGACACTATTCTAGCCTATAATCTTGTAATAAAAATGCATGCTAATGGTGAATGAAGAACAGTAGTGACAATTTTGAGGTGTGGATATGATGACCTGAGTCAACTGGGATCAATTGCTAGATAAGTAGTTTATTCCCATACTCGGTTTATAAATAAAATCTGTGGCTCAGGAAAATCACAAATGCGTATATGTTATAGACTCTCAGGTTTTATACAAGTAGCCGTGAACAAAAATGTTAGACCTGTAAAAACCAGAGCCCAGGGTGGACGTTGACATCTGGTTGATATACAGATATTACTTTAAAACTGACCAATGTTTCTTAATTCCAAGCCTCACCAGCTCTAGGATTATTGATAAAAATCAAATTATTGGGCCACATTTCACAGATATTAATACTAAAATTGGCAGTTACCCTTCTCACCCGTCCAAATGGCCTCTCCTCTCTCCCTCCCTCCTCTTTCTTTTATATCTTTCAAAATTGGTATAAACATGACAGGGTGGAAATTTCACTTTTCGAAACTTCTATTTCCAGTTAACCTATATCAGAGACAAATGGATGATCTGAAAAACATTTGTGCATGCATGTGTTGAGTCACAGAAAATGAACCAAATGCATACAGTTACATCTGAGCCAGTTAGTGAATGTTACCAGTTTGGAATGAGTGTAATGAGATTTCATGTCTTTTGGATGTCAAGGTGAAGATGGGTAGATTGGATTGGTCATAAGTCAAGTGATTGTATACTGTAGTTGCCTTGGGAGAGTCCTGGCCTACACCTGCTATCACAACATGATTTTTAATAATGCTCCCTTTTATCTTCAAAAGCATGTCCCATGTTTTAGAAAGTAAATTTTGTGATTGCCTGGGTTTTAGAAAAGTTTAAAAATTGGTAAAGAGTGAGTTAGAGTAGGTGTTAATAGTAAGTTACTACTTTTTCTTTCATATGACAGAAAGTTATACATGCCCATTTGGATTTCCCTGAATAATTAAAATGAGACTATTCTATAAGAGCCTGACTACTCACCAACTCTATTCTCTTCCCAGTCAGACTTCTCCATCAGCACCTCCCTGCCAGATGCTTTCAACCTCTTGAAAAACCCGAGGCCTCTGGTTTAATGGTATTCTAGTACAATACAGAATACCGAATAATAAAATAAGAGTCTCTTAACTTTTCACTGTATTAGGCATGAGGCAGGGAGGTTGCAAGATACAAGCAGTCAATTAAAAAGTTCAAAAGAAGCTCCCCCTTCCCCTCCTGCCAACAGACATTTAAAATTATTGTTTATACATTAGATGACAAGCTACTGATTTAAATTTTACTTGTATATAGTTGTAGGAATTTAAATGAAAGATAGTGTATATTTGTCATGCTAAATTACTCTCAATATGCTCTGTTCAAAATTTACCCAAAGTTCCACGATTTCTTTCTTGGATATTTTCAATAACCTTTCATAATTTTTGTCCTTCCTATTTAAGACAGCTTTTTGAAAAATATTTTTATGTATATCAAATAACCATTTCCCCTGGAATTTTAAAAACGATTATGTAACATTTTATCTGCTCTTGTTTTAGTGAGTGAGGAAATGGTAGCATATGCAGGTGATAGTGTAGTGGATTAATGGAAGCACATGAACTCTGGAGCCAGAGGGCCTTGCTTTGTTTTGGTTCTGCTGCTTCTTGCTGTATAACCTTGGGCAGGTCCTTAACCCTTGTGCACCTCACATTCCTCCCCTGTAGAATGGGGTAATAGATCTACTTCACAGATTTGTTCGGGATAGCTAGTTCAGATTTGCAAAGGGTTTAGAACGATGCCTAGTTAATGCTCATTAAAAATAAAATAATATCAAATATTTAACTTAATAACAAGAAGGCATGGACCAAAAATGAGAGGGTTTTGGGTTTGTTTGTTTTTTTGTTTTTTTTGTTTTTTTTTAAGTTTTGCTTTTCTCAATTTCTTCTTCTTCCCCTTCTCCTCCCCCCTTTTCTTCCGGCTCCCCCAATCTTTGTGTCTTTGACAGATAATAAATGTGTCAAGAGTTCTATCAAAGAAGATCTATTTTTACTATGATTATATGAAGCATGAAAAAATTGAGTAAAGCTGATTGTACCCCATCAGAATTATAAGGGCATTTTGAGACATACAAGAGGACATAGACTGTTGAAATCTCTTCTAGTAATCATGAAAATAAGGGAGGCAGAACAGTCCATCCTTGCACATGGCTTGCTTCACAGGTGTGAAATCTCTGTAGTTGCACAGAGCTCAGTGCTTAGACCTGGGCTTGGTTTATTAATGTTACCGTCTTGAAATCCTTAATATTTATTTGTTTGTTTGATTTTTTTTTATCTTTATTTTTGAGAGAGACAGAGACAGAACGGAAGCAGGGGAGGGGCAGAGAGAGAGAAGGAGACCCAGAATATGAAGCAGGCTCCAGGCTCTGATCTGTCAGCACAGAGCCTGATGTGGGGCGCGAACCCATGGACTGTGAGATCATGACCTAAGACGATGTTGGACGCTAACCGACAGAGCCCTGAAATCCTTAATATTTAAATCAGGGATTCCACATTTTCATTTTGCACTGGGCCCTGAAAATTATGTAGCCAGCCCTGCTCTGTGCTGCATGAAAGATGATTTGAATATTCCCTTACAGCAATATAAATGTCTAGGCTATGTAAATTTTTTTTCCATACCAGCAACAAGAGAATAGATGTTTAAAAAATAATAATCAGAGATGCCTGGGTGGCTCAGTCTGCTAAGCGTCTGACTTCGGCTTAGGTCATGATCTTGTGATTCATGGGTTCGAGCCCCACATGGGGCTCTGTGCTGACAGCTCAGAGCCTGGAGCCTGTTTTGCTTTCTGTGTCTCCCTCTCTTTCTGCCCTTCCCTCACTCATGCTTCTCTCTCTCAAAAACAGATGAACATTAAAAAGAATTTAGTAATAATCAATGCAAATCTGTGACTCAGCATACAAAAGACTGAAATTTTCACTTTTCTACTCTGAACATCGCATGATTGGTATGTCACAATACTCTTCAAACTCAATATGGCTGAAGTTCACCATTGTTGTTCCTCCTCCAGTATGTCCTAGGTTTTGATGGTACCATTTTCCTCCTATGCATTGTGCTCAAATACTGTTTACCTTTGACTCCTCTCTCTCTTGTCTCTCTCAGGCAATCACTTACTGAGAACTATCAATTTTCCCTCATTATAATTCTCCCTTTGATTCCTTCCTTTCCATTCTCACAGCCACTACCATACCAGAAGTTCTCATTACTTCTAGTTTACCTCAATAGTTTCCTTATTGGTTTCCCAATCCAATCCTGCACACTCCACCCAATTTTACCTATTGCTCTAAATGTCATTATCCTAAACTGTTGCACTGATCATGTCTCCCCGTGGCTGCCCATTTCCTTCAGGATAAATCAAATCCATATTCCTTAGTATGTTATGTCTCTCTGTGAATAATCACAACTTACTAGTCTAACTTTATCTTCCTAAACCTCTTCGTATAACGTATGTTAAAATCACAGTCACTCCGCCAAGGTTACCAGACTTGCTATATGTATTTATAATTTTTAAACTGTTAATTATATTTAGTCATGGAACAGATTTGGAAATAACTGAGAAAAGACCTGAGGGCTAGGAAAAGAGACTGAAGATGTAAGCAGGTTAAGGATTACATGGGGTCTTATAAGCAGGAAAGAATGTGGCTTTTATTCTGTCCCACTGAAGAGTTGAAAAGAATGAGAGGATCAGATTTCATTTAACTGGGTCAGTAGAGTAATCTGGTGAGGAACAGATTGAGGGGGAAAGAAGATAGTGGAGATCTTAATTAGGAAGATTTACGTGAGAATGGAGAAAAGGGGACAAATTCAAGAAATAGTTACTTTTTAAAAATCATTTATTTTTTATTTTATTATTATTATTATTATTATTATTATTATTATTATTATTATTTTTGAGAGAACACGAGCAGGGGAGAGGAGCAGAGAAAGATAGATTGAGAATCTTAAGCAGGCTCCATGCTCAGCACGGAGCTCACAACCTTGGGATCATGACCCGAGCCAGAATCAAGAGTGAGACACAATGGACTGAGCCACCCTGGCACCCCTCAAGAAATACTTAGAAGGTAGAATTAGCAACATGAATATTGATTATATGTGGAATCAAGGATGACTACATATCTCTAATAACTCAGTGAATGATGACACCACTTACACGTGGGAACACTCAAAGAGTAGCAAGTGGTGGTAGAAGTAAGGAGTGAGACTTGGGTGTGAGGAAAGAGAGAGGCACTGATTGCTTTTGGATTTGATGAGCTATTTATTTGTTTATTTAAGTTTATTTATTTTCAGAGAGAGAGCCAGAGAGGGAGTGAGAGACTGTGTGTGTACAAGCGGGGTGAGGGCGGAGAAAGAAGGAGAGAGAGAAAGAATCCCAAGCGGGCTCCTCACTGCCAGCATGGAGTCCAATTTGGGGCTTGAACTCAGGAATCATGAGTACATGACCTGAGTCAACATCAAGAGTCAGACCCTTAACCGCCTAGGGCACTCAGGCAGCCTAGATATGATGAGTTATTTAAAGAATGTCCTGGGGCACCTGGGTGGCTCAGTCGGTTGAGCGGCCGACTTCAGCTCCGGTCATGATCTCACGGTCCGTGAGTTCGAGCCCCGCGTCGGGCTCTGTGCTGACAGCCCAGAGCCTGGAGCCTGTTTCAGATTCTGTGTCTCTCTCTCTCTGAGCCTCCCCCGTTCATGCTCTGTCTCTCTCTGTCTCAAAAATAAATAAACGTTAAAAAAATTAAAAAAAAAAAAAAAAGATTGTCCTACAGGCAATGGGAAGGGGTCACTATAGAGAGAGAACCCCAAGGCAAATGTCCTTTATTCAACAATTCTGCATGGGGCTGATTTTGATTAGTTAGGGTTTAGCAAATCTGCATCCTGAGCAAGATTTCAAAAGTAAATGAAAATTATCTTTTAAAGGAATCAAGAATATACAGGTCAGAAATGAAACTGTTCAAAAGATTTAATAACGATTTAATTCTGACTGAACATACTTGCATTTTAAACTTCTGATTTGTTTTTCTTTTAGATTAATTTTTATGTCTTTAAGGGAATTACAAAAAAAAAATCTGATAAAGGTGCTTATTGTTTTGGGAGGGTTTTTTTTCCCTCTCCCTGAGAAGCAGGTTGTACTAAGTATTCAAATCTAACAAACTTTACAGTCTTGAGAAATAATGACAATAGGGGAAAGTGTGAGGTCTTTGCATCTTCACAGAAAGATGTCAAAATCCTGTGAAGGCAATTTCAGACTGAAATGATTGCCACATTTTTGTTGATCAAAGATAATTCTGCCTTTAAGTTTCTTCATGCTACTTAGCTCCTGGATAATGGTAAAAGATATTACACATTCTCCCACCTGGTAGTACAGCATGCATAGCAATAATGAAGATAGATTAGCGCTATTTACTTACTGACACTGACAAGAGTAGCTCAGTCTTTGTTCCTCTTTTTTCTATCATTAAAGTCTTGTTTTTCAGCAATACATCGCCTGAAGACAGCATGCCGCAATCTTGAATGCCAAAGGAAAGGTGTTTAAATAGCTTTAATGGCTTGGATCACCTCATGACTGAAACCAAGGAAATTCAAATCTAATACTTTTCTTCTGTCCTTATATTTTTATGAAAGTGTAATGAACTTCACAAACTCATTTTCATGCTAGGGAAACATATAGTAATTAGAAAGGGGAGATAATTTATACACACACACACACACACACACACACACACACTCATCATATAATATTTTGGTTTATTTCATAGATTTCAACATTTCAAAGAAAGTTACCTAAATCCTATGTTCACCCTCAACAGTATACATGCTCACAGATGTCAGATGCAAAGGAGATAAACTTGATGGACAAATTAAAATTTTTTATAGATGACATTGAGAGGAATATTGGAAAAAAAATCAGTTTGAATATCACTTTAAAATTTTCTTTTGGAGTCTGCCAATTTTCATTGATTATTCTTGGTGACCAAGAAAATTGATAAGTTTTCTTTTTGTTGTTTCTCTGGTGTGAGGGTACCCTATTTACCTCCAAAAAGCCTTTGATACAGAATTTGAAGCTTTTTGATAAAATCCAAGTGCATGATAATACCATCCTTCCTTATGCTTATCACTGTTGGTGCCATTTCCTCAAAGCGGTTAATCAGATTTGTTCAGTTTTACCTCCACTTTGAAAACCCAGCCTGGCCCACAGAATTCTAAAAAAATTTTACTTCTGTTTATTTATTTTTGAAAGAAAGAGACAGAGCGCAAGCAGGGGAGAGGGCAGATAGAGAGGGAGACACAGAATCTGAAACAGGCTCCAGGGTCCGAGCTGTCAGCACAGGGCCCGATGCGGGGCTCACACTCATGAATCATGAGATCATGAACTGAGCTGAAGTCAGATGCTTAGCCTACTAAGCCACCCAGGTATCCCTGGTCCACAGAATTCTATATCAGTTCAAGGACTCTTGGCAAAGACAAAGCAGACATTTGCTGCTAGGGCTAGGTTTATAGTAGCAGCAGTGCTGTTTGTTCAATATAGCTTGGTTCCAACTAAGTCATACCTCTGTTCAAATACCCCAGCCTGCAGTGGGAAATGGTGATGTCATTACTAAGTTCTCACCTGGACACTAGCACCCAATCCATTTTCCGTCATTAATGATCACTTCCCTTAAAGGGGAACTGAGATAAATCTTAGTTCAAAGTTACAATTTTGATAGTTGTGTGTTTTCAGCTTTTTCTCAATCTTTTCTTGAAAACCTTAAGGCACAGACTGTATCTGTTCATGAATATAAATTTTAGTATTTTAAAATTAGAAGAAATTTCTTTCAATAAAATTTTTGAGGGCCTACCTCATACAAGTGTGAGTATGTTACTTTCACACAAATTAAGGATAAGAATGGGGAGGGGCAGATATCAGATGGCTTCTTAATTTGAGCTGGTTCTGGAAGAATCATTAGTTTATTCCGAGATCATATCATTTAATAGTAGAAGGTATATGGGTTCCTTCTCCCATAGGGGTCATGGAGGATAGAACAGTGTTTAAAATGTTTGGCCATAGAGACAAACTCTTTGGTTTTAAATCCAATATTTCATTTCCTTACTAACAACAAGCTAATTATTAACTGACCCAAACCCCAGTTTCACCATCTATAAAATTTGAGGTAAAATGTTATTTGAGTTACTTTGTGGATAAAATAAGCTTTGTATGTAAAGCGCTTAGCACATTGTACAAACAGTAATTGTTTATATTTGAGTTATGTTTTTCAACAGTCACTTAAGTATCCCTAAAATTTCTCTTTTAAACAAACTCTATTGTAGAGATCATATAATCAAACAACATAAAAGGTCAATTTAGTCACAAAGCTATAAGGCATATAGACTTATTACATATGCCATTGGACAGAAAAATAGCATCTCTAATTGAGTATCACACGTGTGAGACAAAACACACACACACACACACACACACACACACACACACACATCATAGGAATTATTCTCCTGCCTTTAGCGTAACCCATAACCCACCCTTGTATCCACCTATATATTCTCACCTTTTGAAAAAAGAGAAAGCTACATGCTCTACCCTCCTTAAAAAAAAAAAAAAAAAAAAAAAGTGACAACAGATGAACCTCATCTCTAGGATGGGCACTAAAGTGAAGGTCATGGGACTTGTCAGAGGTCACAGAGTAGAGAAACCAACGTGATTTAGGATACAAGATGGTAGGCATGAGATGCTGAAGTTCAAAAAGATGCTATTATAAGGCAGACGATAAGAAGCTCCTGGAGCTTGGGTGCTCTAGAATTGGAAAATTAATACTTAAGAGTTTCTGTGGGCCGTGTACTTGGATCCTCTTAAGTTACAAAGAGATGTCTGTAAAGACTAATTATTTACTTATTTTTTTGAACTGAGTCACTTAAATGTGATATCCATTTTACACTGGGCCTCGTGGGTTACCGTTTTATGGGAAATACATTATAACTGAGTACTTGAGAGAATCCTGTCTCACAGCCAGAGACTTGTGGGGTAGGAATTTGTGGAGGCTGTGTTTGTCAGAATGTCTGCGGTAGTAAGCAAAGTAAAACGTATCTATAAGAATGCTCAGGAAATAATTTACAAAGTGTAAGAAAAGATCTTTACATGAGAACCTCACAATTTAGCATGATGATGTTAATAGTGCGTTTATGAAATCCCCTTCTCAAAGATGTTCAGCTATTTCACTTGCTTTGAAAGTTCTATTTAACGACTATTCCAGGGTAACCTATATTCCCTAAGATATCAGAATCTGCTGTGGAGGAGGCACAGACTGGATGGGCAAAAGCTACAAATGTGTTTTTCATCCATCTACTCCTACCCTTTGCTTCTGATCTATTTTGTGAAATACTTAATTTTTACTTTGTCAGTGTCATAAGATTTATGGGATCCTGTATTCTTCAGTTGGTTTCTAGTTTGCTGCATTTGAGAGCGCTCCTGTAGCTTTTAAATGAATTGTCAATAAGAGTGACTACTAAAAACAGACATTTTCATAAATTGTTCTTTTCCATCATTCTTTAGGCAAATGTAAATAATAAATACTGATTATATTTCTCAGCAAGATTGGCTGATTCAACCTCATAATCTTTTTTCATAAAACGTACCTTGCTTCCTTTCAGAATTCCAAATATTAATAATGGAAGCACAACTCTGAAACAAATTAGTGAAACATTTTGAAATAGTATATAAAGGAAGTCCTTTGAAGACACTGAGGCAATATATGTATCCCCTTCCTACTTTGTTTTTTTTTCAAAAGACTATTTGCAACCAATATCATCACAAGTAATGAGGGGCCGGATATGGGATTTTGCACCTCCAGGTCAGCAGTTCAAATCTGGCCTAGATCAGCGAAGACTGAAAATCATTATGAGCGGATGGCTTCATAACGTTCTCCGTAAATGAGTCAGTGGTTGCACTCTGCTGGTAGACCAGTGCTCAGGTGACAAATCATGACCTACCATGCATGACACACCCTTGGTCACAATGGCACTAAATGACACCCTCTGTTGGTTATTTCAGTAAGTTGGCTTAATATTTACTGAAGTGGAGACCAGAGAGCCATGAAGCTTTCACAAATCAGAACTGTTAATGTATAATCTGATTTTGTTTAAATAGTATACATATTTTATATTTGAGTACATTCAGAAATGGGTGACTAAGTGACTTAAATTAAACTTCCTCTCACATCGTATATTCAAGAAAGAACTTAAAGTGTTCCAGACATATTCTTTTGAACACTGAAATGTTTATTTTAATTTATAGATTTATTCCAATGTATGACATGATCCTGTAAAGCAGAAAACTGCCCTTTTGTTCACTTTTCTGACTACACCAAGTAAACAAAATTGTTCTAAAATCGTTCTTTCTTCCAATGATATTCCAAAGAAAACATTTAAAATGTTAAAGCGTGCTGTGCTTTAATGTAGGTAAAATGAGTTTCAGTGGAAAACTAGGGTAAGAGTGAATTCTTGGAAGTGACAGAGTTCAGGATACATTTCCTCAAAATATGATACAGTGGCATAGTGAATATTTCAAATGAAGGGATTTGGAAAGTGGCAGATCACAGAGGACCTTCTGACCTTGCACTGAAGCAGAACTTCATACTTTCATGTGTGAGCCACCTTCCCTACACCCGGAGGTAAAGGAGCCTCCTTATCTCCAAAGACTAAGGGACACAAAGCAGAATATGAAGGAACAGGCCTTGCTAAGTTTCCCCCAGTTCACCAAACTTAGTCTTGTGTCCTCTGTCCTGTCACATCTTTCCATGACTCCACTCTTCATTAGACCTAGCAGAAAAACACTCAGGTTTAACTGCTTTTTTTTTTTCTTTTAAATAAAGCAAACATTCTAAATGTTTATTTATTTTGAGAGAGCGGGAGTACAGTAGGAGAGTGGTAGAGAGAGAAAGGGAGAGAATCTGTCAGCACAGAACCTGATGCTGGGCTTGAACCCACAAACTATGAGATCATGGCCCGATCCGAAATCAAAAGTGGGATGCTTAACCAACTGAGCCACCCAGGCATCCCATTAACTGCTTCTTTGTGTCTTTGTTTCCTTATGAAGGTTCCTGTTCCCTATATAACTTGTATTAAATTTGTATGCATCTGTTTTTGTTCCCGGGTTCCAGTCAAGAATTTAGAGAAGGGTAGAGGACAGAGATATTTCCTTCCTGCAGAAGGTATTTAACATGACACATTATCAACTATGGAAGCAAGGACTGTGATAAGTTGAGAGGGGCTATCCCACTCCATTTTCACTGGAGGAAGAGGGTTTGGGCCAGGAGGGAGGAAGCCAGAAAGTATGTCCTGCCATCCACAAATACTTCCACAGTGGTGTTTCTCCACAGGGGCTGCCAGAACTTTGTAGCCATTTTGGTCACATCACCTGCAATTCTTATGTAGGCCTTTTTCTCTGTGCATGCAGAGAATTCTACCTTGAATTTATATCTTGTTTGTCAGTGAATAGAGGGCTCTTGCACATGCCACCTTATTTAATTTGAAGCCTCACAAAACTCCGTGACCTCAGAGACTGAGTAACTTGCCCCAAATTCCACAGCCAAAGAGGAGCAGCTAATTCAGTCCTTGTGTCTCATTGGTTTCTAAGTTGTGGCTGTCAAATTTGAGGGAGGGAGTGAGAAGAGGAGATAAATTACTACTTGTAGAGGTTATAACCTTTCAGACACAGAGCAAGTATAGCCTGTTGACTGAATACATAATCTATTCTTCCCACACGTATAAAAATGTCAAAAATGTGCAGAAGTTATTTTTCTGATGGAATACAATTTTACTTTTAAATTACTGAAAGTAACCATGTTTATTATTTACTTTAAAAAAACACATCTTAAGTATACAGATATAACATGGGAACTCATTTTTTCTTGCATATTGTAAAAATGTCCTCATGAATTTAGTGGTTGAAAACCCTTACACTATAACTTGGTACCTCCCAGACATATCCATTTATTACCTGACATCTGCAACATTGCAAAGATATCCCCAAACTGAGAGTATCTCTCTGGAAACTGTTGCCTTCAGATCTCCCTTCTCATCTCCCTCCCAACCTTTGCAAACCAGGTGGCAGAAGGAAGCAAGTAAAATTGCCAAATATCCTAAGCTTCTAAGAAATATCTTGTGTGACAGAGATAAGGGATGAGAAGCATTCTGGTTTCTGAGAGTGACAGGATAACAGCATCTGAGGAACAGGAACAAGAAATAGAAACAATCTTACTGGTTTTTAAATAGACTTTTGGGTCCTTATACTTAGAAGAGTGGATTAATAGACTTTCTTCTGCAAAGGTAAAGATAAAAAAAAAAAAAGGCATTTTAAGAGCTGTGGAATTAGAGCTAGAAGAAGACCAAATTAGAATGGTAAAAATAATCCTTCCTGAGTTAGAAGATCCTTCTTTCTTCAAAGCTGTCAAACTGGTGGTGTTACAGAGGCTAAAACATAAAATATATGTTTATCACTAACAACTATGTAGAAAAGGATTCTGAACTAGGGTTATAGATGGAAGTTAGATTTGCAGAATAAGAAACTTGATTGGAAAAGAAGAAAAAAAAGGATACAATTATTTATATGTTTGTGTTGCAAAATAAGCTATTTGTATTCAGGGCACAGACCTGAAATGAACATGATTAAGGTTAAAATGTCTAGGAGTAAGGATTGGAAACTCAACCGGGAAAACATTAGGGGAATATAAATTATGGGTGTGAGGATAGAAATATGTTATTCTAAATAGTAATATTCCATTAAGTAAATAAATAACCATTAAATTTTGATGTGATACATAGTCTAATTATCAGGATACTTGAAGGCAGCAGTTAATAAAGAAATGTGTTTAATTCTTAAAAATATAAAATCACTATAAAAATCTAACATAAAAATGTGCCTTTAATTTTAACTAGGAATGTGGGTTTTTTATAGGAGATGAATGGCAACCACCATGTTAAACTTAACTGTGACATTTGTTATTCTGTCAGCTTTCCACTGTATACCCAAGAGGATGGCTAGGCTTCGAGGGTCAAAAGAGGGTGACAGGAGGGAAAAAAAAATGACATACACATGGTTCATTTGGCCCTAGGGGTTAGTCTGCACATAGGAAGAGTAATAATTATTTTCAACCTTGTTCTGCTGGGATTCTCTAAAAAAATAAACTTATGTTCGCAGTATCTCAGAAATAATAATAATGGGAGGAATTTGTCAGTATCATTGCAAACCACACACACAAAAATGTAGTATGTGCCTTATCAGCACTACAGGACTATAGCATATACTCAGTGTAACTGATGGCAGTGGCTGGCTACTCAGATGGGCGTTTTCTTTTTGTGGTAACAAACTTTGAGATAAGAGAATTTGGGCTTCTGTTATAGACTGGACTGTGTCTCCCTCAAATTCAGATGTTGAAACCATAACCCTCAATGTGAATATATGGAGATAAGACCTTTAAAAAGATAACTAAAGTTAAATGAGGTTGAAAGAGATGGGGGTGGGGTGCTAACCCACTAGGACTGGTGTCCTTTTTTTTTTTAAATGTTTATTTTTGAGAGACAGCGCATGAGCAGGGGAGGGGCAGGAGAGAGGGAGACACAGAATCCAAAGCAGGCTCCAGGCTCTGAGCTGTCAGCACAGAGCCTGACACAGGGCTCTAACTCACAAATTGTGAGATCCTGACCTGAGTGGAAGTTGGACACTTAACCAACTGAGCCCCCAGGTGCCCCAGACTGGTGTCCTTTTTAATGGAGGGAGAGACACGGGAAATTGCACACACACACACACACACACACACACACACACACACACACACACACATACTAGACCACGTGAGGACAGACACAGGGAGAAGGCAGCCGTCTGCAAGCCCAGGAGAGAGTACTCAGAATAAAACAAACCTGCCAGCACCTTGATCTTGAGCTTCCATCTTCCAGAGCTGTGACAAAATAGATTTCTGTTGTTTAAGCCATCCACCCAGTCTGTGGTATTTTGTTATGGCAGCCCTAGCAATCTAATACAACACATACATAGACATGTTCCACATATTTGATTGAGTTTGCCTTTACCTGTTGACAGATAGATAAGGTATTTCATTGTGTTTTATAGAGACTTTAATATATATTACATTCCCTTTATGTAGATATGAAAATAACAACATTTAGGAACAGACAGAAATATCTAGTTTTCAAATTTCTCTTCTACCTTATATGCAAATAGTGATATTTGTCCAGTAATTGCTAGGTGATTTTAATATTTAGTTAGTCCAGCTTTTAGGGTAAATATTTTTATCCTAGAGCATTCTGATGAAGCTGATATGCCAAAACATAAATAAGCTGCTTTTGACTTCCAAATCCAAAATACCTAACTTTTTAAATGTTCATTCACCAGGTTGTTTTGAGCATTCGCCATTTGCCCTGAACTGTATTAGGTGAGGAGACACAGCAGGAAGGGAGATGAGTGTCTGAAATCAATGGAGTTCAGACCAGAGCATGAATAGCTGCTATAAGACAAAACAAATGCACAAGGAATGCATTGATGGTAATTGCCATCGGATGCCTCTGGATTATCAACAGAGAATCTGGGCCTAAATAGAGGGTTGTGAAGGGGGCCAAAAAAAGACCTTCTAAGTTTAAATTTGAAACATAAAAGGCATTATGTAGATGAGTATTGGGTTAAGGCATAGGGTTTTTGGAAAGAGGCAAAAGCATTTGGAAAGAGGCAAAAGGTGCATTCATTGGAGGACCTAACAGAAGACCAGGGGGGGAAGGAGTAGGGATGATAAGAGAAGAGCCATGGTACGCATGTCACTTCATCCTATAGCAAAGGGAAGTCACTGAAGTGTTAGGTAAGGAAAATATCTGATCTGATTTGCATTTGAAACCTCATTCTGCTTCTCTGTAGAGAAGGATAAGTGTGTTTGAGCACACATAGGGAGACCAGTAAGGAGTTTGTAAAAGTAATTCATATGTGAGATGCTAGATGTTTGGGTTAGAATGTTGGGATGAATTTGATAAGAAGTGAATAAGCTCATAATAGTTTTTGGCAGTAGAACCTACAGGACATTATTGGAAGAAAATATACCCTTTCCACCCAACACACATACCAGGCAGCCAGGGAAGATAATTGCATAAAATCTCATGGAGATTTTACATTGTAAAGTTTATGGAAACCCTCCTTCCACCTACCACCAAAAAAAAAAAAAAAAAAAAAAAAAAAGATTGAGTAAAATCCATCACTAGGGTGCTACTTGAATAAATTTTTATTTGTCTATATAGACTATTTAGCAGCTATTAAAGATTTGGAATATTGTGTTAGTAGATTCTTGGGATATGTGGAAGAAAGTCCACCAACAAGCTCACAGTAGGCATATATGAAGGGTGAGCTTTGAGGTGATTTTTATATTCTTTTACTTTGTTTTTTGTTAGTGAATGACAATCACAGAAATATAGGATGTTCATTTTTTTAATTGATTATCAGTGTAATATCAATATACTTAATCTTAGCAAGTACAAAACAAGTATGTTTCCAGACTAATATTTACTTATATCAATAAATTAGACTAATTAATAGTATCTATATTGGATTTGTTTCTTCAGTTTTAGGTTCAGACTTCAGTATCCAAAATAAATTTCATGAAAACATGAAACATTTCTATTTGTTCATAGCCAACATTTTTTTTTTGAAGGAAATGACTACAACCAATGGATATATTTGGTGTTAGGAAAAAGGCTTTGTGAAAAAAAATGCATTTAAAAACATGGTCAGAGGTCACTTTAGCTTTGTAAGCCTTAATTGTCTTAATCTGTATAAAAAACCAAAATTACCAAAAAGGATTTATAAGATATAAATAAGATGATATATATCAAGTAATTAGCATAGTGTCTATTACCTGCTAAGCATGGAATAAATTATTATTCACCTTCAATTACCAAAGATTCATTGATAAGCTCTTAACTGCTTTGTAAACTGAGGTCTGTGGTCATTCTAATTTAATGCCTGTTTATTCCTTTAGTATTTGGTTAGCTCTATTACTCTGAAATGAGTACAAGTATTGAGTTCAGGAACAGAATTCAAATTGCTCAGTAACATTTAACTGAAATACAGAAATATTTTTGAGCATTGTTTATCATTTTGTAGTGCTACTGTGATATAGCCAATTATTTTGTGATGTTTGTCTCTGGGCTTTTTATTAGAAAGCCTGGTGGGGTGCCTGGGTGGATCAGTCCATTAAGTGTTTGACTTTGGCTCAGGTCATGATCTCGTGGTTCATGAGTTTGAGCCTCCCATTGGCCTCTGTGCTGACAGCTCAGAGCCTGGAGCCTGCTTCGGATTCTGTGTCTCCCTCTCTCTCTGCCCCTCACCCCACTTGTGTTTTGTCTTTTTCTCTCTCTCAAAAATAAGTAAACATTAAAAAAAAATTAAAAACAGAAAGCTTGTGGTTACAAGCATGTTATATAGATCTTTAATTTTCAAACTGGAATTTACCCTCGTGTATGAAAGATCTTAAAAAAAAATGTGCCCTAAAAAATATGTGTCGTTAGAGTTTATAATTCTCTAAAGTGATCATTAAAAATGAATGATATAGATGTGGGAGAACAAGTATGGAGATTTCGCAAAGAGTAAATATAAAAATATTTCCATTATTATAGATTTATCCATATAAAATAGCTCCCTTCACACAGAAGTTCCTATTGATTAGCCTGTCAAATTTATGAAGAGGTGCAAAAATAAGTGAAAGGTGGGAAAACATAATCTGAGTGTATATGTAACATATTGTAAGACAGAAGAGTGTCACTCAATCCAGGTGGCTTAACAACACCATTTTTATTTTTTGTTTTTCTTTAAATCATAGACATATTGAAAGAAAAAATGGATGCATCATATGTCTAAAGCCCCGGATTTTGACCCATTGAATATGCTCTTGTAACCTCCCAGAAGCTTCCCCTCATCCTATCCTTTATTGTATTTGATGATTAAGGTCACAGGTTTTATAAGCAAATACATGTTAAAACACCAGGTCAGTCACTTAGTCTCTGTAAGCCTATTCTCTGAATCTACTGCCCCCCTCCCAAAAAAAGGTGATTATAGACTCTAACTATTCTGCTAACTTCCAACAGCATAAATTAGTTTTAACCATTTTTGTACTTTTTATCAATGGAAATATATTGTATGTAATCTTGTGTCTGTCTACATTTGTTCAACATGTTTGTGAAATACACTTAGATTTTGTGTACTGTAATAGTTATCGTTGCTGAACAGTATTCCATTATGTGACTATACCACAGTGTTTCTTCATTCCGCTCTTGGGAAGTTTCTAGTTTTTGTTATTACAAATGGGGCTACTATGAACACGTTAGAATATGTCCTATAGTGAACCCATCTGTGCATTTCTGATAAATATATGCCTAGGATTGGGATTATTCAGTCATAGGTTATTCATATCTTTACCTTTAGTATATATTGGCAAATAGTTTTCCAAAATGGTTGTAGTAATTTATACCTTCTCCCCCAATCCATAACAGTGTAGGGGAGTCTCAGTTTCTCCATGCCCTTACCAAGAGTCGATTTTGGGGGGGAGGGGACTTTTTTTCATTTTTGCTTATTCTGGTGGGTAAATATTGGTATCACATTTTTTATTGTTGTTGGCAATTCCGCACTCTCCAATGGAATTGAATAATTTTGCATGTTTTGGCATGTTTCAACCACCATATATTAATCATGAATTGTACCTCATAATGGGTATAGAATAATAACAGTGTACCATAGGTCGTGTAGACATTTTATCTCTTCCTTGTTTTTTTCTTCCACGCCTTTAAGATTCCTTTCATTCAGTATTTCTGTTTTCATAAGCTATTAATTTTGCCCACAATTATTCAAATTGCAATTTTTTATCTTCCTATTTATCTAGGTATATGTGTATTATGTTTCTTTAATCTTGGCATAGGTTGCAGTGAAGTAAACTATAAGCTACATAAAGAAATGTGAAGAAGAGAAATAGAAAGTGATTTCTTTTTAAAGTAGTATAGGATTTCCGTAAAGTATTTATTAAAGAGTTACCTTGAGGATTAATGGATAGTGAGGTGTCTGTATCTCAATTTTGTAATTGATGAAAAAATTCCACTTTCTAGAAAATAAGACTTATTAACATCTTACATTAGTATGATACATTTGTTGCTATTATTGAATCAAGATTGATAATTTTTATTATTTAACAAAAGTCTGTATTTCATTCAGATTTCTTTAGTTTTTACCTAATATTTTCTTTGTTTCAGAACTTTATCTAGAATACCATATTATATTTAATCATCATGTCTCCTTATACTCTTCTTGGCTGTGACAGTTTCTCAGACTTTTCTTGTTTTTGGTAACCTCAGTAGATTTGAGGTCTGCTAGTCAGTGCCCTAGTGGGATTATTTGTTGTTTCTTTTCCCCTTTAATTATCATTGTACAGAGGTTATGGATTTGGGGGGGAAATATCACAAAGGTAAAATGCCATTTTCATTGCATCATGTCAAAGGTACGTACTATCAACATGACTTACTTATCACTGTTGATGTTAATTTTGATTACCTGGATGTTTGTCTAGTTTCCCACTATAGTTGTTTTTCTTTCTCTCCTTTTCCATGGTACACTCTTTAGAAGGAAAACACCATGTATAGCCCACATTTCACAAGTAGGAATTTTTGTTCCACCTCCTTGAGGTTAGAGTAGCTACACAAATTATTTGGGATACTCTTGCAAGGAGGATTTTGTGCAGTGTGTGTGTGTGTGTGTGTGTGAGAGAGAGAGAGAGAGAGAGAGAGAGAGAGAGAGAGAGAGAGAGAGAGATCTTTTGACTCCCTTTATCCATTTTCCTATCCCCCATCCCCTACCATCAATCTACTTTCTGGCAACCATCAGTCTATTCTGTATATCTAGGAGTTGTTTTGGGTGCATGTTTGTTTTTAGATTCTACATATAAGTGAGATCATACTGTATCTTTCTCTGATTTCACTTTGCATAATGGCCTCAAGGTCCATCCATGTTGTCATAATAGCAATATTTCATTCTTTTTAAATGGCTAAATAATATTCATTGTGTGTTTATACATATACATGTGTATATGTTCATATATATACATATATATTTTTTTCTATCACCTTTTCTTTATTCATTCATCCATCAGTGGATATGTAAGTTGCTTCCATATCTTAGCTGTTGTAAATAACGCTTCAGTGAACATATAGGTACACACACACACACACACACACACACACATATATATATTTTTCGAGTTAGTGTTTTTTTGTTTCTGTTTTTGTATTTTTTAGATAAGTTGTAGGCTTGGTGAGAAAGCTGCTCTTTGACACAGGTGGTATCCTTTCAACTTTCTTCTATGACTGTGTGTGTTTAGAGCATTTTCTTCCTTTCCTTCAGTAAATGCTCCAGGCTCATTCTGTATATTTCCAGCCCCAGTTCTAAAATCTGTCATTTCCTCTTTAATTGGAGAATCATATTAGAAACAAAGATCTAAGTGTCCGCCTGTTTTTTTTTATGTGAGCATATTATTTATATTTTAAGAGACTACATAGAGATATTTGAGTTATTTTTGGAAAAGTTGGTATAATTATTTTTTTAAGCCTTCAGTGTTTTCTACTTGGACAAACACGTATTTTAGAATAAAATAGAATACATACAAATAATAATGTTTCCAAAGTTACTTATTATAGTTATCAGAATTAATTATAAGTGTTTTACTTGGGCTAGAAATTATTCCATTGATATGACTAAATAATAGACTTTCTAATTAGATAGTACATTAGTCTAGAAATTAGGCTGGAAAATAGCAAGTGCTGTGAAGGATATGTATATTCTATTTGATAATTTTTTTTCATCTTAATGGAACTGAAGAAATGAAATTATTATGATTGTTGCCCTGCATGTCAAACATTCATCTTTTAAACTCAAAGTTTGGTAGTTTGAGAGAGAACTGGGTTTATATATCCCAGAGGAATATATGACGAGAAATTAATAGAAAAATGATCTTAGTGAATAGATACATATTTAGAACTTTATCTTCAGAGAAGTTAGCTATAAATTATAGCTATATTTTGCTGTTCATTATGACAATAGGATAAATATATAGATACATTTATCTATAGTTTCTCGGGTTTTCATATTAAGGTCCACTTAATGGTAAATGATAAATCAAGTAGGTCTTCGTAAAAAAATATTTTTAGGTTGTTGGACATTTAAATTTTTTTTTTTACTGTTTATTTTTGAGATAGTGAGAGTGAGAGTGTGTGCAAACATGTGTCTGGAGGGGCAGAGAGAGAGGGAGACATAGAATCTGAAGCAGGGTCCAGGGTCCAAGCTGTCAGCACAGAGCCCGATGGAGGGCTCAGACTCATGAATCATGAGATCATGACCTGAACCAAAGTCAGACACTTAACCAATTGAGCCACCTAGGCGCCTTAGGTTGTTGGACACTTAGATGTTAACTTTCAGTGATTTTGAGTAGGACTGTGGAGTTTATAAGAGAAAATAAACAATGATATGCAGAGTTCAACCAGTAGAATGATTTTCTATTTTAAAGGAAATGTTGACTGCTGCATTTGAAGTAATTTTAGAAACATCTACATTTTTAATAAATTTTATATTCTAATTAAAAGACACTACACCTTATAGCACTTCTCAATGGGCAAAAGTAAAATCAGCAGGCAACAGCCTCTTCTATCAAATATATTCCACTCTCATTTTTTTTTCATTACCCCCATATGAGTTTTTATTTAATCTTTTCTTTTTTTAAAAAAAAATTTAATCCCACTCTTATTTTAAGTGAGGATTGTATACACCTTGGCAAGGATAGTAGATTCAAGTTTTTTGTAGCTTGAAGTTTGCACAATTTGGAAGCCACCCTTCTTAAAAAAAAAAAAAAAGGATGATGTGCCTGGGGGTCCAATTGGTTAAGTGTCCAATTCTTGGTTTCAACTCAGGTCATGATCTCATGGTTCATGATTCAAGCCCCGTGTCAGGCTCTGTACTGACAGCATGGCACCTGCTTGGGATTGTCTCTCCCTCCCCCACCTCGCCCCTACTCCCTCTCAAAAATAAACAAATAAACTTAAAAAAAGAAAGAATGCGAATTATTAATGCAAAATTAAGTACAAGGACATGGAAGAATAGGGAACTCTGAGGTTTAAGCTTCACCGGCTTCATGTAAATCTGGCTCTCGGTGCAACGAGAGAAAATTTTGTTCTATTGCCTGTGCTACTGGTTTGACCATATACGGACTGTTCTTGAAGATGTAAACCAGAACTGATTAGTCTAGTTGGGGTTATAATTGTCTTCCTTTTCCTGCACAAGTGTTTCAGGCACTGTGATCAGCACAGAGAGCCAATGGTATGCAAAAACAGACCCAGTCCCTAAGGTTGGAGAGCTTTCAGTGAAGTCTATAAACAGGTCTCCTACTCTAGACATTGGAATTCACAAAAGTTATATTCATCTATTTTTGCTTCCCACTTCATCATAAGGCTTGAAGCATGTTGCTCTTTAAAATAAAAAGCTTTAATGAGATATAATTGATATATCAAAATGCACATATTTAATGTATACAATTTGGTGAATTTGGACTTGTGCATACAATGATAAAACTATCACCATAATCAAGAAATAAACATATCTATCACCCCTAAAAATTTCCTTCTGTCACTTTTTTTCTTTTCTTTCTTTCTTTCTTTCTTTCTTTCTTTCTTTCTTTCTTTCTTTCTTTCTTTCTTTCTTTTTTGGTGGTAAAGGCTCTCAACATAATATCTACTCTTTTAACACATTTTTAAATCCACAATACAGTTTTATTAACTTTAGGCACTGTATTATATAGAAGATTTCTAGAGCTGCAACTTATACCCGTTGAACAACAACTCCCCATTTCCCTCTCTCCTCATCCTTGGCAATTGTTACTCTAGGAACTTCCTATACAGTGAGAGAGGCAGGCATGTAAGTACCTATTTTTAAACACCAGTTATAACTAAGAAAGAAATAACTAAGTAAGTTATTACCTAAAACTAAGTAAGAAATAAGCATTCAAGCAATAAGCTGTTGACATGTTAGGAAAAGAGCAATTATTTCTGAATAGAAGGAATCAAACAAGAGTGACTGTGATGATTGAGGTGGGTCTGCAGGAGCTTCAATAGGATGACCAGAGGTTTCCAAGGCTGGAGATGAAGGTAATGAGGGTGAAAGTAACAAAGTTGTACAGAAAGGAAGGAGATTGGGATAGATACTGAAGGTCAGAATATAGAACTTCAAAGTCATGGCAGAGATTTGTTTTTAGGCCACAGAGATCAGTTTCAGAAAAACTGAGGGAGGAAAAGGCATGATCTGATTTGTGTTTTAGGGAAGTTTCCCTGGAATCAATGTGAGGGGCAGATTAGAAGATACTGAATTTGGAGGCAAGCAAACCAGAGGAGGGTCTTCTAAAATAGAGTAGTCAGTCACTGTGGGCACAGAACAGGGGGGACAAACAGATATTGCTGAATTAGAAATGCTAGGATTTGGTGCCTGGGAAATAAAGGAGATGAAGAAAGAATGATAAAACCATTTATCACCGTGTTACTCTACATGCACTAACCCTTTTCTTTTTTTAATTTTTTTAATGTTTTTATTTTTGAGACCCAGAGAGACAGAGCATGAGCAGGGGAGGGGCAGAGAGAGGGGGAGACCTAGAATCCGAAGCGGGTTCCAGGCTCGGGGCTGTCTGCACAGAGCCCAACGCGGGCTCGAACCACGGAGTGCATGTACTACTAACCCTTTGATCTATCTGTCAACTCAGAGGTGTTAATTGGGACCTGGAAAGACTGAAGTATTTCACAATAGCCACAACTCAGAATGAAATACAAAGTAGACTTAGAAGGAACATAGGATGCTTGAATAACATGGAATGTACCAATGAGATTGGAATTTCCCTATATAATAGAACCAACCTGTGTGGGTTTATGCTTTTTACAGGCATCACATACTAGTTAATATTTTATAAATATATATTTTTATTTTAGGGAGAGAGACAGCACAAACGTGGGAGAGGGGCAGAAAGAGCGAGAGAATCTAAAGCAGACTCCATGCTCAATGGGGACCCTGACTGTGGGGCTCAATCCCATGACCCTCAGATCGTGACCTGAGCTGAAATCAAGAGTCGGAAGCTCAACTGACTGAGCCACCCAGATGCCCCATAGTTAATAAAGAGAGAAACAATAATATTAATGCCTAGTATGGACTTTAACTTCTGGATATCACTAGTTGTGACTATTAAGTCCATCTCTCTCTTTTTTTTAATTGAGATACAACTGACATATTACATGTTTCAGGTATACAACATAATGATTCTATATTGCCACAGTAAGATGTTAACATCCATCACAACATGTAGTTATACTTTTTTTTTTCTTGTGTTGAGACCTTTTAAGGTTTACACTTCGCAACTTTCAAATATACAATGCAAGGTCGTTAACTATAATCGCCATGCTATATGTATATGACATCCCCAGGATTTATTTGTTTTATAAGTGAAGTTTGTACTTTTTGACCACCTTTACCCATTTCATCCATTCCCCACAGTCCTCACCTCTGGCAACCACCAATCTGTTTTCTGTATGAGTTCAGATTTGTTTTATTCATGTTGTTGCAAATGGCAAGATTTCCTTCTTTTATGGCTGACTAACATTCCATTGGGTAAATATACCACATTTCTTTCTATGCATTCATCGATCGATGTACACTTAGGTTGCGTCCAGAATCTGAAGCAGGCTCCAGGTTCTGAGCTGTCAGCACAGAGCCCGATGTGGGGCTCAAACCCACAAACTGTGAGATCATGACCTGAGCTGAAGTCGGACACTCAACCGGCTGAGCCACCCAGGCGCCCCAACTTGTGGGTATATTCTAAGTACATCTCTTGATTTAAAGCCTTGATTTACTTTAAATTACTTTAGTAAAAAATGCAATCTACTTAATATTTTTTTTAAGTTAAATTAGATGAAACAAAGAGCCCGTCAGTGGAAATTAACCTTTTGGATAAAAATGGATCTTAATGTGACACGCCTTTGAAGCTCTTGAAGAAATAATGCCAGTGTCAATGGGTCCTGGAATAACCTATCCTCCATGCCAATTCAAAATCAGATGCATGTTCTTAGGACTTGCCTTATATACATGAAAATTGAGGGTGGGGAAGAGATGAGATAATATTCACCTTAAAGTTTTTGTTTGCTTAGATCTGCTGGTATTGCTTTGGTAACTACCACTTGGCAGGGAGTCAGTCATATTTCTTCAGTCCAAAATTTGCCAAGAAATATCAGGCTCTGGCTCTGTATGAAGCTTTTTTTAACTATAAAGTGCAAGATGAACTTCAAACTCTCACAGATTTTCTCATGCTGCAATTTTCCAAGAGAATAATTGGTCCAACTAGGGAGATCTAGGAAGGTGACTCTTTTCTCCTCTCCCCCACTGATCTGCACACCAGATGAGCTTTAAATAACCACCATCTTCCTAGGACATTTATCACAAATAATGTGAGGGGCTTTGGGTCTCAGAGGATGAGGACAGTAAAGATATTTTGGATGAGCTTCCAGAAATGTTCTTGTATTTACTGAGCCTAAGTATTTGTGTGTAAAATATACATGGCTTGATTCTATGGCAGCACGCAAGAAACTGGCTTGAGTCATCATGAGAAGAAAGCTGTCTGGAGGGCATCCATGAGGTGAATGTAGTGTAGCAAGGAGAGAAAAATAGCAACTAAATGTTCAGTATTGCATTCCCTGACCTTGCAGGTCAGCCAAAGTCCTCAGTATTCTTAGGGAGCAATTACAATCAGAAAGCATAATTGCTCTTATGTATCTCTTTAGAGTTCATAAAGTAGGATCACATAAATTATCTCCTTATTGTATTTGATGTTTTAGATATGTTTGTGTTTTTCTCTTCCAATTGCACTCGATCTTTTTACATCAATGCCATGAGATAGGAGGCCAAGGATGATGATCTCAACTTAAAGAAGGAAACTGAGGCGCAAGTATTAGTGACTTTTGAAAGGTCACAATGTCTTGGCAGCAAAAACAGAACAAGAACAAACTTCTAGATTTCTGGGCTTGTAATCATTTATACAGAAAGCATTTTCTGAAGAAGCACAGAGGCAGTGCCTGACCTCACATCTATGACCCCATAAAAACTGCTTCAAGAAACATTTCCTTCTGGCAGCCAAGTCTGAGCTGAGCTTCAGGAGGACATGCGGGAGGACAAATCATCTCCTTTCTCTCGGTGAATATGCTTCATGTGCTCTCCTATGCCACCTGGAAGGATTTTTGTTCACAGGAAGAATTTTCAAAAGAGTTCTTAAATACAAATTTGGTGTTAGTAAAGAAAAAACACTAAAGCAAAAATGTTGTTGTGCTACTGTGATTGCTCACATGAAGTCAGTATGTCTACTAACTTTCAAGGGAGAAAGAGACTTCCACTTGGAAACACCGAGGTTGCTTGGAAAAGTACAGGAAAAGCCAAAAAGAAATGAACAGTAGCTATTATTGACTCCAGAAGTTATAACTTTGGGGAGAGCAGGGAGAGAGAAGAATGGTATGTAATTGGAAGTTCCCGGAGGAAATCAAATCCATGTTCCCTCAGCTGGCATTGGATTTTTGCCCTTTCTATATTTCACCTCCCTTGAGGGCTCTGGTGACCTAATGCCCCATGACCTTCCAACCAACAAACAGTGGGAAAACAATTTGTGTTCCTATTGAGAAGGAGACATAATAGCATGCTACTGGGTTGACAGTGTCCACCACCAGAAAAAGGTTCCACTCCATTTCTGTACACAGGAAGGTGGGGGTAGGGACATGATTATCTCTGTGACATGATTATCTCTCACTCCTGAGAGTGCTAGCCCTTAGTATTGACTCTCCTAGTCTCTGAAAGTGACACTATCCATCCTAATGAGGAGTGGGACTATCAAAAGCCAAATTTCAACGTTATCTTGCCCAGACATAAAGAAGTTGCTTCTTATTTCTCAGAGTCTAATTCTTTGGAGCTAGTGCTATACAAGCATTTCAGGAACATTCTGCAACCTGTAAGGGCAGTAAAGCTTAGAAACAAACTGCTACTACAAACACCTTGAAGTTTATTCTGTAAGAGAGAGAGAGAGTAACACCTCCAGGCCTACCCTCAGGCAATTGATTAAAATAAAGCTGCTGGTCTAAAGAATCCCAGGATATAGAACTTCCTGAATCAGATCTCTGCAGTTTGTAGCCATTTACTCTAGGGACAAAGGACTTGACAAGACTGAGTTGTTCCTAAAGGCAACATAACCTAATACAACAATGTCAGTGAATTTTTCCCTGAATCATCAAGAAAAAATAAATGATATAGCATTTTTTAAGGAGGCAAAATATGCATAATGTAACTGATTTAAAAATCACCCAAGCTTTCATTCAAATCAATTGGTACATGTTTTTGTTGAAGATACCGTAGACTAATACAAACAAAGTGAAATTTTTTTCTTGCCACCAATTGCTGTCATTCCAGGGAGGGAGACAGATATACATGAACAAATTCAGAAGGAGACTGTAACATATGATTATGTTAATCATAAATGCTATGATTAACATTTAAACAATTTTGTGATGGGGCGCTTGGGTGGCTCAGTTGGTTAAGATCTAACTCTTGATTTCAGCTCAGGTCATGATCCCATGGTTTATATTACTGAGTCCTGAGTTGGGCTCTGTGCTAACAGCACAGAGCCTGCTTGGGATTCTCTCTCTCCCTCTCTCTCTGCCCCTCCCCTGCTTGCACATGTGTGTGTATGTGTGTGTGGTCTGTCTCTCTCTCTCTCTCTCTCTCTCTCTCTCTGAAAATCAAAATCAATAAGCATAAGCTAAGTGAGATAATTCAGTCAGAGAAAGACAGATATCCTATGTTTTCATTCAAATGTGGATTTTGAGAAACTTAACAAAAGACCATGCGGGATGGGAAGGGGGAAAAATAGTTTCAAACAGAGAGGGAGGCAAACCATAAGAGACACTTAAATACAGAGGACAAATTGAGGGTTGATGGGGGGAGGGCAGTGGGGGAGAGGGGAAAATGGGTGATGGGCATTGAGGAGGGCACCTTTTGGGATGAGCACTGTTTGTTGTAGGTAAGCGACGAACCATGGGAATCTACTCCTGAAGCCAAGAGCACACTGTATACGTTGTATGTTAGCTAACTTGACAATAAATTATTTAAAAAGTGCGTTGTCTCATTTAAAAAAATAAATAAAAGGACTGGTTCATTAAATTAAAAAAAAATATTATGGCACTCTAAGAGAGCAGATAATGAATTCCAAATAGTGACACCTCTCACTGGCTTGTAGGAAGGTGAGATTTAGTCTGAATTATGAGTCTATTTGATCATTTCAAAGCTTGAGCCAAAAACAGTAAGAACAACATACAGACAAATATGACAAATGGTCAAGAGATAGCCACATGTGGAGGTAGAGGGAGAAGGATGAAATATGGTTTGGGGTTATATAATGGGGACTTTTAAATGCTTGGCTAAGTAATTGTTATTTATTCCAAGCAAGGATGTGAATGTTTTACAACAGTGGGCTAGCTATAACTCTAACAGTAGTATAGAGTATTGATTGGAGAGAGAGAGAGACCAGTTGGGTGACCATTGCAGTATGCAGATAAGAAATTAAGAGGGTCAGCACTAAGTTAGCAGTGGGAACAAAATCAGGTCTGTGCAAGAGACATTTGAAGATAATTCACTTATTCTAAGTACTCAGAATCCTTCATAGGCCAAACACTTGCAGGCATGTTTACTATAATACCTTATGGTGATTTGATAAACAGAACAAATTGTGTTAGGAATGAAACTTCATTCAAAGGATGAGAAATAGTATGAGAACTTATAATTAAAATAATTTAAAAAATGGATAGGTAGGGATAACAGGATGTATGTAAAATAGAAAAAAGGTCAAGTTAGTTTATTACACATGATGCTTTGGAAAATTTTCAATCTCTCTGGGTCTCAGCATTCACAAGTTTAACAGTATCACAGCAAAAGAATTTCAAATGTTGTAATTCAGTATATCCTTTGCGTATATGAAGTGATTTTTATCAAACATAATATTCTAAACTATTTTCCTAAACATGCAGAATTAAAATATATTCAGGACGATAATTGCCCCAATGATGATGATGTTTGGCAATATGTACATCTAATATTTAAATTGTCCCTTGCATCTATATTTTAGAAACACAAAAGTTTACACATGTTTCTAAATGGATAATGAAACTGATCTAGGAAATTTTATAATTCAACTTGTATTGCTTAATTTCACGTTTAGATATATTTTATTAAAAGCATTGCCCTTTGGATCAATGCTGTGTTTATAACATTAATCTAATAAATAATGGAAATAGCCATTAAACAAGGCAACCATATTAAGCAATATATAAATAACCATTTTAAAGCTATAGTTGAATAATTGATCCTGGTGTAAACCACATTTTTCCTTTAAAAAATACTCTATGTCCCCTAAAAAAAGATTGTGGTTCTCATAAAATGTGTGTTTGTCAAGATATTTATTATACAAAATGTTTTCAGGAATTTTAGGATATAAAAAATTAGGTTATCAAGACACTACTGACTTTCTCTGATATGCGACCTATATTGAAGTTTTGTGTATCAGACTTTTTACAAGAACCCAATTTAATAAAAATGAAACCAGTGACTAGAAAATTTGTGTATTTCTGGACATTGTCTGCTTCTTACACCTAAAATAAATAAGAACTTAAGCATATAGAAATAGTTCTGATTTACAGGAAAAGACTCAGCATTATATTTGTTTCTTTGTAAGATTACTCTATTACACATCACAGACAATTAAAAATGCACCCAGCCATCCAATCAGGTAGAATGAGTATAATGGAAAAACAAGTCTCTCCCTTTCTCTCTAATATACGTATATGTATTACACACACATACATACACATATACATATACACATATATGTACATACCAACTATTATATATTTATTTTGTATAATTATATATATAATTTTAAATTTCTCAAATTATTTTTTCCTACTCTTCTGGTTCCTTAAAGAGTAGTGTTTATTTTCACACTGATTTTAAAATTAAAAATAAGTTCTACATGATGTATACAGTCCCCCACACAGTCCCTGGAATGGAAACAGATACAGGTAATTTTAGTGTATACACAATAGCAAATATATGGAAAAATCTGGATCACTGACTAAATATTTATCTTTCTATCCAGATGCCTGTGCTATAGTAATTCTGGTTTAAAATTAATTGTGTTTAGAATTCATTAATATCTGCATTACCGATTGAGTATAAGCATTGAGTTGCTAGAGACAAATGATGGTAGAAATATAATTTAATTGTAGCTATTTATTTCTTCTCTCATAGATCTTCTTTTACCCTGTGATTTTCCCTTCTTTGATTTGGCCCTTAGAACCACCATTGCTCTTGGATGGGGGGATGTAATTGTTAGAATAGGCAAGAGAACAAATGTGGCCCATTTCTACCCTTTACGCCTAAATGACCTGGGTCAGCAAGGATCAGCATGTCTTGCTCCCTCCCCATATAGTGTAAAATAGTTTCTCTTTTGGGAAAGAGAGAAGAATATTCTATATAGAATTAAGGGCAGACATCCTACCTCCCCCAAGAGCCCATCTTTACTCACAGGTTAACTCTGAAGTGGAAGATGAAATAACATAGTATCTTCTCTGAATTTGGGGACCAGAAAGTTAAGAGAATCTGTGCCTTGTTTCCTAGATGGGGGCAGATTAATGGTATGACAATCTTGAGATGGAAGTGCCATGTTGTCATGGTCCATTAGCTACAGAGTAGAAAGGATGTTGCTATGTTCTGAATGTTTGTGTGCCCCCCACATTTATTTGTTGAAATCTAATCCCCCAGGTGATGGTATTAGGAAGTAAGCCTTTGAGAGGTGGTTATAAATGATGAGGGCATGTGATTATACACTCATGAATGGAATTAGTGCCCTTATAAAAGTGGCTTGAGAAAGCTAGCTTGTCCCTAGTACCATGTGAGGATACAATGACAAGTCAGAGGTCTGCAGGCAGGAGAAGGTCATCACCAGAATGTGATCATGCAGGCACCCTTAGCTTGCATTTCCAGCTTCCAGAACTGTGAAAAATAAACTTTTGTTGTTTATGAGCCCTCCAGTTTATGGTATTTTATTATAGCAACCTGAATGGACTAAGATCAGTGTCATGGCATAGATAGACACGAGAGAGTCAAAGACAATCTCCTTATGTTTTCTCTTGTCCAGAATGGCATGGGATTGATTCTTACATGCCACAGTCCCACCAGTGAGAGGCTGAGCTCACTCTCAGTCAATTGCCCACAGGGACTGGGACATGACCAAATACCAAATGGGACACGTTTCATCTAGAGCAAGGGCCAGCATTAGACCCGTTAAATAGAGCTGTCTTGATTTGGAGGTAGATATCCCTCCCGTACCTATGATTCAATATTAGTTGTATGAATCATCTTACTTTCTACTCAAACTTAACAGCTTAACACCAACCCATGGAAAGTCTTTACTAAGTTCAAGTTTTATAGCTGAAATAGCTTATATATCTCTTAAATTTTCTGAATTTCCTAGTAGTAGCTGGAAAAACAAAACAAAAACATTAGACAGATGGGGCTTAAGTTAGACATTTTCTTTATAGAATAAACGAAAAGTTTTATAAGTTTGCATGTCTGTTTTTCCTAAAAGTTTTACATCTTCTATAAAATAAATGGAAATATTAAACAGCATATTCAATGACATAAAATTTTCATCTCTACATTATTAGATGCACACATTTATCTGAAAAAAATCTAGATGCTATTCAATATTTTTGTACAGAATTGCTTGTTTTATACACTATTTGTGAACTTGCCTTCTTGATAAATTCATTAATAAACTGGATTTTTTGGAGAAGAATTCGCAGGTCCAAAATTGAGTTTAATGTAGAGGTTCGACCCAGGATAGGTTACCTAGTTATTCGGAACCTATGAGAAAAGGAAATATCAATATTTACCTTATATGGTTGCTGTAAAATTAAAAAGTGCAGAAATACACTGCTTAATAACTCTTCTTTTATGATTCCTCCTTATAACCAGAACTTGCAGGCATAAAACCTTTAGTATACAGTGCTTTGCAAATGGTTGGCATTTGACAAAATTGTTGAGTGAATGGAGCAATGCAACTCTTCCTGCTACTGCTACCTCTTTCCTCCAGTCTTCTTACTTTTTACCTTCATCTCCTTCAACAACCAGCCCTCAGACCTTTGATCATCTGCTCATGCCATGGTAGACGTTCCTCTGCAAGGCCTTGTTAAATATGTTGACCAATTCCTACCCTACCTAAGAGTCTCTGAAACAAAATGAAAATCATTGAAGTGGGGCATCAATGCACTCATCTCATCTTATGCTGTCCTCTTTGATACTCCCTTACTCTATCCTCTCTTACACTTTCATACGTTCTATTTCAGAAGAGTCCGTTTGTTTATTGTGCTTACAGAAAATAATAGAGTGCGGTACAAAGAAAACTAAAGTATCTAATGTAAAATATTTTAGATATATGCCAAAATTTTTCATCTCTTCTAAAATTGACAAAAAGCCAAAAGTACATCATGTTTAACTTTGGATAATAAATATGATTACTTCATCGGTAATGAGGCTAATAAGTCTACTTACATAAATAATGTTCCAGAGATCTAGTTAGAAAGTAGTTATGACCTAATGAGGGTGTGGTGTTATTTTCTGGCTTAAAATCATTCCAAAGCTAAAGTTCTGTGCAAAACCAAAAGCAGGACTCAAGAAATAATTAACGAAAGCATTATCCATTGATTTATGCCAACAAATATGATTGCTCATGCAATTCTTCTGCAACCTTCCAGTCTCATAGCATAATGCAATGACACCTACTTGAATTATGAGCTAAGTCCTTGCAAGTCTCCTTCAGTCCTTTGTGTCCCCATCAGGAGTTTCAACATGTAGTGCCTAACAACTTATTTATGAACAGAGAGCAAACACTTTTGCACACACTTATTCTTTCTTCACATGGATTAAGGACAAGTCATAACGCCTCTCTGGAACATGAAGTACTTTTAAAAATAACCAGCTGTACAAATATAGCTTCTGTTTTCTGAAAATAGGCATATATGTGTAAAGTGCATATTTGTAACACGAATATAAAAAGCAAAGACAAAATAGGAATTATAATGAACTTCATTTTTTATAATGCCCAAGAAAATCTTGATTGTGTAGCTTAAATTTTGCTTTTTTTTTTTCTGGGAATAAAACAAAAGGCTTCGGACCATCTATGAATATCACAGAGGTTTTGTTTTTAAATCCTTACTATCCTTCAAATGTGAAAACTCCTTCTTTCCTTTGAGATCCTTTAAATAGGTTTTTCTCTAATAAACCACAAGAACCCTTTGTTCATTTTCCTCTAGTCTTCAAAAAGCACCTCAAGAGAGTCTTTAGAGAAAATTGGGTTTACAATCATAAAAACAATTCTGTCAGAACACAAACGTTTAAAAAAATCATTCTCGCGCAGGTCTCTCTGAAAGAACTTCCCATTTGGCATGTTTGAGAGCAATTAGGGATGATTGTCTTTACTATTTGCTACCTCTGGATTTGGACTTTAAACCATTTTGCAATCCAACCAAAATTCTATGTAGTGCTATGCTCATATTGTTGGGGAAGGAGGATGAGTTATTAGGGAGAGATGACATAATGACTATGAACTGTGGGTATTGTGTCCTTATTGTGATTCACACTCATGGGAGTTGTGTCTGAACAGATTAGGGAACTATCGTTTCACCTCATGGCAGACAACCATGCAGGTCCCCCACCTTAGCTGCTGGGGGTACAATCTTTCAAAGCTTCACCAAGACCTCAGGACCATTTTGCTGTAGTTTTGGAAGGAAAATTTGAGTCAGATGGGATGATCCTATTCCAATCCAATGGCAGCTCTTTGGATAAAGTAGGCTCTATTAGCATCACCTAATTTTAGATCATAAAATCTGTGTTCTTTTTGGACCACAGCTAATTTAAGTCAGGCCGTTGTTCCTCTTGCTGACCATATCTATCGCCCACTATGATGAGAGATTAATTTCCATCCTGTATTCAGTATTAAAATGATACACTAACTTTTGGGTCTTCTAAGTAAGAGAATTACTACTCATCACCCACACCCTTGAAAGTAACAGAATAAGCTTAACCTTTTTCCAGGATGAAAGTTTCTTTCAGTAATTCATTAATTATTTTCTTGGATTTTTAGAAAGGAAGTGAGGTTGAAGAAAAGGAGAAATTATGTTGGTGCAGAGAGAGAGTGGCAAATAAAACATGTGAGGCTGCATGTGATTATTACTTTAAACTTGGCAGAACAGTTTGCAAGTGTTAAGGGTAGCACCGGAACTCATGTCTGACACAAACAAGAGTGATTCAGTTGTTGTTTTGTTTTTTTTTTTAATTTTGCATTTAATATTGTGAACATGAAAAATTTAGTTTCCTTTATGATAGAAAAAGGTGACATATTTCAGTTTGTTGAGATCATCTGCTACTCAGGGGAAGTATTTTGTGTTATCAGCCTCATATCCTCAGTCCCTACTATGATGCTTTAGGAACAGTGGTGACTTATTAATGTTTGTTGACTAAACAGACACGAACAGCTAGACATGCCCATTTTTTAAAGACTTAAAATTATAAAAACTAATTTTAAAATTGTGTTATTTGACATTTATATTTTCTTGAGTCCATTATGGTATTTGAGATACATATTTTTCTTATGATTTCCAAATTTAATCTCCTATGCACTAGAGTGAGTATATTCTGTAGATGTTCCTTAATGATATATGAATATTTAACTATATATTTTTATTCCAGTGCTTTCAACTGTGACAGCATTTCTGCTGACATTCAAAACATGGTGGTAGGGACATATTCGTGCTAAAAGCTGGAAGCTGAGCCTAGGAATTCAGCATAGAGTCATTTCCTCACTTTGCTACTGCATATATTTGGACACTTTGCCAACCTCATTGGTCCTATCTGTTGAACATATCCAAGAAAATTCCAGCTTGAGGACATTTCACTTGAATTTGTTTAAAGTATCTAAGGAAAATATGATCAAAACCTGGGATTTGAATTCCTATGATTCACTGATAGTGTCTAGTGTCTGGAGTTGGGCTCTCAGTGGAAACCTTTTCTAGCTTCTGGGTACATTGGTTGTTGGTTGAGAGCCTTGTTTCTTTACCAGGAGATCTGAATATAAGCCAGAAAGCTGAAAGCCTTATTTTTACAAGTTCTCTTATTTTTATAAATGTTTCATTTTTATAAATTATTTGATGAACTGGGAAATGTTACACACCAATGGGCATCAAAGCAAAGTGTAAGGGGAAACAGCTTACTGTAAAAGAAGATACCCTCCCAAAAATAAAAATTAAATTGAAGAGAGTTTGGAAATTGTACTTTAGAACAGATAGGTACCTCAAGGAATACTGGTTTGGTCTCTGGCCAGCCCCCAAGTGTCAGGATAGGAGAGAATATCTAAGTCCTTCTCAACTTGTTCATTTGGAGTTCCGAAAAAAACTTCAAAATCAGCAGGTCCAATACTGTATATAGCCCTCTCCCCCCACCCCAATTTTTTCTCTTCTTGGATTTCCATTTCAGTCAGTGGAGATGATATATTGATTATCTATTGCTACATAATAAATTATCACTGTAATCAGTAGCTGAAAGCAACAATAAATATTTATTGCTCTCAGTTTCATGGAGTCAAGAATATGAAAGCAGCTTGGCTGAGAAATTTTACTTCAGGGTCACTCATGAGGATGTAGTCAAAATGTTGGTCTGCCCTACAGTCAACTGAAGGCTTAAATGGTGCTGTCAGATCTGGTTTCAAGGAGTCTCACTCACATTGCTGGCAAATTGGTGTTGTTATTTGCAGGAGGCCTCATCTTCTTTCCATAGAACTGACCTAAAACTGCTGAAGTATTCTTATGACATGGCAGCTGGCTTCCTCTAGAGTGAAGAGAGAGTCAGATGGAAGTTAAGTTCTTTATGACCTTGCCTGGGAAGTCACATACCATCACTTCTGTCACATTCTCTTTGTTGAAAGGAGTCCTGAGGTCTGGCCTACATTGAAAAGAAGTGTAATTAGGCTCCACGTTTTGAATGGAGGAATGTCAAAAATTTGCAGACCTATTTCAAAATCAGGACAGATGAGTTTCAGAAAATTTTGCTAATTTTATTTACTAAAGAGCTTCTCTAGATCCCCTCCTAGTCATCCCTTTGTCCTATTTCAGGTCCTCAGAAAATCTCATTTCTTAACTGCCCTTTTGTGCTATCTTGCATTTCTTAAATATCTCCACAGTACAACCAGAGCAATCTTACTAAAATCTGACCATGTCTCTCTGCTCCTTAAAACTCATAATTTGTTCTCTATGACAGAAGAATAAAACACAAGCATCTTAAAATAACACAACATCATAACATAGTCCTTCTGTCTGAAGGACATAGTCTCCTACTTAGGATTTCAAACTCAAAACTCTTCTTTTCTCTGCTTTAAATTTTAGATTTTCTTATACTGATATTCTGTAATTTCTCAAATATATAGTGGTACTTTGGATACTATTCTCTCTATACCAAAGATCTTGCTATACCTTTTTCTGTGAAGGCCCATATAGTAAATATCTTTGGCTCTGTGGGTCTTATAGTCTGTCATGACTACTAAATACTGCTGTAACAATGGGGCAGGACTGTACTTAAATAATACTTTATTTACAAACATAAGTAGTAGGCCAGATGTGGTCCATGGGCCATAGTTTATTGACCCCTGCACTATACTATCCTCCTCTCAAATAACATTCCCAAACTTACTTTCCCAGATAACATTTATGATTGATCCTTTAAGAGTCATGTCAATTACTGTTTCCTTTATGATTTTTTCTTAGTGCTTCTAGGTTGGAATAAGGGCCTTTGTTCTGTGACCTCATGGCAGCCTGTAGGTACTATTATGGCTTTATCATATGAAGTCAAAATTGTCAACTTTCTGAAAACCTTCTTCATTTAACTTGAAGGTGTTTTTCCTTTTTGAAATCCCATTGCCAAGCATAGTTTCTGACTAGTGTGTCCAATTGAATTGAACCGGCTAAGGACTCACGCACAAAAGAATCTTAGGAACATATAATATAGAAAAGGATCATGTGATAGAACAACTTTCCTCTTATTTTTATCTAATAAGGTCTGCTATTTTTATTTTTTGTTAAAAATGGTTTGTTGATATTCTACTTTGTTTTACATAAATAAAAGCAATGGCGTCTGAGGACAGATCCAGAGTTGAATGTATGAAATATTTCTTACCTGTGATTTTCTATTATAAAGGAATATCTCTCCAGGGAACATGATCGATACCAATAAGTCTCAACAAAGTCTGCTCATTATAGGTACACACACACACACACACACACACACACACACACCTCTAAATAAACATTCTCATTCAGTAGCCTTGCAATAGTGCAGAGGAGTCTATGATTCCAGAGGAACTATAGGTGACTATATCACATAGTCAGAGTTGAGAAGCCTTGAGCTCTGGTTCATATACAGCAGTATAAATCTGATGGCAAAATTTAAAATCGTATTTCCAATATGATAAGGTAATGAAAAAAATTATGCACAGGAAGTATTAAAATTTTGGGGAGTGACTCCTGGGCACACTATGCTAAATGATTTTGTAGCCTTAAGCAATTTGCTTGAGTGAACTTTCCATGGATCTTCCTATCTTTAAAATGAGATGGTTGTATGATATAACTCTTCATATTTTTATTGAATTATATTTTATTAAAGTATAAAGTATTGTATACCTTTTAGGTATGTTGCTAAACTTTCGTCAGTATGTATATTCCAGTTATCTAGTGTTATATAACTAACCACCCCAAAACTTACTGACTTAGTGACAACATCTGTTTTGCTCACTAATGTGCACTTTGGGCAGGGCTCAGTGGGGATAGCATTGCTCTGATTCACTGTGTATTAGCTGAGATGGCTCAAAGACTGGAGTCAATAACCATCAGAAAGCAAACTTGCTTACTGTTCTAATTGATGATGATTGTCGGCTGATTCAAGTAGCTAAGGCTGTGGCCAGACATTATATGTGGTCTTTCCATATGGCCGCTTGACTTCCTCACAGCATGGCTGCTGAGTTCCAAGGTCAAGCATTCCAAAAGAGAAGGAATAAGGTGGAAGCTCTTCTGCTATTTGTGACCTAGTATCAGGAGATCAACAATATCACTTCCATTGCATTCTGTTCAACAGAACAGACAAAAAGACCTTCCCAATTTCAAAAGGATGGGAAATGGACTCTATTCCTTGATAAAGGAAGTACAAATTTCTGAAAGCATACACAGGCCAGGGAATACTCTTGCAGCCATTTTTAAGTACAATTTACTACAGCATAAATCTTGTTTTACTCCAGTTGAATACATTACAGTAAGATTTGAGAGAGTATGTAGAGCTTAGTGAGTTTTTAAAAACAGGACATTTGCCCAAATTTAGAAATAAGCATAGCATAACTCTAATAAGTCACAAAGAAAAATCTTATGTTTAATATAATAGTGGAGGATTTTGCCCTTTGATTATATAAAGAAACATGTCCAGGGCAATAATAGTTGTGTTCCAAGAGAGATATCAGTGATACATGGCAGAAAAAAAGGATAAGAAAGTTCTTGGTAGAAACTCCTAACCACCTGCTCCCATATCTACTTTCCCTTCTTCTATTAGAGAATCCAGATTGTTAGTGGCGCACATGACTGGAAAGAAGAAAGATCCTAATCCTATCTACAAGCCTCCTTATAGGTAAGTGAAGCAGTGTGCTAAAGTGCTGGCTACAAGTGTTAAGTGTAACATCTGGGAAGTGATTTTAAAGGGAAAGGGACACACCTACCTTGTTCCTTCTGCATCTCTCTAATGACTGGAATGCGGCAGCTGTCTCCTGAATAGTCATGTTGGAACAGGAAGCACAACAATATGGGTGGATTGCTGATGATTGTGATGTCATTGTTCCAACAATGGGCTGTGCCTTCTCCCCCAGACTTTGTTTACATGAGAAAAATATAAGATTGTGTCTTAGTCACTATTTCAGATTCAGTAACATTCAATGAAAACTAATCTTATATGTAATGATAATTGCATTAGAATTATTGCTCACTTTTTGGTGTTGTCTTACATTCCATCAACACTTCTAGTATTAAGTTTCTTAGAGGCCTAAAATCTATGCTGTACATTCATCATGTCTCCTACTGTTGTATAGTTCAAAGTTGAACACACTTTATTAGTTTTGGTTATATTGTTTGAGTGGTTCACACAAAATTTCAATTTTCTCCCATATAAAACACAGTCTATTTTATAATATTTTGAAGAGAATCACATTAGATAACGTGAACAACATCTTGTGCAATTGCCCTGAAATAAGAAATAACCATTAGTGTGTGTGTGTGTGTGTGTGTGTGTGTGTGTGTGTATGTGATGGCGGTGAGTATAATGATTCATAATTATTATTCAATTACCTTCTGAATTAATCACATGGATCATGTAAGTACTGGAGAACTATATAGCTTCATAAAAGGAGAAATAATGACCATGGTCATGAACGTATGTATGTTCTCTTTATCATTTCACTTCTCATCTTTCTGCAGGTAAGACCATTCTCTGGCTACAAGAATAGGTATTCAATTCAGGGTGGCTCACTCCATGGCTGAGGGGATCTCATGCTGATGGCCAAAATGATTTTGTTTCAGAAATAGGCACATGCCCATAAACCAGTTGGTCCAATAAAAACACTAACTAGGGATTTTGGGGTGGAGGTGGGAAGGCACAGAGAAAACCATTACAACAATGTGCAAATAACAGCCTCTGGAAGCCACTGTCTACCCATGTAGAAAAAGCCTGTCAGTAGCAAGAGAGAATATAGCTCTGTGTAGAGAAAAATCAAAGGTGTGAGAATGTTTGTGTGTGTTCATGAGAAAGCCAGAGAAACACTCCTGATATTTATCAAGTTAGTGATTCCAGATATTTTTATACCAGCTTTGCTCCTGACTTCCCCAATTACATGAGCCCAAAATGTATTTCTATTTTTACTTTAAACTGTTTGTGTTGAGTTTTCACCTCTTGAAATTAAATGAGTCCTAGCTCTGTCAATGAGGAATTAGATAAAATGAACAGGCCTTATTGGGAAATGTTGGGTGAATCTCATATTTGAAGAGAAAAATGGGTCTGAAATATTATGATTATACTCAGTATGTGTATGGGGATGCGTGCATGAAGGAAGATCACATGAGTATAAACATACCTACTAAAAACAATGTTCTCTTTTCCAAAGTTAGTCTTTAGATTTTACCATATTTTCTAATATCTGTTTATTTGCCTTGCTGAAACATCAACAACATGCCACACATTTTAATTTCAGTTAATCAATTTATCCAAAAGCCTTGTTTGTGTTGTAAACAGCAGGCTGCTAGGCTATTAAGGGCTAGTGATATACCAGGCAGATTTGAGAAGGTGCTCACAATTTCTTGCAAGCCTCACACAGCAAGCATATAGCTTGGCTTTGAAGATCAAAGTCAGTCTTATCTTTTGAGTTTAATCCTTTTTTTTTCCAATAAAGCATGATTTTTAAAATTCAGAAACTAATTCTGAAACTTCTAAAATACATTCAAAATTGTTTCATAGAAATTGAAGTAAGCCTTTTTCTTACCGAATTAGATATTAATGAAGCAGCGCAGATATAGCCATTGTAAAAACAATCTGTTTTAGATAAGAAGAGAGCAAATATCAACTTCAAAGACTTCATTTAACAACTGCATGAATGGAAATCCAAGTGTCAGAATACTTGTCAATATTTTTTTAATGTAACTATTTTTGGAAGGGGAAAGAATCTTGCATGCATATGGAAGAGACCCTCATGTGCATGTATGTACATACATATATGTATGTGTGTATAAATGTGTTTATATATAATTGTAAAATGCATATTTATTTCTCATAGTATGCTCAGAGTTCTGTAAAACAACTGAAAATGTTTTCCATTCCTAAAATAAGTAAATCATCATCTTAACATATACCTAGATGGACCATTGATAACCCTACTACTGATACTCAATCTAACATAGACAATTAACCATATGGATACAGTGGAGTCAAATTAGCCATGTAAAATCCAAAGTGTTCATTAAGATTATTACCAGGTAGCTATTTTCCCCAATTATCCCACAGTGAGATTGGCTAAGAAATCCCATTCTTTTGTTAATGTCTTCTTCCTCACTTCCTCATCTGTTCTCATTCCCTTTTCCCCTCTCTGTTTCCTACATCACCTTTCACCCTCTCAAATTCTGTATATTTTCTTTGCCTCGCCCACCACGTTTTCCCTTTTCTGTGGGGACTAAATGTACTAATTCCTAATCAATTCGGTGAGCTCTCAAAACCTTCCATGGTAACTGAAAGCCGATGATGGGGCTGAGCTTTCTGCATGAAAGCTTTTCTGCTGCAACCAGAGTTGGTTTCCCATTTTCTTTGTCACCATATTCCTGTTCCCAGGGGCTTCACCTTTGGTTCTATTCCTCAACAGATGCTCATTTCCACTCCTTGGGGGAGATCATAGAGCTTGAAGCAGGAAAAATAGCTCGTCCTCACAAAAAACATAGGGTAAACATTAATAAACTATAGGGAGCTGTTTAGCAAAATCCTGAATTGCTTCTGTACTTTAATTGCCATTTGAAAAGCAAATGGTTCCTGTCTTGATCAGAGCTATAAAAGCATGAAAGTGTTTATTAGCTAGGCTTTCTGATTTGAAATGCAGAACATGTGTCATTGCCACAAGTGTTTGATATAAATACAAGCCCCAAAAAGTATGCTTAGGAAGTTCTTGACTGTTTTTTCCTAACCCTGAGCATTGAGTTTAATTTTTAGTAAGAGATGTGGGTAAGCAGGTGGAATTTCAATGCAGTGGATTTGAAAGAGAATCCAATCCCTATGCTAAATTCAAACATCATTAAATGGAAACATGTCACTATGCTGTACAAAGCCAAATGCCACCTCACAGTTAAAAGACATTAGCGTTTGGCATGTATTGTATTTATAGAATTCCAAGCTTCTGAAAGTTATGAAAATAAAGCATTTTTAGGTTCTATAATAGAGGATATATAGTCTCTGATTCAAGAAAACTGGAAATAGTATTGATTTAGAAGCTTAATATTTTCTGTTATAATTTCTTCCACTATTTATCAAGGAAAAGATATTGTTATTAGATTTTCAAAATTTGGTTTAAGTATTTTGAGGCAATGCTTCCCAGAACACAAATGAGAAGACTAGTGAAAGACAATGAAATTCTCACCTCATGTGTAAATCTGAGTGATTTCTCACTCTACCGAAGTTGCAGAGAGGGTCAGGGAAGATATCGGTGAAAAGGATAGGTTTGAATATGCAATTTGGGTGAAACAGATAGAAGATGAAGAAAAGAGTGAAATATAACCAGAATGAAGCAAATCCAGAAATAAAATACAGAGATGAAACTCCAAGTAATTTGAGAAAAAAAGTAAAAGCTAGATAATTGCAAGTTGTTTTCATATGATCACTAGTCAGTCCACTGAAATATTCTTCAAAAATTATTTCATGGCCAGATACATTGGGACACACTCTAGTTTTGTCTTTTCATTGCAGATTCACAATGTAAAAGAACATATTATAGACTTTGAAAATTTTAGGAAGGGTTAGCTTTGTGTTCCTAGTGATCTTTGAATTTTATAGAGAAATTCGATTCTTTGAACCCAAACAGGGAGATCTGGAAGAAGACTTCAGTACTGCAATGTGAGGCTAGGAGTACACTCAAGCCTTAAGGATTCACATTTAGGTGCTTTAGTGTCCTACTTCCAGCTTTTCCTAATGTTAATTCAGCGGGCCTCACTTGGAAAATGTGTTTATTTCTTTTTCAGTCAGCTTCAGCTGAATTCACCCTGTCTTATGTGGAATCTTCATAAAAAATTGAAGATAGCAGAGTAATTCCTTCATATGTTCACACTATATTCCTAAACTATGCCTTAATATCCCCCATCTTAAAAATTTCTTTTACCTCATAATATCTGATTGCTGATACATTTATTTTGCAACCTTCACAAACTCTCTAAATGAGATTTTTACCCTTATTGCCTCACTTTATAACCTGTAATTTATTTTTTACATCCTTTGGGTCTTGATTTCCTCCCTAAAACTCCACTGAAGCCTCTAGGTCAGCAATAATCTTTATGTCTTGTCTTCATCATAATCAGTCTCTCAGCAGTGTTTGATACAATTGATCATTTCCTCCTGGAAATTAAAAAAAAGACTCCATATTATTTGTTTTTATGCCACCACGGTCTCCTTTTTCTTTTTTGCCTACCTCTTCTTCAACGGCTCTTTATTTCGTATCCTATCTTCAAATGCTGAAAGAACAACGTCGCTTCTTTTTAAGCTTGTCCTCTGTGATCTCATTCATTCTGATCATTTAAAATTTTTCTATTTGTTGATTACTCCAGACTCTCTGTCATCCTTACCTCTCTTTAGAACAATAGATGTCATGTTACTTGACATCTCCAATAAATATCTGACATTTCAAATTCGGAGTGTTCACGATGGAGCTCTTGATTTTATTGTCTTTCCCTATATCACAAATGGTAGTAGCTTCCACACAGCAGTTTAAGCCAAACACCAACAAGTCATCCTGGATTCCCCAGCTCAGACACACAGAGTTCATTAGCGTCTATTTCCAAAGAGGCATCAAAATTCTTCACGCCTCTCTGTCCCCACTCAGGAGAATGCGTGATTCACTTATTGGTCTGACTCTCTTTAGTCTGAGAGTAATCCCCCTGCTTTTCTCTTTTGGTTCTAGTTGAATACTACTAAAGGGCAGTTGGTTTCTTTGCTTCTTTGATTTATTGAAGTCTACAAACAATACCTAATACATTTAGAAACTTTTTTTTTATTTAGAATCTTGCAGCATACAGTTTGTTAGCCTGTTAGACTATTTAATGATAGGTTTACCACCCTTTTGCTATTTTCCTAGTTTACATAAACTATGAGCTTCCCCTTCTGGGGGAAGTGCTTATTTCTAGGATTCCAACAATACCTGAGATTCAAATATACTCGAAATGTAACAACACTCCCCTCAATTGTCTCTGAAATTAGTGTGTCCTTTCTATGTCCTAACCATACTCCACCTGCTCTTCGATGTTCTCCTCCTGCTCCTTCTCCAATCTGTTGCAAACTCTTTGTACTCTGCTCTTTCCTCTTAAGGAAATTTCTGATCTTTAATTTGGCTCCCTTTTTCTTATGTAAAATTATTTCTAGTGTGGAAAGCATAAGTCTCAAAGCCTATCCATTTGTACTTAGGACTCTTTACCATAGAGACAGATTCTCTAAATTTGGCATTTATAGTTTTTTTTTTTTAAGTAAAAGAACAACTCTTAACAACCCATTAATAAAGGTATCTCAGCTTAAATCTGTCAGTCCTTAAGTACGAACCATTTGGATGTGCTCTTAGACCTGAGATCAGGCATATCATTCCATTTTGTAGTGGTACAGGTGGAGATGGGAGAGAAGACAAAGGGAAATGAAGAATGTCTGAGCCAGTAGACCTACATGAAGTGGGGTGAGTCTTTTCATCAGAGAAGACATGCGAGTCCCATCTTTATGAGAATTATAACCCCTTGAATTCTCTGTGGCCTTTTGCAAGGAGATTTATTTTTATAAACAGAGCAGAATTAAATGGACACGCATGATATTATCCAGGAAAACAAATAATTTTTAAAAATTGTCCAAATGTATCAGACAGAAACTACAGTAACTCAGGAATTGTGTGCTTCCTTTTGCAAATAATATTGCAGAAGCAGGGTGAGCAAGACAGAGGAAAAATTTTCTGTCTATCCACTGTAGATGATAGGACACGTGGCTGAACTCTATGCAGCTAAAAGGGATGATGTGCTCAATGCTAATTTATAGCTTACACTTGATTGCTTAAATGAAATAAAACAAACAAAACAACAACAACAAAAAAACACCTGCAATAGCCCAAGAAAAAATAGTTGACACAGAATAGGTAGTGACAACTTTTCAAATAAGAATCACTGATTGAAATGCTGAAATACTTTAGAGATTTGATAGGATATCCCAATGTTCATTTAAAAGAGTCTTCCACTAACTCTTTGAATTGATCTTAGTAGTATACATCACTAATCTCACAATCAATGGCTGTTTCATAAATATGATTGTCTAATGAGTACTGATATAATCTTACATCCATTCTTTTAAGTAGGTTTTTACCTATCAAATTGGTAAAGACCGCTCCTGAAAAATATTATAGGTACTCCAAAATAATGACATTTTTTCTTGGCCTGACATCCAATAATGTCTTCAAAACCATTACAGCCACATGTTGGTTTTTTCCTTTTGTTTTAGGTGGCCTCTTAGAATACTTGTTAAATTCTCAGTGGAATGAACATCACATTTATTTCCTAAAGGAAGGTGTGGAAACAATAAAAACTTAGATTTTAAATTTGCATTTTTACTTAAGAAAACTGCTACAAACCTCTAGCCATAGGCAACTGAAGCCTATATGAAAAATTCAGGAGTAATAGAATTGAGATTTTTCTCATGGTTAGAAAAGTTTTTTTAAGGCTGTATCAGCATATCTAAAGTGAAATGGACAAATGAGGCAATTATACATATTATTTTTCAAAGGTAAAGAAATCACTTGCTCCAGTTTTTGAGATTCTATTCAACATATTCAAAATGTTTCCAGGGCACTCTAATTTCATGTAACACTGACTAAACTGAAACAATTCCAGATAATTTTCTGGTGTGAGACTTAGGTTATTGTACATGGTTGAGGATGGCAGTTTGCTAATCTAGGAACTCAAACTACTTTTCATTTCACCTTCATTTCTATAGAGATTTGATATAGTACTTGATCTTGCCTGTTGGTCCTCAGGAATATGGGTATCTAATTTGGGCTTTTGAAACCTATTTTAGGCAATATACTTCATTTTCATATTCAAGGATAGAGAGAATGACACATTTTTTTTTACTTTGGGGGAAGACTCTAGAATTCTAAGGCAAGTTCATTTTTCTGTCTCTCTGATCTTGGCTTATATCATAAGTATGAGTCAGTTTTATCTCAGATTATCCCTGAGAAGTAAAAGCAGAGAGCATCGGGATGGCTTCTCTTAAAACAAGTCATGCTTGAATACTGTTTTTATAAGAATAGTAGACTTTTTTGTTTGAGATATAATTGGCATTAGTTTATATGTACAGCTTAATGATTTGATATATGTGTATATAGTGAAATTAATATGTCTATCCCCACATATAGTTACAATTTTTTCTTATGTGACTTTTTCCTATTTTTTTAATAATTTAACTTTATTTTTTATTTTATAAAATTTACATCCAAATTAATTAGTATATAGTGAAGCAATGATTTCAGGAATAGATTCCTTAATGCCCCTTACCCATTTAGCCCATTCCCCTCCCACAACCTCTCCAGCAACCCTCAGTTTGTTCTCCATATTTATGAGTCTCTTTTGTTTTGTCCCCCTCCTGTTTTTATATTATTTTTGTCTCCCTTTCCTTATGTTCATCTGTTTTGTCTCTTAAAGTCCTCCTATGAATAAAGTCATATGATTTTTGTCTTTCTCTGACTAATTTCACTTAGCATAATACCCTCCAGTTCCATCCACGTAGTTGCAAATGGCAAGATTTCATTCTTTTTGATTGCCAAGTAATACTCCATTGTATGTGTGTGTGTGTGTGTGTATGTGTGTGTATGTATATGTATATATGTGTGTCTATATATATATATATATATATATATATATATATATATATATATATATATATATACCACTTCTTCTTTATCCATTGATCCATCGATGGAGATTTGGGCTCTTTCCATACTTTGACTATTGTTGATAGTGCTGCTATAAACATGGGGGTACACATGTCCCTTCGAAACAGCACATCTGTATCCCTTGGATAAATGCCTAGTAGTGCAATTGCTGGGTTGTAGGGTAGTTCTATTTTTAGCTTTTTGAGGAACCTCCATACTGTTTTGCAGAGTGGCTGCACCAGCTTGCATTCCCACCAACAATGCAAAAGAGATCCTCTTTCTCAACATCCTCACCAACATCTGTTATTGCCTGAGTTGTTAATGTTAGCCATTCTTACAGGTGTAAGGTGATATCTCATTGTGGTTTTGATTTGTATTTCCCTGATGATGGGTGATGTTGAGCATTTTTTCATGTGTCAGTTGGCCATCTGGATGTCTTCCTTGGAGAAGTGTTTATTCATGGCTTTTGCCCATTTCTTCACTGGATTATTTGTTTTTTGGGTGTTGATTGGATAATTTCTTTGTAGGTTTTGGATTCTAACCCTTTATCTGATATGTAATTTGCAAATATCTTCTCCCATTCTGTAGGTTGCCTTTTAGTTTTGCTGATTGTTTCCTTTGCTGTGCAGAAGCTTTTTATTTTGATGAAGTCCCAGTAGTTCATTTTTGCTTTTGTTTCCCTTGCCTCCAGAAATATATTGAGTAAGAAATTGCTGCAGGCAGGATCAAAGAGGTTTTTGACTGCTTTCTTCTCAAGGATTTTGATGGCTTCCTGTCTTACATTGAGGTCTTTCATCCACTTTGAGTTTATTTTTATGTATGGTGTAAGAAAGTGGTCCAGGTTCATTCTTCTGCATGTCGCTGTCCAGTTGTCCCAGCACCACTTGCTGAAGAGACTGTCTTTATTCCATTGGATATTCTTTGCTGCTTTGTCAAAGATTAGTTACCCATACATTTGTGGGTCCATTTCTGGGTTGTCTATTCTATTCCGTTGACCTGAGTGTCTGTTCTTGTGCTAGTACCATACTGTCTTGATGGTTACAGCTTTGTAGTATAGCTTGAAGTCTGGGATTGTGATGCCTCCTGCTTTGGTTTTCTTTTTCAAGATTGCTTTGGCTATTTGGGGTCTTCCCTGGTTCCATACAAATTTTAGGATTATTTATTCTAGCTCTGTGAAGAATCCTGGTGTTACTTTCATAGGGATTGCGTTGAATATATAGATTGCTTTGGGTAGTAACAACATTTTAACAATATTTGTTCTTCCTATCCAGGAGCATGGAATCTTTTTCCATTTTTTTGTGTCTTCTTCAATTTCTTTCATAAGCTTTCTATAGTTTTCAGTGTATAGATTTTTCACCTCTTTGGTTAGATTTATTCCTAGGTATTTTATGGTTTTTGGTGCAAGTGTAAATGGGATTGATTCCTTAATTTCTCTTTCTGTCACTTCATTATTGGTGTATAGGAATGCAACTGATTTCTGTTCATTGATTTTATATCCTGCAACTTTGCTGAATTTGTGAATAAATTCTAGCAGCTTTTTTGTGGAATCTATTTGGTTTTCCATATAGAGTATCATGTCATCTGCGAAGAGTGAAAGTTTGACCTCCTCCTGGCAGATTTGGATGCCTTTTATTTCTTTGTGTTGTCTGTAGAGGCTAAGTCTTCCAATACTATGTTGAATAACAGTGGCAAGAGTGGACATTCCTGTTGTGTTCCTGACCTTTGTGGGGAAGCTCTCAGTTTTTCGCCATTGAGGATGATATTAGCATTGGGTCACTCGTATATGGCTTTTATGATCTCAAGGTATGATCCTTCTATCCCTACTTTCTTGAAGGTTTTTATCAAGAAAGATGCTGTATTTTGTCAAATGCTTTCTCTGCATCAATTGAGAGGTTCATATGGTTCTAGTCCTTTCTTTTATTGATGTGATGAATCACGTTAATTGTTTTGCGGATATTGAACCAGCCCTGCATCCCAGGTATAAATCCCACTTGGTTGTGGTGAATAATTTTTTTAAAGTATTGTTGGATCTGGTTGGCTAATATCTTGTTGAGGATTTTTGCATCCATGTTCATCAGGGAAATTGGTCTCTAGTTCTCCTTTTTGGTGGGTCTCTGTCTGGTTTTGGAGTCAAGGTAATTCTGGCTTCATGGAGTTTGGAAGTTTTCCTTCCATTTCTATTTTTTGGAACAGTTTCAAGAAAATAGGTGTTAACTCTTCCTTCAATGTTTGGTAGAATTCCCCTGGAAAGGCATCTGGCCCTGGACTCTTGTGTTTTGGCAGACTTTTTATTACTAATTCCATTTCCTTACTGGTTATGGGTCTGTTCAAATTTTCTATTTCTTCCTGTTTCAGTTTTGGTAGGGTATATGTTTCTAGGAATTTGTCCACTTCTTCCAGATTGCCCATTTTATTGGCACATAATTGCTTATAATATTCTCTTTATTGTTTTCTATTTCTGTTGTGTTGGTTGTGATGTTTCCTCTTTCATTCTTGATTTTACTTATTTGGGTCCTTTCTTTTTCTTCTTGATCAAACTGGCTAGTGGTTTATCAATTTTGTTAATTCTTTCAAAGAACCAGCTTCTGGTTTCATTAATCTGTTCTGTTTTTTTGGTTTCTATAGCATTAATTTCTGCTCTAATCTTTATTATTCCCTGTCTTCTGCTGGTTTGGGGTTTTATTTGCTGTTCTTTTTCCAGCTCCTTAAGGCGTAAGGTTAGATTGTATATCTGAGATCTTTCTTCCTTCTTTAGGAAGGCCTGGATTGCTATATACTTTCCTCTTATGACCACCTTTGCTGCGTCTCAGAGGTTTTGGGTAGTGGTGTTATCATTTTCATTGACTTCCATAAACTTTTTAATTTCTTCTTTAACTGCTTGGTTAGCCCATTCATTCTTTACTAGGATGTTCTTCAGTCTCCAAGTATTTGTTACCTTTCCAAATTTTTTCTTGTGGTTGATTTTGAGTTTCATAGCATTGTGGTCTGAAAATATGCACAGTATGATCTCGATCTTTTTGTACTTAGAGCTGATTTGTGTCCCAGTATATGGTCTATTCTGGAGAACGTTCCATGTTCACTGGAGAAGAATGTATATTCTGGCTGCTTTAGGATGAAATGTTCTGAATATATCTGTTAAGTCCATCTGGTCCAATGTATCATTCAAAGCCATTGTTTCCTTGTTGATTTTGTGATTAGATGATCTATCCATTATTGTGAATGGGGTGTTGAAGTCCTAATTATTATGGTATTACTATCAAAGAGTTTCTTTATGTGATTAATTGATTTATATAATTGGATGCTTTCACATTTGGCACATAAATGTTTATAATTTTTAGGTCTTCTTTGTCTATAGACCCCTTGATTATGATATAATGCCCTTCTGCATCTCTTGATACAGTCTTTATTTTAAAGTCTAGATTGTCTCATGCAAGTATGGCTACTCCGGCTTTCTTTTGTTGACCATTAGCATGATAGATGGTTTCCATCCCCTTATTTTCAATCTGAAGATGTCTTTAGGTCTAAAGTGGGTCTCTTGTAAACAGCATACAGATGGGTCTTGTTTTCTTATCCATTCGGTTACCCTATGTCTTTTCATTGGAACATTGAGTTCATTGACATTTAGAGTAAGTACTGAAAGACATGAATTTATTGCCATTATGATGGTTGTAGAGTTGGAGTTTCTGGTGGTGTTCTCTGGTCCTTTCTAATCTTTTGTTGCTTTTGGTGTGTGTGTGTATATATATATATACATGTATATATATATATATATATATATGTGTGTATATATATATACATGTATATATATATACATGTATATATATATATATATATATATACATGTATATATATATATATATTTTTTTTTTCATCTTTTCTCCCTTCAGAGAGTCCCCCTTAAAATTTGTTGCAGAGCTGGTTTAGTGGTCGCAAACTCCTTTAGTTTTTGTTTGTCTGGGAACCTTTTTATCTCTCTTTCTATTTTGAATGACAGCATTGCTGGATACAGAATTCTTGGCTGCATATTTTTCTGATTCAGCACACTGAATATATTCCGCTACTCCTTTCTGGTCTGCCAAGTTTCTGTGGATAGGTCTGCTGCAAACCTGATCTGTCTTCCCTTGTAGGTTAAGGACTTTTCTTCCCTTGCTGCTTTCATGATTCTCTCCTTGACTATTTTGTGAATTTGACTATGATATGCCTTGTTGATGGACGGTTTTTGTTGAATCTAATGGGAGTCCTCTGTGCTTCCTGGATTTTGATGTCTGTGTCTTTCCCCAGGTTAGGAAAGTTTTCTGCTATGATTTGCCCATATAACCCTTCTACCCCTATTTCTCTTTCTCTTCTGGGACCCCTCTGAATCTGATGTTGTTCCTTTTTAAGGAGTCGCTTATTTCTCTAATTCTTAAATTGTGCTCTTTTGCCTTAATTTTCTCTTTTTTTTTCTGTTTTGTTATTCTCTGCAAGTTTGTCTTCTATTTCGCTGATTCTCTGTTCTGCCTCATCCATCCTTGCCACCACCATATCCATCCGTGATTGCAGCTCAGTTATAGCCTTTTTAATTTCATTCTGGCTATTTTTTACTTCTTTTATCTCTGCAGAAAGAGATTCTAATCTATTTTCGACTCCAGCTAGTATTCTTATTATCGTGATTCTCAATTCTTGTTCAGACATCTTGCTTGTGTCTGTGTTGGTTAAAACCTTGGCTGTCATTTCTTCGTGCTTTCTTTTGGGGTGAATTCCTTCGTTTTGTCATTTTGAAGGGAGAAAAGGAATTGAGGTAGAAAAATTGAAATTAAAAAAAATTAAAAGTAAAAAAAAATATTAAAAATTAAACACACATACACACACAAATCGAATAGATGATGTTAGATCCTAGGTGTGTTTTGGTCTGGGTGTTGAAAGTGGTTTGACAGGTTAGAGAAACAAACGAACAAAAAAGGAGGGGGAGAGAACAAAATAAGGAAATCATTTGAGAATTTGAAAAAATGAATACACTAACGTTGACGAAAATACACAAAAGTAGAGAATATAGTAGAAAAAATTATAGAAAAATGTTTTTAATAAAAATTAAAAAGGAAATATGAATTTTTTCATTTTCTGTATCTAAAAAAAAGAAAAGAAATGAAAACGAGAAAAAAGATTAAAAGAAGAAAAAATAAAAGACAAAAAAATAATTTGAAAATTTGAAAAAGTGAATACATTGTAGTAGGTTGAAATAAAATGATGGGAGTAAGATAGAATTTGAAAAAAATTTACATAAAAGTAAAAAAATATAGTAATAAAAATTAAAAAAATATTTTTAAAAGAAATTGAAAATAAAATGAAGTTTTTCTCTTTCCACATTCAAGAAAAAGAAAAGAAATGAAAAACAGAAAAAAAGAAAAGGAAAGAAAAAAAGGAAATTGTTTGAAAATTTGAAAAGGTGAGTACACTGAAGCAGACTAAAATAAAATGATAGAAGTAAAGTAGAATTTGAAAAAAGTTACACAAAAGTAAAAAATATAGTAATAAAAATTAAAGACAGATATTTTTAATAAAAACTGAAAATATAAATGAGTTTTTTCTTTCTGTATTCAAGAAAAAGAATTATAAAAGAGAAAAAGGAAAAAGAGAGAGAAAAAAAGTGAATAGATGAACCTGCTAACAGATTGAAGTAGTACTGAAATTGCTTCATTTTCCCCTAGAGGTCAGTCTATGTAGCTCTTTATAGTCCATAAATTAAGCTGGTGGTGAGGTTTGTGTTCTTGAAGAGCAAAGTTGGCTCAGTTGGGCAGGGCTCGGTGTAACAGCTCTGCTCTCCACTAGATGGCGCTGCGAGCCTACTGGGGTGGATTGTTGTGGTGCTCATCATGCGCATGCGTGGGAGCTGTGAAAAATGGCGCCACCCAGCCACCCAGTCTGTTCTCCCGCATCAGCAATCGCGCACCAGTCCTCTGTCTTCAGCTCTCGCCAACTCCCTGCTTTTCCACTCTCTGTGACCAGGCCCCAGGCAGTACCTCTCTCCCGAGTTTTGTCTCAGATGCAGCTGTTTTCCCCAGCCCCTTACTTCTGAAGGATTGCGGCTTTGACCCACTTGGCCCCTCTGTGGGAGGTGTGGGAGGGTCTCTGGGAGCAATGGCCAAATGACCAACGGCCGAATGTCGGCTGCACCCAGGAAGGGCCGCTGAACCCTGCTGTTGCCGGTGCCCCGAGACTGCGGCCAGGTGCCAGCCCGCCCCCAAAAAAGATTGCGAGACAATGTAGCCTCAGCGTTTCAGGGAACATGGAAAATTATAACACACATCTGGCACCGGGCTTCACCCTCAACAACCTTGCCCCAGCACCAGCGAATGTGGCTGCCTTCCAGGGTCTGCTGGGACCAGGTGGCTTCAACAGTCTCTAGCAAATGTCCTTCCAGCAGTGGAACTGCTTTTCCCCATGTGGCCCGAGAACCTCCCAGATCCCACTCTGCTCCTGGGGATTCTCCCTTCCCACCAGAGCACTACCAGATATCGAGCTGCGGAGTTGCAGCCTTTGCGCTCCCCTTGTTTACAGTCTTAATGGAATTTAAACCTTCTCCTTTCTCCTTTCTCTCTTTTGAGTTTAGTCCCTGTGGCTGTTTCCAATTTTCCACTTTCTCTCCAGCTGCTTTTGGGGAGGGGTGCTTTTCCCATATGCTCCCCCCCCCCCACCGGTCTCCGTCCTTTCTCTGCCCACAAAAGGGGTTCCCTTTTGGGGATTCTTGCTCCCCAAGTTCAGCTCTTCGTGTCGCATACCTGCTGAATTCTGTGGTTCAGGTTGTGCAGATTGTTGTGTTAATCTTCCAATCAGTTTTCTAGGTGTGTAGGATGGTTTAGTGTTGATCTGGCTCATGGACATGAGACACACAAAAAGCTCCCATGCTGTTCTGCCATCTTGGCTCCTCCCCCTATTTTCAAATATACAATACCATGTTGTACATTCCATCCCCAGGGCTTATTTAATTTATAACTGGAAGTCTGTACCTTTTAACCATCTTCACCCATTTTTGTTTACCCTCACTATCCCCAGCCTCTGGCAACTACCAATCTGTTCTCTTTATCTATTAGTTCTCTTTTTTTCCTTTTCTTTAGATTCCTCATATAAGTGAGACCATATGATGTTTGCCTTTCTCTGATTTATTTCACTTGGCAAAGTGCAGTCAAGGTCCATCCATATTGTTACAATTTGTAAAATTTCCTCCTTTTTTGTGGCTGAGTGATATTATACGTGCGCACACACACACACACACACACACACCACATTTTATTTTTTTATCCATCAGTGGTCATTTACATTGTCCTCTTGTCTTGGCTACTGTAATAATAATAATGCCACAGCAAACATGGGGGTGCATATATCTTTTAGAGGCAGTAATTTTATTGTCTTTGGATAAATACCTAGAGGTGGAATTGTTGGATCATATTGTAGTTGTGTTTTTAACTTTTTGAGGAACATTCATGCTGTTTTCCATAATGGCCTCACCAATTTACATTCCCACAAACAGTCAACAAGTGTTCCCTTTTGTCCATAATCTTGCCAACACTTGCTATTTCTTGTCTTTTAATGATAGAGCTTTTAACAGGTGTAAAGTAATATCTCATTTTTGTTTTGATTTGCATTTTCCTGATGATTAGTGATGATGAACACTTTTTATGTACCTGTTGGCCCTCTGTATTTTTTTTTACATGGCTGTCTATTCAAATCCTTTGCCCATTTCTTAATCAGATTTTGTTTTGTTTTTGCTATTGAATTGTAGGAGTTCTTATATTTTGGATATTAACCCTTTATCAGATACATGATTTGCAAATATTTTCTCCCATTCTGTAGACTGCCTTTTCATTTTGTTGATGATTTCCTTTGTTGTCCAGAAGCTTTTGTATTTGATGTAATCCCATCAGATTTTTGATCAATATTATACTTTGGGAATAACCTCATGTACACATAGTCTATAAGATGAATAGTAAAATGCACTAATCTATAAAACATTATAGAAAAAACGTGATTTTGTTTTAAGTTCAAATTTTATTACTCATTTGTTATTAGAAGGGATTTTGTTATAATTAGAGTACACTTACTGTAAGATCAGTAAGGATTTTGACATTGGATAGTCATAATAAATGTAATTGCTGTTTTGTACATTAGGTATTTAGACATGGAGACATCCCAAATCCCATTCCTGACTGATTTTAATAAAAATATTATGTTGGGGGAGGGTAAACATTTTTGGTGTGGTTAAGCTGTCTCCTCTGTTCACTATGGAAAGTTACTATCCAAGTACATTACCAGTGAGACAAGTGTAGAGTACAGGGCTGTTTTATTTGATGTGATCTTCTATTTCAAAGGCTATTAAGAGGATTCATGAGCCACTGAGAATAACAGTAGTGAGTAGAATCCCTGATCATAAGGGAAAGGCATGGCCTATTGCCAAATCATGGGCAACTATTAATGAATTCTTATTGATCTTAGTTTTGTCAGGGCTTTCTACATGCAAAAAGCATTTTTGTGTCCTATCATTTAACTAGGGAAGGAGAATTTACAATTCCATTTCCAAAAGTAGTTCTGCACCATGAAATCTGATTCATGGTCCAGATCGTATGAATATTATCCTAGTTTCTTAATTTTATAAAAATCATGTTCTATGTTAAATGATTTTCAGTCTTTGTGATGTTTACACCTTCAAATACCTGTAGACAGTCATTATCTTGTGCCTAGTTTGGTATTTAGCTCTATTTTACATATTTAGTACCTTTAATCTTCCTTTACAAATTAATTAACCTTAATTTTATTTCAATGGGAAAAGTGTTTGAATATGAACTAGCAGTTGGAGAATTTATGGAAATTAATGTTATTCAAACATGAGCCTAGGGAAATAAGTTAGACATTGGAGAGAGAAGGGTCATTCAATTTACTTTAGAGATGGCTAAAGAATATGTAATAGATATATACCTTACTCATTTTTAGTTTTAACAACCAGTATTGATGGGGTTTAGGACATGCTAACCCCAAAATATGGTACTTTGATATAGTGAATATTTAAGCTCATGAAGTCTGAGATCGTGGGAGAAGCAGATGGTCACTCTGATCTTCTCCCATCCTCACCTTTCTTTCCTAAAATGGGCCATTTAAAGCTTTATATGTAAAATGCTGTCCCTATACCCAGAGGAAAGAAACAATCTTATCTCTGATGACAAAAGGATGCTGAGAAGAATCCTAAGAAACAGGCCTTGCTACTTTTCCCCCAGTATATTTTTTAATTTTTTTTAAATGTTTATTTATTTCTGAGAGAGAGAGACAGAGCACAAGTGGGGGAGGGGGAGAGAGAGAGAGGAAGACACAGAATCTGAAGTAGGCTCCAGGCTCTGAGCTGTCAGCACAGAGACTGATGTGGGGCTCAAACTCACAAACTGTGAGATCATGACCTGAGCCGAAGTCAGTCGCTCAACCGACTGAGCCACTCAGGCGCCCCTACTTTTCCCCTAGTATATTAAAATTACCTTATACTTCTTAACCTGTCATATTCCTCCATCACTGTGCACTTTTCATAAAACCTAGCATAAAAATACATAGGTATAAATGTTTATTTGGGTCTTTTTTTCCTAATGAAAGCTCCTGTGTCACAAAAAGCTTATACTAAATAAATTTGTATGCTTTTCCCCTGCTAACCTGGAAATTTAAAACATTTAACTGTTTATACCACTGCCCTAGCCTTATTCCAACTCTTTGGGGAACTTCAAGGAAATTTTTGCAAATGGAATCTCTTAAGCCAAATTTCCCTATTCTTTTCTCTTAAAGATTTAATCTAACAATGGGTGAACTGAGAAATATATTCTAGATTTTTTGTTTCTGTCTTAATAAATCTATTGCCCAAAAAGCTTGGTGCATCTCATTGTCTTTCCTATGTTGTAGAACTAAGTCTAGTAGTAGAAAGCTTCCTTGCATCTCTTAAGAAAGTTCTTCAATATCTTCCAATTGTGCTCAGAGTAAAATCAAATTTTGTATTCATTATTTGCAAAGGCTTATGTGGTCTAACTCTCACTGTTACTTCTCTGTTAAATGAATGAGAGCAAACACATAAATTGTCTTTTGACTATGACATCTATATGCTTACAGATCTTCTTTTCCAATTCGGGTAATTGATTACATGGGATCAGATAAGCTACAGTCACTGAGCTCAGAATTCACTGAAGAAAGGAAAAGGGAATTGGCTTTTATTAAACATCTACTATTCTCAATAAATATCAGATACCTTTGTATATACAACAAATTATATTATCATTCTCATTTCTTTAGTTGAGTCAGGTGAGAGGGTAATTTATTTTCTAAGTTCACAAAGTTGGTAGAAGAGCATGAATTCAAACCTAAATAAGTCTGAAGAGCCAAAAGCCATGATACTGAAACGTATCACCCTGGAGATTCAGTCGACATTTATGGTACAAAGTGTTCACGCATCCATTTTTTTTTTCAACAAACGTTCATTGGATATCAGTTGTCTACTAGGTTTCTGCAAGATGCTAGAGATAGAATTGGTAAAAACAAACAAACAAACAAACAAAAAAACAGAAATGGTCCTTGTTATCTGGGAGCTTATGGTATAGATGCCAGACATTCAGCAAATGATCATAATATTGACTATATGTAATATGTCATTAACACAAAAAGTACTTTGAAGGAATAGAATACAATTTTGTGTATGTTTAAAAAAGAACTGATATCAGAGGGTCAGGGAAGGCTCTCCTAAGTTAGTGATAGCTGATATCTGAAGGATGATAAGAGTTAAACAGATGAAAAACAGGAACTTGAAGTGGGGATTATTTTTCAGGAAGAAGGAATAGCATTTTGCAAGAGTTCTTTGCTGTATTTGGAGATTAAAAAAACAATAAAGCCAGCAGATATAGAAGTCAGAGGGTAATGGGAAAAAGTTAAGAGATGCAAAGGAAGAGAAAGTAAATCTGAAGCTGAGCTTGCAGGCTCTTGTAGGCCAGGCAAAAATTTAAGCATTTTCATGTAGAGGGAATTGGATCTTCCACTAATAAAACATTTGTTAACTATTGAAATGACTAGGCCAAGCTGAGGACAGTTGTATCTTCAATGGATCCAATATTGTTACTGAGGCATTGGTACAATGTCACTGAACATACAGTGAAAGAATTAAGTATTTCTCCATTCATTTATTCATTTTTTAATAAATTACATATAAAAGTAATCACTCACTGATCCTCTTTTGAGAAGGTTATGGTATGGTATGATGGGGGAAAATATTACTTATGCCCATATCTCTGGTCTCAGTTAAAAGTTGTGACTGCCTTTGATGGAGACAGGGGAAAGTTGCCAGACCCTAGGAAGCTCAGTGATGGTGTGGCAGTTGGAAGATATGGATAGTTCTCTGGAGGAAGTGTTAGCTGAGTTAGGCCTTAAAGGATGGATAAAACTATTACATTCAACACTAACAAAAAATGGCTTTCCAGTTTGGCTGATAATGGGTATAATTGGACAGGAGGACTATTAAAGGGGTGCCAGATTTGGGAGTTCCTTGAAAAATGGCAATAAGTGGGGATTTCTGCTAAAAAGATAGAGATCATCATTGGGGGAAAACATAGGAAAACATATATACATGGTATAATTGCAGAAAGTCAGATGCTCCTGGGAGATCCATATGAATCCAGTTGAATGAGATTCCCATCTGGAAATAGGGGACAGATTTACTACAATCAAAAAGGTTAGAGGCTTACTTTTTTAACTTGGTGTTTTATCTCCTCATCCAACTGTTGGGGCATAGAAGTGAATCACTACTTCTTTTCGTCAGGCCTTGGACATTCTAAGAAATGAAGAATGCAGACTGGAAGAAAGCGATTTGGCCTGTTTTACAGCTCTTTTGTGCTAATACACCCACTACCCTATCCTGTTATTCACCTTGGGAGAGAAACACTGACATTTCCTAACATGAATCGTGAGGGCAAACTACCCTTTTGCCTCTAAAGTTCTTAAGGTCACATCAATTAGTTACTGTGACAAAGATGGGTGAGAGAGAAGTATGCTAGAATCTGAATGCTTTTTGTGTGCATTCCATGTGCAAACCACCGCCTCTAGATTTTGCTCCCCTTTTTTACTCAGATTTGCTGTGGTTTGGGGAAACATCTTTTTTATTTTTACATCAATGTTATCATCATAAAATTTGAGCAGTTTGATATGCTGATTACGTTCTTTATGACAATAGCCAGTATTTGATTGTCTCCATTATTCTGGTTTCATCATACTTACACTGAAAGGTACAGATGAATGTCATAAATGAGATTCTTTTTATTTTTCCTTTCAGTGTTTTTTTTAATTTGGAACAATAAAGCCTCCATTCCTCTAATGATATATTATAATACAATGTCTCTTTGTTTCTTCCTTTGTTTCCATGCCATCTCATATTTTTAGACTATCATTTTATCAATAGTTTTTGAGATCTTATAATGTCTAGAATCGTTCTTAATAACATTTGCTTTGTAGACATTTAAAAGTATTGCAATATCGTAACAAAGATGTGGAAAAAAAACCCCTAAATAGTAGTTACCAATTTGTGCTAAATAGTCCTTCAGCATTTTATTTTACCAACCACTCACTTTCATCTTTTGTCTTTCTTGGTTAACTATAGCATTTTCTATAGCAAGTCACAAAATTTTGCTGACTTGCAGCACATTACAAATTCTAGTAGAATTAAATGTGTTTCCAAATAAAGCAAGGGTCTTGCTCTCTTGGGAAATACAGACATAGTGAGAATGCAATGGATCCCTTTTGTTTGAAGTCTGTTTCTCTTCTGGGATCACTTACTTGTTCCATCTGCAATTTCTTCTTTTTGCTAAATGCCTCCATATAATATCAGAGACAGACTGTTTTGGTACAACTGGAAAATGTGAATTAACTTTAGTGTGTGTGTGTGTGTGTGTGTGTGTGTGTGTGTTTGCGTGTGTTTTCCTTTGCTTATAGTCTCACATTAAGTTTCTTTCATCCATTCACTTAACATTTAGGAAACGCCCATGTGGGTAGTGGAGCAGCCTGGTACTACTTTCCATTCTGAAAGAAATGGGGACATGGGGATCCTGTCAAACAGAGGACACAAGCCCTACATTCAGTTGTTTGGGAGGAACCTATTCTTTCCTGGCATCCAGGATAAGGAAGACCATTGAAGAGGGAGCTCCCTTTCACTTCAAAGGGTGTTTTGTGCATAGATGAGACTTCCTGAGGAGCAAGTCAAAGAGAAACAGGGCTTAGATTCAAATGAGAGTGGGCGAAGTGCAATACACAAAGTCTGTTGTTAAAAATATCTAACAAGAATAAACAGCATCAGCTGTGTCTCATTATATAGTCAGAGAAGACTATAGAAGGCAGGATAGGGAAGAAAAGGGAGGACCCAGGAGTGAAATAAACACTGATTAATATTTGGAATGCACAAGAGATTTACAGTCTAAATAGAAACAAAAGCATTACCTCTCTGCTGCCGGTTTGGGGAACACCAGGAAAGAAAAACGTGAGCTATAACCTCCCATTGTAGTGATGACTCTTGGAATATAAACAAAACCATTGCAAAAGTGGCAATATAACTTTTATAGACCAACAAAATATTACATAGTGAATTATTTTCTTATTACTTTGTGAAGTAACTTACAATTGCACCCAATTATTATAAAGAGGCATTGCATTAGTTAACATTTTTTCCAGAAATCTATTGTGGTAGGGTTTATTTCATAAAAATCAAATTGTAATGAAATAAAGCATAAATGGACATATACTAGAATTACACATTAAGTACTTTGCTTAAGAGGGAAGTATTACTATATGCTAATGGAAAACGGTAGATCTATATTCCTTGAGAGTTTAAAATCAATGCTTAGGTAACTGGGCAAGTATGCAGATGTATGAAAGTTTTAATTCCCTGACGGAACCCATTTCAACAGTTCACTAAGTTGTACTTTAGTATTCTAGCTTCCACGAAGACTTTATAGTTTGTCATTTTCGTGTGAAATCCTCCTTTGCTTTCATATCTAGAAAAGATATGTTCTATACCTATAACTTGAGTTCTAAAGGGCAACTCAAAGATTCAAAGGATCGAATTTCTATTATAGATCCCAAAATGTATAAGTAAGGGCTATTAGATTTGGGGTATTCTGAAGAAAAGTAAATTTGGAACTCATGCAGAAGCAAAATAGAGAACATTATTAATGTGTAAAAAGAGAAGAAAAGGATGGAGCGATGGCAGCAAACCCAGTAAACAAACACATAATTTTGGTAAGCCTTCTTGCTACCACAACTACTACAATTTAACCATATGCAATTTTACCTCCACAAACTGTGGCAATTATAATGAAAATATTTTAAACTATCCAAATCTGGGAGACAGTCAACTACATGTTGAGTACAATTTTGATATTTTGAAAACTCCACCCTAAATCAAGTCATTTAAGGAAGTAAAACAATACTGCAAGTACTATAACTTCATTAAATATAGCAAACACATGTTAATAAAAATCATAACTAATTTTTTAGCTTCTGTGTTAATATTAAGCATTTTCACATATAGGAATACATTTTGCCCAATGCACACAGTCTAGAAAATATAAATCCTACATAAACCTGATCTGTATTAGTTTCTTATTACAAATGACCATAAACTTAGTAGCATCTTTTCTCAGTTCTACAGGCCAAAGTGTCACTGGGCCAAAATCAATATGTCAGAATAGCCATGCTCATTCCAGAGGCTCTAGGAAATAATCCAGTCGTTGCCTCTTGTAGCTTCTGGTTGCTGCTGCCATTTCTTGGCTCATGGCTCCCATGTTCCAATATTCTAGGACAGCCTCTTCAGATCTCTCTCTGCTCCATTTTCACATAGTTTTCTGTATGTCAAGTCTTCCTTTCCCTCCTTATCATAAAGATGCATATATTACATTTAGAGTCCAGCCAAATAACCCAGGACAATCCTCTCAATTCAAGATCCTTAACTGAATCACATCTGCAAACTTCTCTTTTTGTGCTCATGTATGATAACACAAATTCCAAGCATTATAGTGGGGTTATTTATTTATTTATTTATTTTAGCTTACTACAGATATCAATAGGAAAGACGTAATAGGGAAAGATTTGTGTGATAAATAGTCACTTGACAACTTTTATGTGCTAGTTCTACGTTAGGCAGTAAGGATGTAACTGCAAAGAAGAGTATTGTTGTTTCTGTCCTCACAGAGCTTACCACCCTACAGGGGCTGATAGCTTCCATTTCTCCATGAAGGAGATGGAGAAAACATCTTTAGAAACTAGCAGGTGATGAGTAGGTAGTTTAGAGAATATAGAGAAGATTGCAAATGGCTGTTATAACAGAGGTAAAAGGGAAAGGATTGGGACAGGTAGGATTTCTGAGATTATTTGAGGGTCTAGGTGTTATAGCCATTAGTGTTCATTTTCTGCTTCTTCTACTTTAGCCTCTGAGTTCATGGCTAACTTTCATCTTCTGTCCCCCATGTAACTATTTCCTGCCAATGAACTGATTAACAGAGCAGCCAAGTGTTACTGCTGGAAGGAAGATTTAATTGCCAGTAGAATACCTTTCACAACTCTTTTTTTCTGTCACAACAATTAACAAATAATCCAAACAGTGGCTATTTTGTCATGCCGGGTCACAAATTTTCCATGGAGGAGAGTCCCCAGCCTAGTACCATGAACTGTGGGGGGAAGAAATAGTATACCTTTACTTAAGCTATATAAATTTTTGTGGTTGTTTCTTATTGCAGCTTGATCTAGCCTATCCTATGTGATATAGCAAATATGATTAGAAACTAGGACCTTTATCAACTGAGTTGTTTGATTTTCTTTAAAGAAGCAGACGCAGTCCTCGATGGCTAAATTTATTCAGGCTTGGTATGTGCCAGGGGAGGATGGAACAGAAAACAAAGTGTAGTTAGTCACAAAGCTTTTAGCTCCAACATGATGATGTTGTTGTTGAATCTAGCTGCTTTAATAAACAGTAAGAATAACTTCAACTAATGTGGTATAACACTTGAGAATTTAAAAACTATGAAAACATGCATTATCTCCTTTGGTCCTCATATTAGCTCTTTTGAGTTAGATGATATTTTCCCCCTTTTTACAGAGGACGAAGTTGTCATGGAGATGGAATGTCAGTTTTCTAAAGTTTTATTCATTTACTTAGCAGTATTTGTGAGCACACATTTATTGTTACTTACTGTACTAGGTAGTAGGGATGGGGTCATGGCATTGTGAAGAGTCACTAATAAATGAGACAGGCCTCTTATCAGATCTCATGGTGCATGTAGCAGAATGGGGCAATGTTTTTCTGGCTCTGGAGAAAATATAGCTCTTCTGATTTCAAATTCTAGTTGTATCACTTATGTCATGTGTCTTAAATACTACAATCCTAAATTCAACAGCAGGAAGGGAAGGCATGGCCAAGAACATGGAGATGGAGAGGATCAGTTCCATTCTTGGCCTTTTGGATTCTCCTTACTATCAATATTTTAGAGTTCTTTATGGAACAACTCTATCATGATTCTGTTAGATCTGTTCTGTGCTATGTGGAATTCTCATGCAACAATAACGTTAAGACATTTTTTTTCTTTTCAATATAAAGATGAAAATAGCAAGTCTACAGGAAGACTAAACTGAAAGTGTAAGAGCCAGAAAAACTTTATGTTTCTAGCTTTGTGTTGAATTCGATACCTAAAGCTTCTCACACGTGACTAAATCACTGATAAGAGAAATGTCTATTTCTTTGAGGTCATTAAGTTAGTTAGGGGTAAGCATTGTTAAGTTCCTATGTTGTTGAATTTCTGTAGTCTTTCTGCTATGAGGATTTCTTTTGTTACTTCTTATAGAAACCAAATATTATTTTGTTTTTAGAATTACAAAAATGTATTTCCTGAATCCTGTTTAAATTGCTGACACCTTTCATTATGGAGAAGGGAGAATATATGCTAACTACGATCTATGTGAACTAATAACCCTACCACCATCTCATGATAACTTGATGAGTTGCAGGCACAAGGATCAAAAATGTTGTAGTTGGAAATAAACATCTTAATGAAATTGGGATATAATTTGGAAATTGTACACATTTGGATATTAATAAAGATCATAGTGAGTGTTTAGCTCTTCTAGAGAAAGGGTGGTACTTAAAAAGGGATGAGAGTTTAGGACCCATCTCTAAGAAACTCCATTTAAAAAATAGTAGAAAGAAGATCGAAGACGGTATTTAAAAGAACCTATTTCAAAAAGCAGAAGTAAAACACAGCCCCCAAAGAAAATGAAAAATGAGATTAGAGTTTTATTATATTCCCATACTGTGGTATCAGAAAAAAATACATAGTTATAGGAAACTTGTCTCTACAGTTGCCTTGAAAGTTCTCTCTCTCTCTCTCTCTCTCTTTTTAATGTATTTATTCTGAGAAAGGGAGAGACAGACAGACAGAGTGAAAGAATCCCAAGAAAGCTCTGCATTGTCAGCACAGAGCCCAACATGGGCCTCAGTCTCACAAGTCATGAGATCATGACCTGAACCGAAATCAAGAGTCAGACACTTATCAGACTGAGACACTCTAGTGCCCCAAAAGTCCTCTCTTAAAAGAAAGCAAGCAAGCTTCATCACCACCCCCCATTTTTTGTTTGTGTCTGTTTGTTTTGTTTTGTCTTTGTTTTCGTTTTTGTTTGAGGAAGAGGGGATTAGGACGTAGAAGGAAGAACTTGAATACATAGTTGAAATAGTCATGGTTCTGGGAAGCCAATGGTTCCAGGTCCAAAGGATTGGCACATTTTTGCAAACCTAGTATCTGTGCAATTGAGATAAAGGAAGTTACAATGAGATATTTAAAAATACCATAACCCTTCTTTCCTTTGTTTTTTTTTTTTTACATTAATGACCATTTCTGTTTGTACCAATATGTAGAATATAGTTTCTTACTCCAAAAAATCTTCCTTAGAAGAAGAAAATGTTAAAATCAATCAACTCTCTAGTATATTGTTTCCTTGCTGGTTTTTGGACTGTGGGAGAGGGTAAAAAATTTCCCTCTGCTTTTCTGACTTCTTAGCTTAGACTCCTGTAGAAGATTAACAAAAGAAAAACAAAAAAATTATTAACATATATACCTCATATATACATGAGCATGAGACATACCCAGGGAAAAATGATTAACCCTTTGGGTTTTGTGGTCTAAGTTACAAACCTAAATACCATCTTCAGTTAAATACAAAAGAAAAAAAATGTGTATGTGTAGAGGAGAAGAAGAGCCTAATTATGAAGGTCACTGGGAATAGCAAGAGTAAGATTTGTTACGCAAATTTAAGTTAATAAGAGTTTCTTGTGACTTAGAGTTCTCCTCTATCTGGTACAGAGAGGTAGATAACTTTACAAATGCAGATTTCCTTTACTTAAGGGTAACTTCTCCATTTTTAGAGCTTCTTTTGTGTCTGCTGTTTCTCAAAATAATCAGCTCAAAGTAATCCTTATGCCAAAGAGGCATATTTTGGGGTGGCATATTTTGCTACTCTTCAAGAATCTATCATTTGTCACATTAATGAATTTCATTTTCCAACAAGTAGAACTCAAAGATTATCATTACCTGTAATATGACATATAATATATGAAAAAGCAAATGTGAAAGTGCTTTTAAATATTTTCTATCATTTTTAATTAAGCTAAATTTTAAAGGAGATGGAATACACAAAACTTAGTGAATGCATACTACTAATATTTCAGAATTGCAACATCTGTTCATGTTCTGTTATATATCTATTTTTACCTGATCTTTGAAAACAGATAATGTATATGTCTAATGTGTAATTATTTAAGGAATACTTTAACAAATATAGGAATTGGCCAAGCCGATATATCTACTTCTTATTCCTCACATATTTCCATATTTATCTCTGGGAAAGTACAGAGCAGGGGGAAAAAAAATTACACTCAATATTATCCCTCCCCTAATTAAAAAAAAATCATTTGAATAAGATTACACCTAAAGCAAAATTTTGGTTTGCAAAAAGTCCATGGGTTTAAGTATCTAGATTTTGGGTTTTCCAACCTCCAATGACTTCATGATCACCTAAACCTGCCTTCAGACTAATACCTTTGTCCTAGATTTATTCTATTTTTTTTTTACATGTTTAGCCTCTTCATATGCCAGATGAAATCAGATGCTCTGTACCTTCTCTCACTAAATGCTTTTAGTATCTCTCTAACATGGGAGGAGATAATATAATATCTTGTTAACTCTATTGATCTGTTTTTTTTAATCTCCCTGCATTTCGCTTTATTCCTACCCCTATTCAAACAAATGATTTACTGTGCATTTCTTGCCTTAGAGGAGGAATCTGGAAGGATGAAATGTAGAAAAGAATTTTGTTCCTCTCATTTCAATACCTTCTCCTCAGAGTGTGAAAATATCCCTGAACATATAGCGGCATTGTGGCCAAGGGCATGAAAAATAAAAGAATCCTTTCTATTCTTGACCCACCACTTTCTTTTTACTATAAAGTGGGGCACAGAGCAGAAGGTGTGCCCAATTGCCTGGCACTGCCTCAAGAGAGGCAGCAAAACCCAAGAGAACAATAGCTTTAGACCAGAATTTCTCTAGCTGGTACTGCTGAGGTTTTGGAACAGATCATCCTTTGTTGTGGGAATTTGTCCTGTGAATTGTACTTTGTTCAGTAGCAATTCTTACCTCTACCCAATAAATTGTAATATTACCCTCTTCCTCAGTTATCATAGCCAAGAATGTATATAAATTTGCCAAATGAGGCAAAGGGGGAGCAGAAGCTCCCTCGGTTGAGAACCACATAAGATCACATAAGACCAGGTACTTTGGATCTTGCACAGCCCCAGTATGAGCTTCCTATTCTCATGATGCAGGAATATTGAGCCTGGTTCTGTGTCTTTCAAGAATGCTTGAAGGCTAATTTATAACTTCCTGGGTAAGCAAGCTTCTAAGGTAAGCCAGCTATGAATACGTGCTCTAGATATACCCATTGTTTATCCTGCCCAGAAAGACTGATCAATAATCCCTTTCACAGCAAGTTTTCTCTAGTGACTGAAGTTAGATTCCAGACTAGTATATACTTTTTTAACAAAAGAATTGAGTGGTGCCTGTGTGGCTCAGTCTATTGAGTATCCAACTTTGGCTCAGGTCATGATTTCACGGTTCATGAGTTCCAGCCCTGCTGTCAGCACAGAACCCACTTAGGATCCTTTGGTTACCCCCTTGCTCTGCCTTTCCCTCACTTGCACACACACTGTCTCTCTTTCTCTCTCTCTCTCCCAAATATAAATAATAATCAAATAAATAAAAAAATAATTGATATGGGGTGCCTGGGTGGCTTAGTCGGTTGAACGTCGAACTTTGGCTCAGGTCATGATCTCGCGGTTTGTGGGTTCGAGCCCCGTGTTGAGCTCTATGCTGACAGCTTGGAGCCTGGAGCCTGCTTTGGATTCTGTGTCTCCCTCTTTCTGCCCCTTCCCTGCTCATGCTCTGTCTCTCTCTGTCTCTCAAAAATGAGTAAACGTTAAAAAAATTTAAAAAAAAAAGAATTGATATGCATTGTCATGTTGCACTCCATAAAGTTTAACATATATAATTTTACCTGAGAGTTTTTGAATATATCATCTCAGCATTGGTTGTCCAATTCATTATACTACTTGGTTTTGAATATTTGTTTTTATTTTGTTGGTTTTGATTATTTAAATGTAAGCAGACCCTACTGTCAAAACATATTTGAGGTTGTTAATAAAAACTACTATGTAAAATATCTGTACAAACATAAAGATAGATACAGAGAAGAATTGGTAGAAAGGAAATGGGAAATAACTGCCAGGATCTATAATTTAGCATTGTCCATATGAGTTCCCTGGCAGGTAGAAGAAAATAAAAGCATTAAGAAGTTATCTCATAATCAGGTCAAATCATTTTTTTTTTTTTATCATGATTCTTGAAGGCTAATGGAAAAAATCGATTTTGGCCTACAAGACTTTTGGAATGTTTATAATCACATTGTTGTCTATTCTGAAACAATAGATTTACCCACATACTCACATCTATACTACTTAAAAATCTAAGAATTGGCTGCTCTCATTTATTGACATTATATGTCAAGTGTTTACCGGCTGGAAAAATGGGTTTTAAAAACACTAAAACTTGTTTTGTTCTATTTTTAATTAGATTGTATGGGGTTTATGAATAAGAAATATATGCATGGTAAAAATGTTCAAAAGTCCTACTCATGTAAAAAGTTAAAAATAAGTCAACTTCCCCTTTCTAAGTCACCTCCCAGTTTCCCCAGAGGCAGCCAGTGTTATCAGCTACTTGTATCTTTTTCCAGAGAAATTTTATGCATAGACAAACATATACATATGCAATCTCTTTACGCACATGGGGTTGTGCTATATATAAAATTCTAACAAATGGAAGATCTGTAGGATTTGCTAGCCCATGCTCCTAGGACACATTAATCTGGGGTGTACAGATAGGGATGCATTAAGATTCATGAACCTTATTGTGTGGGGTTTTGCATCAGCCTGACTTCCAGTGCTTTTGGTTCCTTTTACATCTCTTCTACACATCTTTCGGGATCCGTGTGTGGTTTCTCAGTTGCACAAACAAGTTTTCTCAGCTTCTGTCAACCTAAAGCCTGAAATCTTTAAATGTGCTCCCAGAGAAGTTGGGTAAGGTATTCGGACATTTCCTCCATTGCTCGCGATTAGGTCACTCCACTTCCCTACCCTGCCTTCCTGGTAAGAATCTCGGTTGCTCCCCAGCACAACTCTGAGACATTGCTCTTCTTCTGGAGTATGGCTGGTTCTCTGGAGCTCTTGGCATAGCAAAGCTATGTGCACAGTTTTCTCTGCGGAACTGAGAAGACATTGATTCTTCTTTTGGTTCTCATAGTCTGTCTTTGCCAACCACCCAAACTCCCTCCAGAATTAGTCAATCACTTGGCAACAGCACTTGGGGTTTCTTTTTGTAATTAGCAAATGCAGAGAGTCCTACGTGTCTTAAGTATTGTGGTTGGGCACAGCCTCTGTGCTTGATTCTCTTCCCTCTTAGGAGTTTTGTCCAGGGGAGTGTATAGACCCTCCCACAAACAAGCTCTGTATACAAATAAGCATTAACTCATCAGGCTCTTAGACATATCTAGATTTCTCTGATCTTTGAAATAAACACAGTTTATGTTCAAAACCAAACTTCTCAGCTGCAGTTACAAATGACACCCTTCCACTCACCTGTGTCTCAGCCTCTTTCTTTTTCCTCTCTTATTGTCTTGCCTAACACTATTCACAAAAGTGGAAAAGGAGAACAATCCACAATAGTTTTGGACATTCCTCCCGTCTTCACTTCCCACCTTCACTTAAATCTTATGGTGTTGCTAGATGTTTCTTTTGTTACCATTTAGACCACTTAGTCTCACTCTGATATATATATATTTTTTTCTTTTGGCAAGAGCTAGACATGTTTTATTGTTACTATTGTGCACACAACCCCAGGATGTCTTTGCTTCCATGGCAATCTAATGTGGTATTCCCTAAAGTGATTTATCTGTTCACTTTCAAAATCATAACATTTTGGTGGAATGCTAGCTAAGATTGTGAGTTATAATGATTGCATCTAGCAATACTACCCTCAGCATACAGACTTACATTTTAAAAAAGGTTTTCTATTACAGTTACAGGGAAATATTTTGGTTATACTGTTTCATTCAGGTGGTATTAAGCCAGGTTTCCTACTCTTTCATGTACTCTTCTAGCCTTATCCCTTCCAAGTTTAGCTATAAGGTTGATAGGAGGGACTTTCCAATCCTGGGGCTACAACAAAAATCATTTTTCAATTTTGTTGCACAGGTGACTTTTTGATCATGGAAAAACAGTATCCATAACTGATATATCATTCAAAAATCAATCTTATCAAACAAGGACATACTACTTTACTATAGGCCTGAATAGCTCATGACATCATGTAGAGAGAATGGAAAGCCTGGCTCTTCTGCACAGAGACAATGTGTAAAAGGAATGGAATGAAGGAGTGTCACATATGTGCTAACCTCCCTTTTCCGAACCAAAATACCATGGGGAAAAACCAGGTTAACTTTGTTGGTGAGAAAACCTAAAGTATCAAGCTATGTATGGGCAAGGGAATTGGCTGGGTCTCCATGCTGTTTGGAATGATTTTGGCCAAGGGCATCTGTACAGGTTACTCTCCTGGGACCTAAAGATATTGCAACTTCAGGGGCCTAAGACTTCCATTGCTAAAATAGGGCCGAGTTAGCAGGAATGGCAGGCCCAGGGCACAAATACAAATGGAGATCCACATATCGTAGTCTCCATATTTAAAAGCTATACCTGATGTTAACATGTCATTAGATGAAATGTGTCTTATTGTGCTACCTTCATCACAGCCAAGAAGGTCATGTTTAGATTTATAGTTCTAACACTCCTTGGAGTTTTGTATCAGACCAAAGGAGTGTAGGAGAAGTCAGCCCAGTCTGCCTGCCTCCCTATTCTCTCCTGCTCATCTTCCTGCCTCCTTCACATTCTGCACAGGCCTCCTATAATGCTTGAGGACACCCAGTCCACATACCCAAACTGCATGCAGTCTTCCTAACTACCCTCCCTTAAAGTCATCCTTAGGGCCACCCCTTAGACCTTAGGGTACTGTATTAGTTTTCTATGCAGCACAAACTTAGTAGCTCAAAACACTCATCATCTTATAGATTCTTTGGATGAGGAGTCAAGGTGCAGCTTAACTGGCTATTCTGTATAGATCTTGCAAGGTAGCAGTTAAGGTGTCAGCCTAGTAATACCCTCATATAATTCATTCCTTAAAGGGGTAGGATTCATGGTTTGCTGCTTCAAAGGCAAGAGGAGAGTAAAACTTTATAATGAGTCACCAAATCCAAGTCTTCTATAACGTAATCATGTATTATTACATATATACATGTACAATATAACATACCATTGCTTTTGCCATATAACATGTAATCACTGGAGTGACATCCCATTAATTTTGTCATTTTTTTTCAAATGTTTACTTATTTTTGAGGGAGAGAGAGTGAGCCCAAATAGGAGGAGAAGAGAAAAAGGGAAACAGAGGATCTGAGGCAGGCTCTATGCTTCTCTGGCAGCAGCAAGCCCGACATGGAGCTTGAACTCACAAACCATGAAATCAGGACCTGAACTGAAGTCAGACGTTCTATGGACTGAGCCACTCAGGGTCCCCTATCATAATCTGATTGTTAGAAGTACTCACAGGTTCTGTTTACACACAAGGGGAGACTATTGAGAATTACACAGATTGAGAACATCAGGAGACATTGATCATGGAGTCACTTTAAAGTCTGTATGTCTCAGGTTCATAGACAAGTGGCATATGCTGCTCTTAGAAGGACGGACCAGGAGGGGCGCCTGGGTGGCTCAGTTGGTTAAGTGTCCGACTTCGGCTCAGGTCATGATCTCACAGTTTGTGGGTTCGAGCCCCACATCAGGCTCTGTGCTGACAGCTCAGGTCCTGCAGCCTGCTTCAGATTCTGCTCTCTCTCTGTTCCTCCCCTGCTCTCACTCTGTCTCTCACTCCTCACTCTCTCAAAAATAAATAAAGATTAAAAAAAAGAAGAAGGAAGGACCAGGCAAACAGGCCCATGCCCAGCTTGGAAATGGGCTCAGGACCGTTCCTGTCCTGAGACAGGAAACATCTCAATCCTGCGTGTTTGGTCTGTGTATAGAAAATGAGCACATGATCTCCAGGTTGTCATTCTCCATTGGCTCAGAGGAGCCCTCACTCCAGGAGAAAGGCACAGTTAGAATAAGGCTAGAGTGGAATTATACAATTGTAGGACCCAAAGGCAGAGGCTTCTCTCTCCTAAGGCTAAAATTGGCATTGGCCACAACTTTGACCAGTTGTGTGTGATATCACTGCTTTAGGGCATAATTTAACCAAAAAGACAGAACTACTGTCACTGAAGAGAACAACCAAGACTCAGCAGCAAAGCAATTCCCATGTGAATGCGAGGCTCTCTGTTCCACCTCCATGAAGGTATGGTAAGATCTGTCATATAGCTACACACATCTGGAGATGAATGAACATTGTGTTTGTCTCAAGGAAGAGCAAAGTGAAAGAAAGGGTTAGCATTTAACTGAAAGGGACTGTTTAAAACAGGGAACAAAAAATCTTCATCTATCAGAAGAAATCGTGAGAAAATAAATTGGTAAAGGTTGAAAGTTCTCCATTGCCTAACAGCTTGGAAACACATGAAAAGATCACATCAGCTATAGGAAATTAAGAACTTTATATAATTTAGTTTTTGTATATAGCATAATTTAACCACACTATATCAACCTTTCACTTAGAACGTCTAACTTGCAATATTGTTCTTAATTTCATACTCAGCTATTCTTGAAACTTTTTCAGAACCCGGGCTGTCCCAGGGGTCTTATGCAAGGCCAAGAGATGTGAAAGTTCCCTGATCTTATCAGTAGTGTGAATCCATTTTTACCTGGCTCACTCTTCTCATATCTTTTTTTCTATGCTTTTTTCTAAGCTTATGTTTTTAGCTATGTCTGCTATAATTCTTGCAGCTATAAGGTGGTATTTACTTCCATGTTTATTTATTTTTGTTCATTCTTTTCTGTTTCCTTGCCTTAGCTCACTTTTTATCTCCTTTGGTCATATTAATTTTTAGTTTATTTTCTCTTTGATATTTTGTCTCGGGCAGTGGTTTAAAAAATTTCTTTGATAGGAGCACCTGGGAGGCTCAAATGATTAAGCATCCAACTTTGGCTCAGGTCATGATCTCACAGTTTGTGCAGGCCCCACACTGGGCTCTGTGCTGACAGTGCAGAACCTGCTTGGGATTCTTTCCCTCTCTCCCTCTCTCTGCCCTTCTCCCACTTAGGCTTTCTCTCTCTTTCCAAAATAAATAAACTAAAAAAAAAACAAAACCTTCTTTGAATGTATCTACATGGAATGATTTTAAAAATTTTGTTACTAATTCTAATAGCTACTTTTGTTTGCTCTCCATTTGTTGTATTACTTGGTGCATTTTATATTACTCTATCTTTATCCAGTTTGGGTGTGGATGCCTTCTGATTTTCATTCATTAAAATTCTTTTGAAACCTATTTTTGAGAGAGAGAGAGAGAGAGAAACAGATTACAAGGAGGGGAGGGGCAGAGAGAGAGAAGGAGACACAGAATCTGAAGCAGGCTCAGAATCAAGCAGAATCTGAAGCTGTCAGCACAGAGCCAGAGGCAGGGCTCAAACTTGTGAACTATGCAGAACATGACCTGAGCCAAAGTTGGCCACTTAACTGACTGAGCCACCAAGACGTGCCATGATTTTGATTCATTTTTAAATGAGGTCTGTTCTGTCAGCATCAGCTCTTTGCTGAAAAATAAGATAGGACAGAAATATTTCTCAGAACACTTTCTTACCTATGCTGAGGTATCTATGCGGTATCTTATCTATGCTGAGCACATGTATACACCATTATCCACTCAGTGCTCTGAATATTTGGGGTACAGAGGAAGTAAGCTTAGGCCAAACTGAGTCATTCTCTCACAAACTTTTATTTTGGATAGTCTTGCATTTTTACAAGTCTCTTTAGTGGACCATGATTGGCTGTTGTGACAGATTGTCCCCTTCACTCTCTCCCACTTATAGGCTTGTTCTTGTGAATATTTGTCAGCTCCTTGTTTGTCCTTCCTCTGTGACACTCTGCTGTGTGGAATAAGGCCCACATAGTTCCCATGAAGCTCCTTAAGCTTATTATCTCAAATCAGTAATTGATCACCAACTGGGTGGGTCATAGACATTTTAGGTGTGTGCTAGCTGGTCTCATGTACATAAAGAGATGCAAATGCAGATATAGATACAGACACACAGAGATCGAGTCTAGGCATCATGCCACACAAGTTGGTCCCAGTATCACTGTTCTTGGCAGCTTATTTATAGATTGAAGATGAGTTGGTTTTTCATACTTTCATTGAAGATAGAAAATTCCTATTTGAGCTTCATGCATTTTGTAGTTTGGATAGATTCCAGAGAAGAGAGGGAGATAGAAATGCCTGGACTGTGGCAGCTCTAACCGTAAGTTTCTTGTACATATATAAAAAATAAAATCTAAATATTTGAAGGCAAAAAATCTTACCTAAGATGTCTCTTTTCTATGGCCTTTTTATTGAGATCATAAAGGACACTATTGTTTAGATAATATTACTAAGAAGACTAAGTGGGTGTCTGGAAGGCCCTGGTTTGTATGAACTATCTACAGCAAATGATAGGTTTAATATTTCCAACGAGCCTACGGTGCCAGAACTGACCCTTGATTCATTCATATTGAAGTCATTTTTGCTTAGCTACTATTCTTAAGCAAATTCGATCTTTAATCATGTATACCTATTCTTGGTGGTTTAAAAAGCAGAATACGAGAATCTCAGAGGCCTCTCTTCCCTATTCACTCAAGAAAAACTGTGTTTTGAATATGCTTGCCTGGTCTTTTTTATCTCTAGTGAAAGGATAATAAAATGCAGAGAAAACTTCTCCCTAGGGTGTATGACAAGAGCAAACCCAGGGCTAAGGGTTTAGTGAGCTCCATGAGAAAACTGCAAATATTTCTAGTTCAAGTGATTTCTTTTGAGATTGAATGTAAAAGCACAAATACAAGGAATACAAGATGCTATTTTATTTCAACTTATTTGGACCACTTGCTGTTAGCTTTTCATTTGTAGGGGCCATGAACTTACAGATTCCTTGATGTTACTAGTTTTATTTCTAAGTTGTGTTCTAATAACACATTAGCAGAATATACATTTTATAATCATTGTTTTACTACTGACTCGAATGAAAACTGATTATAATCATCCCTTTTTAATTTTTTGTTTCAAATGAAGGACATATAAGTTCAATAGAGAGAAAATATTCACATCTCCTTTCCTACTACACGATAGTGTAACATACTATGTAACACTAATACTTTCATGATTTTAAGTTAAAATTTGAGTTTAAATCTTATTTTTCTTATCTGGCATGATTATGAAAAAAATTAAACCATATGTGCTATAGTTTATGACCCCCTTTTCAAAGATAAGAAAATTAAAGTTCAGAGGTATCAGTTAACTCCCCTAAGATCGCATTGCTAACAACTGGCCTTAGCAGCTTTCTAAATAATCCAGGATCTGTAGCATAAAGACTTCTACATTTGAGAATTGTAGCTAGGAGGGCTAATGTTGAAGAATGGAGCTCAGCTTAATGAATGTTTTATGAAAGACTTTGAAAAACAAGCATGGGAAGTAACTAGTTAGTTATCCCATTTTCCACTGTTAATGGGTGCTGGCTAGTTGCATTGAGAATAGCATTCTATTTTTTTTTTTTTTTAAACTAATATAAGAACTTACTGTTTGAGAGAATTCTATAAAAATCAAGAATATTTCATTGAGTATATAAAGCAAATCCTTAGGAGAAATTCATTGTTATAATCCTGCCATTGGGTATAATTAGGGATAGGCCAGGCTTCTCATAGGGTATGTTATTAATATATTTACTCAATGCTTATATGAAATTTCCCTTATGATATATTCCTTGGCTAACTTTGAGATATAATACAGAAAAGATATTTTAGCTGCCATAAACAAAGTTATAGCCTCTTAGAATGATAACTCTTAGAGCGAATTTAAACAAATGACCAATTAAATTTTCACAATCAACATTGAAAATAGGGGTGGAGGGGACATAAAAGGAATACCAAACAGAAAAACTTCTTTCCATCCTTCAAATTCAAGGGAATAAAACATACTTCTCGGACTTTAGTGAAACTTGAGATTGTGAATCATGTTAATAGTGCAGAATCATAATAAACTAATACATGCTACCATACTTATTACATAGTTACAAGTGATAAGTAAAATGGAAAGCAGTGACTTACATTTCAGCTATTGAGTATGTTCTCATTAGGGCTGAACCATTACCTCAACTTGATGTACTTGGATTTATTATTCTCAAAAGCCTATTTTTGCTGCTTTATAGTTGACCATTATCTCTTAAGAATGACATCTAAGACCAGGGATTAAGTAGGAATTAGCAGACCACTAAATTAACAGGCAATCTACTTAAAAATGCTTGTTCACTATAGTGTTAACAGTTCTAAATATGTTCATGAACTAAAATAAGTGTGTGTTTGTTGTCTATCATTGCATGACAGCAGCTTAAAAGTTAGCATCTGAAAACATACACATTCATTTTCTCACTGTTATTTCACACATGCTTTTTAGCTGGGTCCTCTGGTTCTGGGAATATCATAAGGATATAGGCATCTCAAGTCTTTTCTTTGAAAGATCTTCGTCAATGGTCATTGGAGGATTCATGGTTATTCTTTCATGGCTGTTGGTCTGAGGACTCAGTTTTTCGTGAGCTGTTGCCTAGATGCCTACTTTGGTTCTTCTGATATGGGCGCTGCCATATAGCTTCTTACACCATAGCGGCAGGTAGCAAGAAGATGAGAAAGTCATGAAAGGATGCTAACAAAATGGAAGTCACACGCTTTTGTAACCTAATCACAGAAGTAACATTCCATCACTTTTACCGTATTCCATTTATCATAGCAGGTCAATAGGGCCAGCTCACACTCAAGGTGAGGGGATTACACAAGATTGTGCATGCTACCAAATAGCACAGGATCATTGGGAGCCATTGGAGAAGGTTGCTGACCAGAGGCTATATGTTTATAACAACCAGGAAAACAGAACTTGATTTCATTGTTTTCAATTTACCTCTTCTTTCTTTTTTCTTAATTTTAGCCTATAAATCTTATGTCAGTCAGCATGTTAGCAAAAAGCAATAGTGTGTCCCTACTTCCCATAGACATGTTTGATTACACCAAAAACAAGAGGAAAAGAAAAAAAAAAAAGGCATGGCTTGTTTTTGAGCCTTACGATTCCCCTGGAAGAACAAGACTGAAATTTTACATGTAAGAATCATGTATGCAATTTAATAAGTGTTAAGTTTCTCTCTCTCTCTCTCTCTCTCTCTCTCTCTCTCTCTCTCTCTCTCTCTCTCTTTTTATGTTACTTGAGATTTGGGGATTGGTTTAGTTTAACCCATCATGCAATTATAACACCAGGGTCATATTTAGCATATTATAAATAATGCATATGACAAGAATAGAGACAGACTATTTTCTCTTAGTTTGATCAGTCCGAAAATTACAGCTGAATATCTGACTATAATATTTTTTGGAATTCTTACTATTTCATATATTGATTTCTTTGGATTTAACCTGGAATAAGATTAAGGGAGTAAAGGCCTGCATGGATTTTATTCTCTTTCTGAAAAACGTTCCAATGTGATTTGTATTAATATATGTTTTGCTTTCTACATAGCTTCAGAATTTTATCAACTCCTCCCAAGTTCTATTGCTCTAACCTTGTTTTAGGATGCCACTGCACTCATATAGATTTTTGCAATCTCATCCTTATTGTTCTTGCTGGTTCTATTCTCATGTTGTCCCCACCCCCTACAATCTAAGCTCAAGAGAGAAGCTAGAGTAACTTCTTTAAAATGCAAGTTAAATTATATGACTTCTGTCAGAAGCCTTCAGTGTCTTCTCACTTCACTCAAAGTGGAAGCCAAAGTCCTTTCAAAGACCTACAAAGCCCTATGATTGGGACCATCATCGTGTTTCTGACATCTCTTTATTGTGTTTCTTGTTCATCATGTTCTATGCACAATTGCTTTCTTGAAGTTCCAGGAAAAGCCCAGGAACATTCTAGCCTTTGTATTGGCTTCTCGTTATCCTTGGAATACTATTCTTCCAATATTTGCTTGATTTGCTCTATCACATCTTTCAAATAGTACCCAAATATTTCTTCTCTCTCCTGCTTTATGACCCTGTTTAATAACTGAACATCCTGTCTACCTGGCTTTCTTGGTCCAAATTCCCTGATTTATTTTCTTCCTCTAATTTTCAGTGCCAGTTAACTGATTTTTCTGTGTCTCTCCTCTGAGAAGTCACTATCTATTCTGTTTGCCTGGGGAGTAGAACAATGCCTGGTATATTCTGTGGTATGTTGCTCGAGAAATGGCTTTTAAATAAAAATTCCTGTATTTTTTTTTTCAGAAAAATAATTGGACCCATGCCCACCTTGTCCTACTTCTCACACAAATAGAATACTTGCTTTCCTTTATTTACACAATTGTCATGCTATTTTGCTTTATTGTTACTAAGTGTACATAAAGACCTATATTGCATATGGACAGTGTTATCTAAATGCCACGTAAGTTATGTAACCTGCCTTCCCTGGGATATCTTTTGCTCAATAGATAGAAATAACAAATTCTGTGGCTAAATATTTTGATTTTATATTTGAAAATTGGGCTGATGACTGATAAATATGTCTTTATTATGAGGGCCAAGATGTAAGTTTTTGTTAGATGTATACAATAATTAACACATAGTTAAATAAATTGTAGCACCTCATATTGATCTATTTTCTGCTATATGCAAAGGAACACACATTTTCTACTCTAAAGTCTCAGGAAGAATTTTCTTCCTCCTTTCATTTCCTCCCTTTCTCAGATTGTCTATTGAAAAGTTTCTTCACAACTTGCTTATTTTTATAAGGCCTCTCAATCTGTACCATAACTTAAGTTAGTTGTCTTTTCCAGACTCCCACTCTGCCTTGATTGCATACTTCGGTGTGAGTCTCTGGGAAAGATCAGGTCAAACCTAACGAGTGAAAAGTAATAAAAATAAATGTAATGCTCTCGTTTGGGTACAAAACCCTACTTAGATTCTATAAGACAGAGGTTACACAATTTGACTGTAGTGATTATAATTGCCAAGAAATTATAACATGATATGTTATAAAAAAAAACATAGTTTTGTTATAAAAAAATAATTTTAAGCTTAATTTACACTGAAGGTGGTATAATACATAGGATGAAAGAAACGATATGATCTTCTTCTACTCTTCATGTAGCAACACCATTTGCTGATTTTGCGTGCTGGGAAGGCTGACAACCTAGAGCAAATTAAAAGGAGAAGTTTGCACCACTGGGAGGATAGCTTGATGATCTTGTGGTGAAGGTGAGAAAGTGTTTGGAGCAGGTAGAATAAGGAAGTACAGGAAACGTCTTCAACAGGTGTCCAGGGGAAAGAATTGAGAAAGTTCTATATCGCTCAAAATGTACAAAACAAAAACAAAAACAAAACAGTGGATGAATGCAACAGTGTTAATTTTGATAAAAGCCTGGGCCTTGTTAACAATAAGAGCCTTTGGAAATGGAATATGTTGCTCAGTGAGGAATTTAGTTTTGCAAAATAGGACATGTTTGAGCAGAACTCCAGATGTTCAACCATTAAACGGGCCCTGAGGTTGGTGAGTTTTAGTTCCCTTTCAGTCCTGAACTTCCACGTTTCTTAAAGAGAAGGGCAGCAGGAAACTGATGGACGGAGAACTGAAACTATGTTTAATATAAAGATGATATTTATTTGCTATGATAAGAAACTCACTGAAATTTACATTCCTCTTGATAGCATGGGAGAGGCAATGTGATAAAGCAAATACAACTTGAAAACTTGATGAAAACACCCGGTGAAATATATAGGCACCAGTAGTATTTTTAATTTAGGGGAAGGCAAAAAATAAATCAATCGGCTAAGAAAGTCAGGATTCAAATCTCCAAATAATAACCTGAGGCTGAAAGAAGCCCTAGGCTTCTGTAATATTGCACAAGTACATGAGAGAAGTTGTTGTTCACTGTGACCTTCATACAATCTGGACAAAGAAAAGGCAAGAACAGCCTGTATCCTGGTATAAATCAACACTCAGTATGTTGTGCTGTCTAGAAAGGCGGAACTGAAGGAGGTAGAGTATTAAAGGAAAAAGTCATTAGACTCATATGGGAAAAGTTCCAGCTGTGTATCCGTTAAGATGGTATCAATGGGCTGACTGTGAAATGTTCCAAACAAGCAGGATTTAAAATGGTGATATTTTAGGAGCACATATTCGTTCACCTTGAAAGTTTTAATGAGAAAAGCAAGAGCAACTAAATAGTCTCTCGGCATGACCAGACATTTCTGGGAAGTTTTTTTTCTGAGTCACCAGTGTATGTTCAGGTGTTTGGCGTGCAAAGGCATATTGTCACAGAAACATCTGACATCATTTCTCACTGGTTTCTTGATAAATAAGTGAAGACACAAAAAAGAAATATGAACAAAATTGCTATGTCTTCTATACTATTTAGTAACTGATTCCTGTTTTTCCTTTTGGAATGTAGCTCAGAAGGGACAGCAAAGAAATCTCTCCCATAATAAAGCCAAAGATATTTTTAGTATCTGTTCAACAAAAATTGCAATATCGAGGAGTCTTAAAACAGACACGTAATTGAGGTAAGTGACATTGGTGACCCAGCAAAAGATGTAGGGCCCTTAGTAAAATTTATCCTGAGTAAATCCCCCCTCACCTCTGCTATCGCATCCTCTACCTTTTTACATTTCATCATAAGATGGCTAATTAGTAATCATTCATTTCTCCTTTAATCAGAGGACTATTTAGGATTTATATTATTTTGATAACAAATTCATGTATTGATGCTGGACTGTGTGAAAGAAAGGAATGAATGAAAGTGATAACTTTGTTTTCGAGATATAAGAAGCACCAAATCCACCTAAGCTTTCTCCATATGGAAGAAGTTGTCTAAAACCCGCAATAAAGTAAAATGATCAGGTGTGATGTGAGGGGGAAAACATCCCAGAATTAGGACTAAAGTATGCATTTGCAAGCTCACTTTTCTTTGGGTCTTCCCAAAGTTGCTATTCAGTATCAATTATTGAGCTAATGAGATAACTAAATGAGAAAATATTGCTATGGCAAAAGACATTTTTAACATGATATATATTTTTGCACTGGATGTGAGATACTACATTGCAGTTGCATAGATAAAAGGTGATGTGAGTTTGAGCTTTAACAATGGGAATAAAATTGGAAGATTATTAGAAAATTAGGTAATTGTATTTTATTTTAATACTGACTTTCAAAATTACTCCTATTTTCCACCTTATTCAAGTATAAGTTCTAGGGCATATAAGGCTATGGAATTGAGCTAGTATTTTACAATCAAAATGAAAATATTTTTACTGGTTTTTTGAAGCCCTTTAATTATGGAACTCATCTCATCATGCCCTTTTTTAATGTGCTGTGGATAATCTTTACTTCTAACTCAGTATTCACTATAATAAAAGATATTGCTAAATTATGTTAATAATGCCAGTTAATGGTTTTCATATGGGATTTAAAGAGAAGGAAAATTTGGTGAGCAAAGAATAACAAAGAAGAATAGTAAAGGTGAAGAAAGTTTAGGATATGTTGATGTAATTGGCTAAAATTATCATATTTATCTCTCTGGGTCTTGAACTGAAGAAAGAAACACATTAAGAGATTACAAACTTTGCTCCCCTTACCCTTTCCTAAGAACTTTCAATTAGTTCAATTATATGAATGTGTTGTTTGCTTTTTCTCCTCCTGCATGAATAGCAACACTTTTATTTCCTTTGATTATAACAATCTCTAACTGAAAAGAAAGCCCTCAATATAAAATCTCAATCATAAAACCATTAGCAAATCTTTCACTGTAGTTCTGTTTTATAGCAACCAATTTTATATACTCTTTTTTTTTACTTTCAATTTATTATCGTATAAATCTGAGCACCCCTCCCCCTCAGTTTCATTGAAATAATAGTCTTAATCTCTTCTCCCTGGGTTTCTTATCGCCAAGAAAACATATTCAGTAGCAGAGATCATAGTGGAGCTGCCTTGGATTACTAAAATTTCATTGCTTCCATAAAATTTGTCACAGCAGAATTACAGATGGGTATTAAATTATCATTTAATACTACACCTATCAAAACAGATGATTTGGGCTTCTTTGAAGTTGGACTAGGTAACCTCATTATGCCTTCAGACTTTCCTGAGGTTCTGTGATGATGCAGAAATGAAGCTTAGGAACATTCATTTCTGAGGAAGAACGTGGCAGGAACTAACATGAAGCCGTAGATAGACCAATTGACTTTAGATCTGGAAGTAAGTGCAAAGATAGCTGAATTTAGTAGAAATAGAATGATTGTCTCCTCAAGGGCTTTACTTTTCCTAGATGCCTACTAAGGCTGATACCAGGCTAAATTGTGAATCAGGGAAAAGTACATTTTTTTCATTGACATTTTTTTTTTTTTATGTCTTCAAACAACATGTGTTAAGAGCCATTGTGTTAAGTACTTGGGATCCTGGGATACTAAATGAAAGAGAACCACTCACTGCATCCAAGAGTTTGTAGTTTAGTCAACTATTTTATTTTAGTGCAGTATGTAAATGCTGAGAAATAGGTGTCCAAAAGTGAAGAGGAACAGAAAAATGATCTCTAATTCAAATATAAAGGTCTAGGGGCACATTCCCAGAAGATGAGACATTTGAGTTGGGAACTGAAAGAGGAGTAGAACTTGGTTGGGAAGATAGGATATTTTTCACACTCAGCAAGAAGTGTGAAAAATGGAGACTTGGAATGGTATTAAATGTATTAGGAACCTCAAGTGATGCAACATGCCTGGAGGCAAAGGTGGTGGTGTGGTACTAAAGCAGAAGATAGATCCCTAAATATGAAGGACTTTAAAAAAAAAATTAAGCCAGTGGGTCACCTGGGTGGCTCAGTCAGTTGGGTATGCAACTCTTGGTTTAGGCTCAGGTCATAATCTCATGGTTTTGTGGGTTTGAGCCCTGTGTCCAGCTCCATACCAACAGTGTTGTCTGCTTGGGATTCTCTCTCTCCCTCTTGCTCTGCCCCTCCCCACTTGGGCTGTCTTTGCCCCTGTCAAAATAAATAAATAAACTTAAAAAAAAATTAAGCCAAGGTATTTGGAATTTACTCTAGAGATAGCTGGAAAGCCTTAGTAGTATTTTAAGGAGGAAACATGAACATTAACATTTCCCTTAGCAAGATCATTTTTGGTCATTTTTGGTCATGAGAATTTGGAGTGATGAAACAGTTCTGATTCTGTGTTGGAACCTGGAAATAAAGATGAAATTATGAGAGGGATAAAGGGGATGAAGTCTGCACCCAAGCAAAATTGTTCCAAAACCGGGGATATTTAAGAATAAGGATGCATAGAATTCAACAGCTGTTGCACATTTAGATGAAGAATAATTCACTAGGTAAATAAATTCCATTTTCTAACACAGAAAATATGAAGAGGAATACTGAAGATGAATTCATTTTTAGCCATGTTGGTTTGGATTTGTCCATAGAACATTCCAGAAAAAAACCCAAGAAGGTGTTTCAGGAGATAGCAAGACCTGACACAGGGAACACAGAGAGGAAAGAGTGTTTGAAGAGAGTTGAATTCTCATAATCACATTTTTGAAACTTAGAGGAGTTATTGGTTCCTCTGAACCTTGATTTCTTCATCTGTAGAAGGAAATAATGTTTACCTCAGAGACATGCTTCATTCCCAAGCCAAGTTCTCTAGTGCTCTGTGCCTCCTTTTGGAGGAAGAGGCTCAAGGCATTAACCACATGCCAAACCATCCCAAGGGATCCTAAAGGATGGAGGCCAGGAGGAGTTATGTGCAGCTTGTAGAGTAGTTACATCTACTTAGTGAACTATGTCTAATAAACTTCTCAAAATTCCAGAATAGAATAGATTTTTAGATACATGCTAGTACTCTTCTCCTTTCCTATAATTATTCCACAATTTTCTTAATAACTAGGTGATCAGAAAATGTCATCTACCTCATAGCAATAAGTCAACATAGCAATAAATAAGCAATTTAATGGCAGTTTTGAAAAAGAGTGTCATGTGTGAATTTATTAGCCTTTGTGAGATAAAGGTGATGGAAGCTAATTTTACTACATTTACTAGGTTTAAAAATTTTTAATGGCCCTGAAGCTATCTGTCAACAATCAATATTTCCTGACTCTCTCTGTGGGACATGCATTGTTTTGGGTGCCGGTTACATAAAAGTATGTTTTGACAATGCACAAGCCAATAAATAATTATTTCAAGTAGAAATATAAAATTTTAAACAAAATAATTTTAGGTAGTGGTGAGTATGAAGCAAAACTGGGAATAAAGAAAGATGGGATTTTAAAAGCAATGGAAGTTAATGGGTTTACTTTGGATATGGTGGTCAGGGACCATGTCTCTGAAGAGAGGGCAGTTAAATGGAAACTTAAATAATAAGAAGTCAAGTGTTTTAAGCAGAAGGGAAAGCAAGTTCAAGGCATAAGCTGGTCTATTTATTTTCAATGAACAGTGTACCCAGAGCTTTAGCATAAATAGGAGAAGCCTGGTGGAAGATGGGATTGGGAAGGAAGCAGTGACAAAATGTGTAAGACCTTATAGGTCTTGTGAAAGAGTTGGATTTTATGTTAAATAAAATGAAAATAAAAAAAACTGGAAAATTTAAAGCAGAAGAATAAGGAGACATAATGCATATCAAAAGTCATTTTGGATTCTCTATGGAGACAGAGTGACAGGGCAATGGTAAGGGCAGAGGGCGACATCCTCCACCATTTCACAGAACAACCTACTGCCAAGAAGACATGCTGAGTGAGGCTGGCAGGTGATTGGCAAAAACAGGTCAGAAAACCGTGGCTTAATATTAATCAAAGAAACGTGTAATTTAATAAAAGGGATTTTTTCACGCTGGAAACTATCATTAAATTATCTTTAGCATCATCAGAGAAAATCCATAAATAGTGTCTTTTTTTTCATCTTAAAATATTTGTTTTCCCAGACTCATCTGTACATTTGATTTTTTAAAATCACACTTTAAAAATAGTAGCAAAAAAGTCTTTCATTTTTCCCTGTATTCTATGAGCAAGAACATACTACATTGTGACTTGTTCAAAGCATTCAACTCTTAAAAGTAAATCACATTTCAAACATTTTTATTTAAGAGCTAATAACTGAAACCATATTTTATATTGAAAAAGAAAAAAAAGTACAAAGAGTTTATTTAAATAAGATCACTATAAGTCCAATCCATTTATAAGTTGCAAAAAAAAAAAAAACAGTTTAACTGTGAAGTAGCTGGCAAAGGTTATTAAGTCCAATTTTTTTGTAGAAAGGGGAGGAGAGTGGGGAGAATGAATGATATTTTGATATAAAACAATCATAGAACAAAAAGTATTTAATAAAAGGAGGTCAGTCTTTCTGGTAGCCTTTTACCCAAAGTTGGTCATTTATTTAAATGTCAAAACATCTACCACATCCTGTCAAAATAGCCAAATTTGGAAAATAAAGATATATTTCAACAAGAGGGGGATATGTAAATAAGTTATGGTACAGAAGTTTCCAGTTATACTAATAAATTTGGAAGTGCAATTTGACAATTAAAGTGAGTCTGTATAAATGGGTCCTAAAATGTCAAAATGCATTATTTTAAAAAGTATTGACTGGAATTATCTTGAAGAAAAAAATGTTTATTGTATTTTATAACATTTAGATTATAAATGCAAAGATGTGCAAGTTATAAAATTGAACAAGAAATTATTCTAGTGTGGTCTTTTCGATTTGGGGCTTTTTATGTTTTACTCTGAGTAAGCTATTTGAAAGGATGACACTGTACCCTTCACTTCATATTGGACATTAGCACTAAGATCATAAAGTGGATCATTTACTTTTCTAAGAGAATCTGTCCTTTCAACAATTCTGAAACATCCACAGCATTATCATGTTTCTTCTGTCATTGATTTGCCCTGAATCTTCTCCCTGAAACTTCAGACACTTTTTTCCTTGCCTACACGAATTTTCCACTTTGATGACCAATAAGCATTTCAAAATTTAACTGTCCAAACATGAGCTCTTTATCCTCAGTACCCCTTCTTCCACCAAACTGCTTAACTCTGAGTCAGAAAACAGGACATCGTCTGGGGCACCTGCGTGGCTCAGTTAAGCGTCTGACTCTTGATTTCAGCTCAGGTCATGATCTCTCAGTTTCTGAGTTTGAGCCCTGAGTCAGGCTTCATGCTGATAGTGCAGAGCCTACTTGGGATTCTTTCTCTGTCTCCGTCTCTCTCAAAATACATAAATAAACTTTAAAAAAGGAAAATAGGACCTTGTTTATCCATGTGATCTGAGAAGTACCAGGGACTCCTTGCTCTTCCTCTGATGTTTTGTCTTCTCATCTTCCACATTCACCAAATGAATGCATCTACTTCTTTCCATGTCTATTGGCATCATAGTATAAGCTATACTTCTTTCTTGAATGGATTCCTGCAAGCTCCCTAACTAAATCTTTTTTTAACTTCTCCATAATCCAGCATCCACTTAAGAGTCAGGACTATCTGTTAAACAGCAATATGGGAACTTAAAATGTGGATTCCTTTTCATTGCAATTTGGAGAATTCAGAAATTCTGTCCTGGACCACAGAGCCCAGAATGATCTGGTCCCGGTTCACCTACTAAATATCGAGTACTATCACCAAGTTAGCCACAGCGTTCTTTCTTGATTCCTCTCTGTTGGTGTTGATGGTCTTCATGCTAACTCGTCGGCCTGGGTTTCTCTTAACTCTTTTATTTCTTGGTGTTATCTTTTATCATTATGTAGGTTTCACTTTATTTATTTTTTTTAACGCTTACTTATTTTAGAGACAGAGACAGAGCATGAATGGGGGAGGGTCACAGAGAGAGGGAGACACAGAATCTGAAACAGGCTCCAGGCTCTGAGCTGTCAGTACAGAGCCCGACGCGGGGCTCGAACCCACGGACCGTGAGATCATGACCTGAGCCGAAGTCGGATGCTTAACCCACCGAGCCACCCAGGTGCCCCAGGTTTCACTTTAATCATTGAGTCTTTTTTTTTTTCAACGGTTTTTTATTTTTGGGACAGAGAGAGACAGAGCATGAACGGGGGAGGGGCAGAGAGAGAGGGAGACACAGAATCGGAAACAGGCTCCAGGCTCCGAGCCATCAGCCCAGAGCCTGACGCGGGGCTCGAACTCACAGACCGCAAGATCGTGACCTGGCTGAAGTCGGATGCTTAACCGACTGCGCCACCCAGGCGCCCCCCAGGTTTCACTTTAAATAACATCTAATAGAAGGGTTTGTAGAGCTCCTTCTCTGGAGTCAGTACTCAGGAATGCTGTATTATCACACCACCCTGTTTAGTTCTCTGGAAAGGATTTGTTCTATCCCATGTATTATGGGATATAGAAGAGTAACAAGAATTTTGTCTGTGACTCCTGTATACTCAGTCTTCAATGAGTATCTGTCATATAGTGGAGACTATGTGTGTGTGCATGTATATACAAATACATATATTTATGTGATATATATATATATATATATATATATATATATATATATATATATATATATATTTCTGTTTCTATTTATATATATGATGGAATCAATGAATGATGAGTGGACATATGGATCCAGTTGTATCCAATGACATTGAAATGCCAGCTTTGAAGTACCTCACTGCACTTCATTTCATGATAAAATGATTAAATTACCCAGGACATGCTTGTCTTATCTGTTTTCCTAAAGTAACATATTTCTTAAAAACCTCTCATACAGACCTTGTAGAACTGTGTGGAGATAGCTGGGCATTCACTGAGTCCTGTTTCAAAACCTCTGATCTGGCAGAGATACTCTGATCAGGCACAGGCACTTCCTCCATTGCTAGAAGGCTCAGCTGATATTAATATCAGTATGTCTTTTCTAAAAAAAGGCCCAGATGCACTGCCTGGGGACCAGCTGCTTTTGCCCTCTATTTCTGATCCTTAGTTCTTTGGCTTGTTTTCTCCATATGTCAAACTTTTCAAACCGTTTGGAACCTTCCTCTCTACTTATATCCCTTCATTGAGCAATTTTTACTTTGGACTTTCCAACAGCTTGACACAAGTAAGCATCTATTAATATTGACCACCATCTGCAAAGCTTTAAATACAACTTAATGATGGTTGGAGTCTGCATTTTACTGAAAGAGAGGCAGCTAGTTGTATCAAAAAGCATGATTGCCATTCTCAAATATTTTGTCTTTTTGGTCTGTCCTCTCTGTTAGTGGCATTTCCTTTTCCTGTTTCATGGTGCTCTCATTCAAGAGGCGTAAGACATTCCTCTCCCAATACTCTGGTTTCCAATTCATCATGAGCAGTAATTTGACAACATTTAAGATGGGAGACTTGAAAGTCTATGAGGAATCTACTCCAGACTACTTGTAACTCCCCCAAATACCCTTTAAACATTCAGAGAATTATCATTACCTGTTATGAAAGAAAAAGAGGCAAACTGGAGTTCTCTTAATTGGAATATGTTATCTGATGGTCTACAGGACATTAAGTGATATTTGGTGAAAGTGTGGTATTGCGTACACTTCTGCGTAACTGTCACTGTAGCACCAATGGCATGTACATTTAAAGGGAGGGAAATAACATGAATACTATTATTGCCTTCATTTTATCTGTCCTGTTTGTATGACTTACTGCTTTATTTTCCTCAGAGTTGCACCAAATTTTATGTAAAAAGGTAAGATAGATGAAAAACGATCTCTTGAATGAAAAAGTGGGGCAATGAGGTGAAAAGGGAGTGAGTGTAAGATGCACAAAGTTATAAAACAGACAAGGGAATTATAAATGTATACTATTTTCAACCTAAACAAATCCATTTGTCAGCAGGGGAAACTGTTTTGAGTGAAGATTATGTTCACTGCATATATACAAAGTGCACATAATAAGTCATTTAAATCAAGGTTATACATTGTTCTTAGGCAATTATTCTCTCCTGCAGACGTCAAATGTAAAAAGCCAATTGTAAGCAGTTTTGAACTGTTATTTTGTTGCAATTATGCACTCCTCTGACAAAAGATAATGATTTATTTCACAAAGAAAATGCTGCAGGGTTGCTTTGTGGAATTTATAGTGTAACAGGGAGAAATAATTAACCAAACAGGTACACAGGAGAAGGCTGGATGCTAGTGCGAAGTAGGAAATGAATCTGCTCATCTAAAGATTGATACATACACTTTGAGACCTTTATAATCACATTAGACCTGCTTACTAGCATTTAGGCACAATATTCATCCAAGATGAAATTTCTGACTCTCCCTGCCCAAAGACATGAGTTCTAGGAAAAGGAGACAGACTGTTTGGGAGGTGAAATTGAATCTGTGGAGGCAAAGAAGGGCTGAGAGAAGAGTTGATACAACAAATTCAGGCCCCAGCTGAAAGGATGTGGGTCTTGGTCAATGTCAGCACATCACCTTGTGGATGTGCTGGGACATTCCTGTGGAGAGGCATGTTTTCAAAGGACCATTGGGCTGGGAGTTTATACATGAAGTTCTCAGAAGTCACAGCATGACAGATGATCCTCCTGCTGATCTTTAACAGATTTATGGCTTAGATCAGCTGTTTTTTAATAATTGAAAGACGAACACTTTAAAAATTAATAACTTAATAATGACATCATAATCTTTTACTTGTAATGTTTATTTTATGTTGTGTAGCATGATCTTTTATATTAGCCAAAAGAGCCATGAGGAGGGTATGATTACAACAAGAGTAACAATTACAGTCATACTCTCTATCTAACTCTTTGTCTATGTTGTTCCAAGCAGAATTATCAGGATTCCAAGTTCTTCTCAAGCCTTCTCCCATTTCATGGCAGGAAGCTTGGTTTCTGATTGATTCTCCTTAGCAGGTTTTGATACTAGCTTCTGTAACCAGTGAGCATCAGTTTCTTGTACTGTGTCACTCCCAAGCTGTGCTGCAGGCTCCCATTACATGGTCCAGTCTTGGGATATTTTGTTCTTACCGGGGTATGACCTCTTTCATAATTACTGGTCGTGATCTTTTTACCTTTGTCACTACTTCTGTTTCTCTCACTGAAACAAGAAACAAGGTTTCATTTCTATGTTTGTTAGAACCACGCTTCAGCTCCCGAGAATAGACATGGAAGTTCTTGTTTTTTAAACAATATTCTTTTTGTTTAAAATGTTTATTTACATATTTTGAGAGAGGGAGAGGGGAGGGAGGGAAGGAGGGGCGGGGGGGGAGAGAGAGAGAGAGAGAGAGAGAGAGAGAGAGAGAGAGAGAGAGAGAGAATCCCAAGCAGGCTCCCAAGTAGTGCAGAGCCTGATGTAGGTCTCAGTCTCAGGATAGTTTAGATCATGACCTGAGCTGAAATCAAGTCAGAGGCTTAACCAATCAAGCCACCCAGGACCCCCTTTTAAACAATATTCTTAATGTTATAGCATTTATATTTATCCATTTTTTCAGTTCCTTATAGCTCTTATTTTTGAGAAACTTACAACCAGTTGCCTCAGACTCATGTAGAAAGATAAAACAATTTTCAATATAAAATTTTGTCATGCAGACAACGTCCTCCTCTGTTTGCCAATCCTAGACTTTATTAAAGATATTCATATTTTGATCTAGATACTATATAAATTGCTGCTTAAATAACGAAAATATTTACAATGTAAATGTAAATACATTTTTGGAAAAATTGTTAGGACAAGAAGTCTTAATCTTCAAAAATATGTATATAATGCAAATTAGTCTTTGAACTGAACAAAATTGATAACTTATTCTTTGTTTTCAATTCTTCCACACACTATAACATATTTTGGTGGGTTTAAAAGGAAATATCAAGTTGGTTCTTATCAAAGAGCTCGCAAGTTAGTGGGGGAGAGAGGACTTATGAAAAAAAGAATACAGATGGTGACAAATGACACAGTAGGGGAATAGATCCAATGGTTGAGAATGATACAAAAAATCTTTACATTGAGAAGAACTGGAAAAGGCATAGTGAATGTTATTATAAGAAGATAGGAAGAATTTGTAAAATTCAGAAGGCTGATACAAGTGATGGACCTCTGGGTGTGTTGAACAAATGGAGTAAGAATGGAGGGCAAAGTATGCCAGCAGATCGGGGAATGGCTTTGTGGCTTCTAGGTCACAAAGCATGTGGTAGCAGCAGCCCAGTCCAGTGACTGAGAAAATGGCTATTTTTGAGCTCCACTCTGGGCTTTCCTAATATTTTCTGTGGGCCATTAATCAAGTTACTTAATACCTTCGTTAGAGTTTTCCTTCAGTGGAAATGGGACTAATGACAGAAATGATTTATAGTTAGGAAGCTATAGCCATGCAGATAGATCAGTAAATCCGTAAATAGATGAAAGATGTATGAGTAAACAGAAGGATGATAAAGGGAGGTGAGGGTAGAAATCAAGATTTAGAACTTCATGCACAGGCATGAAAAACTCAACTTTGTTTATATGAACTGGTTAGTTCTACACATGAAGCAATTATTTAAATTAATTAAATTTAGAGAAATTAATTTATGTTTATTAGGTTACCAATTTGACAATGAATCTCTGACCTTGAAAATTAAAAGATGAACAGTAATGACTACCATTTATTTTCAAGCCACAGACATTTCATTAGATTCTGTATAATACTAGTACATTCAAATACAATAAGGTAGTAAAGGCAGGGCAATTGAATGAGATATGTCTTGGTAAATTTAATTGTCCTTTAATAATGCATTATAATATGTAATAATATTTGTATAAGTAATATAATTAATATATTTTTATGACAGTATATTCCTTAAATCTAGAAAATTATTCTTTCCCAATTGCATTTATAAATATATGAGAACAATTATCTGCCCTTAACTCATGCAGGCCACAATTCACTTATTTACAGTATTAATTTGTGTAAAGCCTCATTTACCTAATTGACTATACAAAGGCAAACTTGAACACAGCTTTCCCAGTTCATCACAAGTTATAGAAGTTAATGGTATTTTATTGATCCACTCAGTACTTCAGGTAAAAAAAAAAGTGACTTTTTTTGCTAGGATGATTCAGATGATTATCTTAATTTCTTCCATAATCTTCTACTTATTGATATATCATTAGTGTTTTTAAAAGCATGGGCAGGAACCATGTGTGTATTCTAATAGGCACAGGTAATAAGTTGAATATATCTTGGTGATTTAGGCTGTGTTATATGACTATCCAATACCATGTGCACTTGATTACGTTTACACAGGTGCATTACCAGTAAAAATTCCATGACATTGCAAATCAATTCAAATAATTATTAGAAACATTCAGATATGTTATTTTAGAATGGCAACTTACTGCCGTACTTGTTTTTCAGCTACAGTTCTAACCTTTAAAGAACACACTGAAATGCCTTGACGTCTTTGTACGTTGTTCCTTAGGGAGCATTCAGAACAGGAACTAACCAAACGGTGCTTATACAAATTTCCCTGTTATTTCTGCAACTCATTTCAAAGTAAACATAATAAGAATAACAACAATCATAATCAATATAATTCCTTGAAAATTTGTATAACTTATTTTCTTGTATTTATAATTAATTTGAATTCTAAATAAGTAATAACATTCTAACAAAGAGAATGTATTGTAGTTTATTGCCCCCCATGATGCCTGGCAGGGTGTCCTCTGGTTCACTGATGCCCTTTATTCCTTGCCAGTTCTAGCATGTCCATGGGGACACCTACTCTCTGTGAAGGGCTACATTGTAATTTATACATATTTCAGGTCTGTTTTTAAAGACTATTTGCTTGTAAGTTCTTACATTGAGTATTCTATATATGTGTTTTTTTTTTATTTTTTTTTTTTACGTTTATTTATTTTTGAGACAGAGAGAGACAGAGAATGAACGGGGGAGGGGCAGAGAGAGAGAGGGAGACAGAATCGGAAGCAGGCTCCTGGCTCTGAGCGATCAGCCCAGAGCCCGAGGCGGGGCTCGAACCCACGACCGCGAGATTGCGACATCGTGACCTGAGCTGAAGTCGGACGCCTAACGGACCGAGCCACCCAGGCGCCCCAATCTATATATGTGTTTTAACTCAAGACTTATGTATATGTCAGTTCATATATCTCTGTGTGTACATATATTTTTACATTATATATTTATATGTTGTATAACATATAAATTATATTTATATTATGTATAATTATGTATATTTACATTTTATACAAATATACAATGTGTATTTACACTATATATAAACACCCATACACGTTAGCAATAATGTTAGGTATATACATGTTCAGAAGTATAATATTGTCCTAGTGAATTATTACCTTAATTAATTAGAAATTATGCTTTATTATTACTATTATTTTTGCTTAATCTCCTTTATCTATTTCATCCATCTCCCACCCATCCATCCTTCTTTCTGGCAACCACCAGTTTGTTTTCTGCATTTAAGAATCTTTCTTTTATGGAGTGCCTGGGTGGTTCATTCGGTTAAACATCTGACTTCAGCTGAGGTCATGATCTCACAGTTCATGAGTTCAAGCCCCTTGTGGGGCTCTGTGCTGACAACTCAGAACCAGGAGCCTGCTTCGGATTCTGTATCTCCCTCTTTATCTGCCCCTCCCCCATTCATGCGCACCCGCACGCGTGCTCTCTCTCTCTCAAGTATAAATAAACATTTAAAAAATTAAAAGAATTTCTTTTGTTAGTCTTTTTTTGTTCATTTGTTTTCTAAATACCACATATGAATGAAATCATGTGATTTTTGTATTTCTCTGCTTATTTCATTTAGTATTATACCTGCTAGGTCCATCCATGTTGTTGCAAATGACAAGATCTCATTCTTTTTTATGGCTAAGTAATATTTTATCATGTATATATCTTCTTTTTCCATTCATGTATGAATGGACACTAGGGTTGCTTCCATATCTTGGCTATTATAAATAATGATGCAATAAACACATGAGTTCATATATTTTTGAGTTAGTGTTTTATTTTCTCTGAGTAAATATCCAGTAGTGGAGTTACTGGATCTTATCATAATTCTATTTTTAATTTTTTGAAGAACCTCCATATTGTTTTCCCACAGTGGCTGTATCAATTCTCATTCCCACCAACAATGCACAATGGCTCTTTTTTTTTCCACATCCTGACCAACCCTTATTATTTCTTGTATTTTGGGTTCTAGACATTTGTCTGACAGTTTTCAGGTGAGATCTCATTTGTGGTTTTGATTTCTCTGATAATCAGTGATGTTGAGCTAGTTTCATGTGTCTGTAGGCCATTTGTAGGTCTTCTTTGGGAAAATGTGTATTTAGGTCATATACCTGTTTTTTAAATAGATTATTGCATATGCATATAGACATATACATATATTCATGTGTGTCTGTGTGTGTGTGTGTGTGTGTGTGTGTGTGTGTATAAATTCAATATCTTCTCCTATGCAGTAGGTTGCCTTATTATTTGTTGATGGCTTCCTTCACTGCAAAAGCTTTTAATTTGGTTTAGTTCCAATAGTTTATTTTGCTTTTGTTTCCCTTGACTGAGGAGTCATATCTAGAAAAATGTTTCTGCTGCCAATGTCAAAGAAATTACTGCCTGTGTTTTTTTCTAGGAGTTTCATGGCTTTAGACCTCACATTTTAGGTGTTTCACCCATTTCAAGTTTATTTTTGTGTATGGTGTAAGAAAGTGCTCCAGTTTCATTCTTTTGCACATAGCAGTGCAGTTTTCCAACACCAGTTTTTGAAGATACTGTCTTTTACTCACTGTATATTCTTGCCTCCTTTGTCATAGATAAATTAACCAAGTGGGTGTGGGTCTATTTCTGAGCTCTCTGTTCCATTCCATTGATTTTTATGTCTATTTTTGTGCTAGTGCCTTACTGTTTCGATTACTACAGTTTTGTGGTATATTTTGAAATCGGGGATTGCAATACCTCCAGTTCTCCTTTGTCAAGACTGCTTTGGCTATTTGGGGTCTTTTGTGGTTCCACACAAATTTTAGTACTATTTATTCTAGTTCTGTGAAAAATTTCATTGGTATTCTGGTAGGAATTGAATTAAATCTGTAGCTTGTTTTAGTTGTTTGGACAACTTAACAATATTGGTTCTTTTAATTTATGAGCATTCAATACCTTTATCCATTCATGAGTTGATGTACATTTGGGTTCTTTCCATGATTTGGGTATTGTTGATAATGCCCCGATAAACAACAGAGTGCAGGTATCCTTTCAAGTCAGTATTTTTGTATCCTTTGGGTAAATACCTAGCAATACAATTGCTGAATCATAGGGTAGTTCTATTTTTAACTTTTTGAGGAACCTCCATACTGTTTTCCAGAGTGGCTGCACCAGTTTGCATTTCCACCAACAGTGTAAGAGGGTTCCTCTTTCTCTACATCTTCATCAACACCTGTTGTTTCCTGTGTTGTTAATTTTAGCCATTCTGACAGGTGTGGGGTGATATGTCATCGTAGTTTTGATTTTAATTTCCCTGATAATACATAATGTTCAGCATCTTTTCATGTCTTGGCCATCTGTATATCTTCTTTGAAAAAAAAAATGTCTATTCATGTCTTCTGCCCCTTTTTTAATGGGATTATTTTTTGGGTGGTGTTGAGTTTTATAAATTCTTTATATATTTTGGATACTAACCCTTTATCCGATGTCATTTGCAAATATCTTCTCCCATTCCATAGGTTGCCTTTTCGTTTTGTTGATTTGTTTCTTGCGCTGTGCAGAAGATTTTATTTTGATGAAGTCCCCATAGTTCATTTTTGCTTTTATTTCTTTTACCTCAGGAGACATATCTGGAAAGAAGTTGCTATAGCCAATGTCAAAGAGGTTACTGACTGTGTTCTTCTCTAAGATTTTTATGGTTTTGGATCTCACATTTAGGTCTTTAATCCATTTTGAGTTTATTGTTGTTTATGGTATAAGAAAGTGGTCCAGTTTCATTCTTTTGCCTGTTGTTGTCCAGTATTCCCTATACCATTTTATGAAGAGACTGTTCTTTTTCCCGTTGGGTGTTCTTTCCCGCTTTGTTGAAGATTAATTGACCATATGGTAGTGGGCAAACAATCCCCTTTTTACATTTTTAAATGTATCTCTGTTTTCAGTGTGGGAGGAGTGGCCTGAGTAGATGAATGTGGGAAACCAGATAGAAGACTATTAAATAGCTGATAATTGGCCAAGCAGGGAAATAATCCAGCTTTTAAACTCTGAAAGAAGAAAATACAGTAATTATTTCTTATTGTTGGCCACATCCACAGCCAATTTTAACCACGGTAATAGTGACTGAGCTGCAACCATCATCTATGTTACTACATTCCCTTCATTACTCCTACAATTACTACATTACTACTGCCCTCAAACTGGTCTTTCTGATTCCAGCCTTGCCTGCTTGAAGACAATCCAGGCTGCTGCAGCCAGAGTGATTTCTACAATGTGAATTGAATCTTAACATTCCCTGGCAGTAAATCTTTCCAGGGCTTCTCAGTGATCTCAAAAGTCCAAACTCTTGAGGTGTACGAAAGAAGTGTACACCATTTACATCTAGCTTTTATTTTCCATGTCAGATTAAGTTTTATCTACTGATATAAAACTGAGATCCAGTCAGAATGAAGAATTTCATTCAGAAATTCATTCAGAAGCCGCACACACTTTTATGTCTGGGACTTTAGATGTCATCTTCAGTCTGCATCCAATACCTCTGATGACAAATCTCTTTGTCTCACTCTAACCCCCATTACATACGAAAACACATTTTGCCTGGCTCATGGTCTCCAACATTCATATCACAGGTGTTACATCACCTATCAACTTTTCTAGAAAGATTTACCAGTGTAGTATTGGCGTCTCCTGTCATTACAAATATTATTATTTAATTCAATTGCTTGCTTATTTTTGCAAACTGCCTCTAGATTTTTCTGTAAGGAGGAATATTGCTTCCTTGTTTCTCAGTTGTATTCCCAGAGCCAAGCACCACAATAGGTGCTTGAAAAATACTTGTTGAGTTAATGAGGATGAAGACTGAATGTTTGAATAAATTAACAAATTTAGGTATTTTATATGTCTGCCGCCTCCAACGGTATTCAGTCAAAACCTTGTCACTACAACTCCATAGTCACAACAAATGACTTATTCATAGTTCTCAGATAAGCACCTCATGATTGGTGGCTGAAACAGGTGTGAGTTCTCACTGGCTTTAATTTTTTTTTTTTTTTTTTAACCGCAGGTCCATATATAATCCACAAAGGTATGAAAAAAATAATAATAAGTACGAGGGATTTCCTGGCCTCTGACCTATGTTCCTGCTGTTTAATTTCATGTCTTGAGATAAATATTTTTGAGATTTTAGCCTTAACACAACTTTGACTCAGAATCAGTGTTCAGGAGTTTGCTGATTCTGCCTAGGAGATGCTCACCTTCTCCTAGGATGTTTGGGTAAAATCCAGGGATTATTCAGTCTGAGCATCTGATCCCACATGCTAACTATTTCAGCTCTTGTTAGTATCATGTTTCCTAGATCTTGCAACATAATTCAGCTATGATAGATTCTATTGGCTCTTGACACTGGCATTGTCCTCTGTGATGCCCCCTTGGAATATCTGAAAACAAATCTCATAGCTGGCCAAGGGAACTGGACCAGACCCTGAGGTCAGATTGATATATAATTAGGAAAAAAAATAAATAGATAAACCTTAATCATCTGAACAGTTCAATGCCCCTTGCCTGTTGTTCATAGCCCATTGTCTCTGCTCATTTCAGTTTTGGTATTAGGTTTATCCTGTTAATTTACATCTTTAAAAACTGCAGATTTTATAACTGTGTGCTTTTTACCTTTGTCCCTTAAAAATATGTGTCTTTCTTTCTTATTTTCATACAGTAATATTTTCCTCACTTATTTATTTCTTTAAGGCTATTACTTGTGTGGTAAAGAAGAAAGAAAGGGATATCTCATTTTTATTTATATCGACGTAATGCAACCAGTTATTTTGAAATTCTTAGTAGTAAAATGTGGTCCAAAGTGTTTAATGAGCAAAATATTTGAAGGTTTATCTGTAATAGAAAACAGAGGGAGTTTTAAATAATATGAATAAGCTTTCTCATTATATATGACCTCATTTTGAATTAATTTCATGATTTATTTTCATTTATACAAATTATCCACACATGAAATGTTTGTAGAGTTTAAGAAATATGTTAATAAACTCTGAATAATTTGTTTTGTAAAGCTGCACTTTCAAAGAAAGTACTAATTATTCATTAATGTGGATGTGTTTTGATATAACTTCTTATAAACTTGAAATAAATCCTAAAATAGTCAAATCTATAATTTTTTCTATGTAAAAAAAAAAATCTGAGCATTGCAATGTTAGCAGAGTAGAGTATGGTATCAATGCAAAGGCATGTCCGACAAAGAGTAGGTGCTCTATATACGGTACCTAATTTTAATGCTTCACAATATTTTACAGTACAAGTCATTATAAAGTTATTTTGTGTTTACACTAAATTATTTTTGTTAATTTGTTGAACCTGTATCTATTTTAGAAAAAGACATATTTAATAATATTTTAATTGAAAATAGCAGTTGTCTATTGCAGATAATCTAAATTTAAGGAAAAAAATGAGACTCATCCATTCTCCTGCTACCCCATGATTATTAATTTTAACATGGTGACACATTTGTCTTCTATTACTTTTTATATTTAACATAATTTTTACTTAAACGACTCTCCTTGCATCTTTGTAGTAGATGAACTTTAGAATCAGTGTTTCAATTTCCCACAGAGCTTCTCTTAAGTGTTTATTTTAATTCCAGTTAGTTAACATATAGTATCATATTGGTTTCAGGTATACAAGGTAGTGATTCATCAGTTCCACCCACAGAGATTTAGTCCAGGAAGACATTAATTTAAAATTTAATTTGGGGAGAGAAGATATCTTACACTGTTGGTTCTTCCTTTTATAGGACATAACATATCTTTCCATTTTTACCTCAGATTCTTTTTTAAACCCATATGTTAACAGCAATAAATACATTTTATATGGACCTTCAACACATATTTTTGTAGGTCAAAGCTATACTATAGTTTTATTGCTATTGGGATGTAACAAACCGCAGCACCCACCACACACACATTTCATGAATTAATTCATTGATTTTTTTTTCTATATTTGTTTTAAGTATTTCTATCTATACACCTAGCTCTACTTCCTGATTCGTCTTGCTGTTATTTTTCATTTGATTAACTTCAAAATCATATCACATAAAGACAATAGTTTTTGCAACTCTATTTCTCTTACTTATTAAGTGATGGTGTTAAAAAAACAACATTGAAAAGTAGAATAGCAGACATCTTTGTTTTGTTCCAAACTTCCAAATATTATGCCTGAAACTATTAGAAAACTAGAAACTATTAAAATGTTACAAAATATTTCTAATATTTATTGTAGGTATCTTCATCATATTAAGGAAATTTTCTTTTATATATAGCTTACTATGATAATTTTTTATTAAGAAATGAACCTCTAATAAGTATTTGCAAACTTAACATGTTAGATAACATATATATATGTATATATATATACGTATATATATATACGTATATATATGTACATATATATACGTATATATATATATATACATATACATATATACGTATATATATGTATATGTATATATGTAGCTCATTTAATCTAGAGAATTAGTAAATATTTATAATTTTAAATGATGAAACCTTCTTAATTTCTTGGGTAAATCCATTGGTTACAATGTGCTATTTTTTTAATACACTATTGAATTAGGTCTATAAATTAGTTAAAATAATTTAGGGTGAAAGTATCTACAAATTCTAATTAAAATTGATTCAGACAAAACAGGAAGTGTATTGGCTCACAAAGCAAAAATTCCAAGCAGGACATGTTAATATTTGGGTGAGTTATGAGCTCAATAATATGAAAGACTCAGGTTATTTTCCTCTCCTGGCTGTGCCATCCTGAATGTTGTATATAGCATTTTTGATAGCTAGGTTCTATTCTATTCCATGAATGAACTAGAATTTATTTAATCATTAGCTTTGAAGTCATATATTTGACATTATATATTTAGATTATTCAAATAATTTACACTTATGAATGGCATTGAGAAAAATGTAGACTTGTCTTTCTGCATTGTGTGTGTGTATATATATATATATATATATATATATATATATATATATATATATATATTATTTAAGTTGGACTCAGAGAAGTGTCAGTGCAGGATCAAAAGATACAAGCAATTTAAGGCTCTAATCTAGAAGCAGTCTCACACCTCCAGTAGCTGTGTATGAGAGTGCCTGTCCTACACTGCACTCTCTCCTCCCTGTCATCAGCATTGAGTGTTGTCATTTAAAAGGAAAAAGATGAGGTGCCTGGATGCCTCAGTTGGTTGAGCGGCCAACTCTTGATTTCACCTCAGGTCATGATCCCAGGGTTGTGGGAACGAACCTTGCATCTGGCTTCACCCTGAGTGTGGAACCTGCTTTAGATTCTTCCCCCTTTCCTCTGTCCCTCTCCCACACTCACACATTCTCTCTCTCTAAAATAAAAATAAAAATAAATTAAAGGAAAAAGAGAATAAAACAAAATATGTGGTTATGAGAGTATGTATATGCTAATTAGATAATTTCCACTAATATGACACAATGCCCATTCTGCAAAATTCATACCATAATACTTATAGTGGTTCAGAAATTTCACCTGCTTTCATTATTTAGGGATAAACTGTTTGGTAAATAGGGAGAATTGAACTAATTTTTTGGTGATTCACATTCTTGCAGTTCAATTCCCCTTTAATTATTTTGTTATAAAAACAAAACAAAAAAACTAATGTAAAAGTGTGGGTAGTCCTTCCCATCTTCAAAACAGTGACCAACATTTCTGAATTGAAAGACCAACATTTCTGGACAGTGATAATGGAGTACAGATGGTCCATGATTTACTTAATGATTTTTCAACTTTATGACAGTGCAGAAGTGAATCTACTGAATGATACATACTCAGTAGATATTGTACTTTGAATTTTGAATTGTAGTCTTTTCCTAGGCTAGTGAGATGCAATTCAATATTCTCCCATGATGGTGGGCAATGACAGTGAGCCGCTGCTCCAAGTGAGCCATGAGATCACGAAGGTGAACAAGTGTAAGGAAAGGATTTGATGTATGTTGAAATTATTTTTGAATGCACAGGTTATGTTTCATGGTCCACAGCATCTCTATGAGACTGAACCACATCATTTTTCTAAGCTTCTCATACATATTTTGATTGTGACCAGCATGGCCGTTATTAAATCCAAGATAACAAATCAATTTTAGCTAGCATTTTAAAATTTACTCTTCACTACTCAGTTCTTCCTCAATTCTTATCTATAGCAGGAATGCTTCCTCCAAATTTGCCATCAGGCAGGACAAGGAAACATCTGTTAAGTACCAAACTAGTGTGAGCTCTCATTCTGGTGCTATGATGAGGGAATAATGAGGAATATACTTAAGATCACTCAGCAGAAAGAAGCTCACAATTGTAGAAAGCATTATTTGCCTAGCTTGAATCTATTACTTTCTTCATAACCAAACCTAGATTTGTTCAAATTTTAATAACTAATCAGCCATTTCATTTTGGAGAAGCTGACTCCATCTTCAGTTTTAATGGTGGTTCATGATTTGTTTAAATCAATGACCATAAGCCATTCTCCTGGTTATTGAAATCCTGGCTGTTCAGACTTGGGGAAAGGATCACATTCCTTGGTGAGGGAGAGGCTTCCTTCCACTGGATGTTAGTAAGGAGGCATACTCTCATGTGCTGGTAAGAGCCTTTATATGACCCCAAGGGTAACCAGCCTTAAGATGAAGCCAATACGGTGAAGAATAGGGCAAAGGGAAGGAAAGAACTAAAGTCCCTGATGATATCATTATACTCTTGAATCCATGACAAATGCCTTTTTTTGGATTTCCTGTTACAGAAGCTAATAATTTTTAAAACATTTCTGGCTGGACTTTCTGTTATTTACAGTTAAAGCATCCAGACTGATATAATAATTAATAATTAAATAAGAAAGCTTCGATAACTATGACATATTTTCACCTGGAAGCCTTTATGTATTGCTATGTAGACATGTACTTTATGGTGTGTATTGTTATTTTTAATGCAAAGGAAAGTATCAATTTCTTCCCTAACACATTTGCTTTGTATTAGTAATAGATACTTCTTTTGCAAGTCTACCAATATCTCCCTCTCCCTTTTTCTCACTTAAGTGTTATGGTTTGAAAGTAAAATATAACTTAAATGTTTATGTGAGCAGATTTGAAATACTAATCTCTTCCATCTTAATGAAACTTGGCTATAATATTGACTCAATGAATTGAAATACTCTAAGGGCACCTGGATGTCTCAGTTGGTTGAACATCTGACTCTTGATTTGGACTCAGGTCATGATCTCATTGTTGTAAGATCAAGCCCCATGTGGGTCTCTGAACTAGGCGTGGAGTCTGTTTGAAATTCTCTCCCCCTCTGTCCCTCTCTGCTTGCACTCTCTCTCAAAATAATTAAATTAAATTAAAATTAAAATTAAAATCAAATTAATTAAAATAAATAATATGCAACATATCAATGAATTTTTAATTATCAACTTGGTGGAAAAAATTATTTTAATGTATATGTCACTCATGCCATATTTGAATTTATAAGGGTTAAAGGTTTGAAAGGACATGTTTATATTTTTAATTACTGTTATTAGTATAATAATCCATGATTATTTTTATTGTTTTTTTTTATCATTTCTACTATAAAAAATGAAAAAAGAACTCTGATAAGGTCAACATGATAAGTCACAAATTAGGAAAGACTGAGTAAATGTTTGTATTTGCAAAATAAAATTCAAAATTAGAGAATACCTCGGCCTGAACTTTTTATTTTGAAAAATTTAAAACATTCTTTTTTTAGTTGTTCCTTTTCTGCAGCAGATAAATTGTACAGAGAGCCAAATAAAACCTTCCAAAATGTAAAATTGATATATAGGATGTGTACTTCCCTTTCACATCCTTGTGTTCCCACCCAGAAAACATTCACCTTCATGCTTCTCCAGTAGGAATTTAAATTCAGGAACGAAGGCAAATGCACCAGAGGAAAGGCAGGATTCTATTTTAGAGGACAGGTTCTTCTTAAAGTTACCTGATAGTAAACTTGGAGTTTAGGGGAGCAATCTAAATCTTACTCTTTGCTCCGCTAGAGCGTGGAAGAGACACAAATGGTGAAGAGATTAGTTTTACATACTGAAAATGTCGACTGGAAGGAAAGCAGATGATGATAAAATGCAGATTTATGTTGCAAATAAAAGCTACATTTCTGTATTATAGTACAATGAGTAATCAAACATGAATATAAAATGTCTGACTGATGGGAAAAATCATCAAGCATTATCAGAAGTAAATAAGTAAATAAATAATTTGGAAGGAACATATCATTTGGATTTTTTTCAACATCCTCATGAAAACTGTTATTTCATATATTTGGTACAGTTTTGTGGAAAATAGAGTGGGTGGCTTCAGGTGGAAGAGTCAGTGTCCATGGCTTATCTCTCATTTCTCATATACTATATATACTATGCATATATGTATAGTATATGTATGTATATATTACATATACATGGTAAATATACTACATGTACAATATATAATATATATACAATATATAAATATACATTGTACATATACCACATTTACAATATATAATATACAAAATACAAGTATAAATGTTATATGTGTATATATTATAGTGTATAAATGACATTTACAAGGGCAATCCATTGCTCTGGATGTATGCTTATATTGTCATTAAAAAAATATGTTCAAGAAAGTAAAACACTAATAATTTGTGATCACAGCAATCATTAACAACACACAATCTTGGCAGTGATGAGAGAGTCTTCCAATTATCTGTAAATATCTGTGCTCCTTATAATTCTATTTCAGAAAAATGTATATGATGCTTTATAAAAAGAACTTTAAATTTACTCACTTTTACTTAAAATGATTTGCATACTTGATTAGTAGTAGACATGATTTTCTGCACACCTCAGTCTTGGAATATTGCTGCTGATCTATGCATTTGAATAATATGTGCAGCACTATGGTTCAGTCTTCCTTTCTCAGATGTGAGCTCTACAGTTGAGTCAGTGGGATTTGTGTTTTATTTTAGTGCCTGCCAATGACTTGGTTAAATAGTCTTTACCTCAAGAGGTGATGGTTCTCAAATTATAATCCAAATGTTTTGACCTTACCATCACTGCAAATATGTCTGAAATGTAAGGAAAATTTAGCCCTCAATTTTCTGGTTCATTTACTCATCAACCTATCTTATTAAAGCCACTTCATATTCAAGAAACTTCTTGGCAAATTATTTCCAGCTTATTTCATAGTCCCAGGAAGTTGACACTTACTAACCCAACTAAATCCCTGTAGACTATCTTCAGTGTGTAATTTAGCTCACATAGATTTTATGTTGCTGCAATTAATGGGGAGGTGGGTCTCCAAATCCTCCCCTAAAACATTGATGGTGAGCAATTCAAACCAAATTTCTATCAGTTATTCACTCCTAATCTCCCACCCTCCACGCAATTTTAGAGAATAATTTTCATGCTCTTGCTGTTTCCAGAGTTATTTCCTAGTACCTATCTGAATCTTATTCACCATTCACCTTTTAAAAAAAAAAACAATGTACTCTAAATTTCTTAGTATTCTTTTGTTATTGGTGGTATTTCCTCTTTTTCTTTCAAAACAGTGTAGTTCTCTTTTTATCTATTTTTTTTTGTTAAAAAGAGAATAAGGCCACAATTTGTCTAGTATAAATAAAAATCTCAACAATTCTGGTGATAGCAAGTAGAATGATACTATACACAAAGGAATCTGGTTTAACTAGTGCCAGGGAAAAAAAAAAATAAAGGTCACTTGACAACATGTTAAATCCAAATTGAAAATCATATGATGAAAATAAATGAAAGAAAATGAAAGACATATTCTGGGTCATTGGATTAAGGTGACCTGGAAGGGAGTGGAGGTATACATTTGTGTACAAAGACATGAAAGCATAATTTTATGAAGTGGAAATCTATAGGAGTTTTATGTAAATTCTGTAGGATATATGAGGAGAAGGATGAAATGAGACAACCACAGGCGACTCTCAATTTACCAGGGTATTATGCAGGAGTGAGGTCATGGTTTGCTTCAAATCGATTGTAAACAGACCATATAAACTCTAGGCATACACTGGCTAACCAGTAGTGTTATAAACTGCCAGCAATAAAAATAATAGAATATGTCTTCTTGGAATATTTTGGAGATTTAGCAATTATAAAAGAAAACAAGCAAGTGAAATGTTGAGTAAAGACTGAGAAATTCAGATGTATTTTTGATTGTCATGGTGATTGTGTTTTTGATTATATGCCAGAGAACTTGTTTCAGAGTGTGGAGTGTGGGGAATATCCACAGAGGCACAAAGCCTAAGATTTATTTTGCAGTGAAAGTGGGATGATGGGTACTGTTTCTCTCTGTTCAGCCCTTGCTCCTCCCCTTTTAATTGATGTATAATTATGTATCATAAATTCACAGATCTTAAATATACAGTTATATGAGTTTTGACAAATGTATATTCCCATTTAATCCACACCTTATCAAAATATAGGATATTTCTATAATTCTAGAATGTTCTCTCAAATAAAAAGGTTTATTTATTGAGAGAGACAGAAAGAGAGCACATGGTAGGGGCAGGGAGAGAAAATCCCAAAGCAGGCTTAGCACTGGCAGTGCATAGCCTGATGTGGGGCTCAAAGCCACAAACTGTTAGATCATGACCTGAGCAGAATTTAAGAGTCGGATGCTTAACTGGCTGAGCCACCCAGGCATCCCTATCCATTCTCTTAATGGACATTGCTGTTGTTTCCAGTTTGTTGTCACTGCTATAAACACTTATGTGTATGCCTACTTTGAGAGATCTCACTTTTTAAGATTACAAAATAACAAAACAAAACAAAATAAAGCCCCTTTGAATAATGGCCAGAGATATTAAGTCTTAATCCATGGAACTTGTAAATGTTCTTTGGAAAAGGATCTTTGCAAATGTAATAAAGTAAGGATTTTGAGATGAGGAGATTCCCTTGTGTCGGCTCAGTAGTACCTAAATACAATTACACAGACCTTATAAGAGAAGGCAAGGTGCTTTGAAAGACTCAGGGAAGGAAGGAAGCAAGATAACCAGGGAGGCAGAGATTGGAGTGATGTGGTTTCAGCCCAGGGACTCCTGGAGCCAGCAGCCACTGAGAAGTTGGTTTTCCCCTAGAGCCCTGTGAGGGATCACAGCCCTTTCTAGTCTCTAGAACTGTAGAAAAATAAACTCCTGTCATTTTAAGCCACAGAGTTTGTGATATTTTGTTACAGCAGCCTGGAGAATCTAACACACCCTTTCTGCTTGCTCCTGCCTTTCTGGCTTTGACTTGAAAGTGGGAATAAGATGTGGGGAGCTTGCTTGGGGAAGGAAGCATGATTTTCATCCCCATTCTCAGTCAGCTTTAATTTTTGAATTTCATTCCTGAGTAACCAAAATAAATTATCTTGATACTAAACATAATTAGAAAAGCTTGACTTACCACATTAATTGTTTTTTAAGGAGGGAATAACATCTTGACATAGTATACTTCTTTTTTTTTTCTTAGTACTAGAGGTAAAATTAAATCTTCCCAAGAACTAGAGAAAAAATTCTGGATTAAAAAGAGACCATAAGACAGTGGAGAAAAAGAAATTATTTAGCATTATTATTCAATAACCTGGCATGTATGTTTGTCTATAACCTGCACCATTTTACTTATTTAACCATCACCTTCTGACTTCTCACCAAAACACTTCTGTTAGGTTTACTGAGAGGCTCTGGAGAGTGGCCACAGTTTTTAGTTGGTTGTTAAACTTAATGTAATTCATAATTAAGCGCATAGTTACCAATATATGTGAATCTAAGTAGTATAAAGGAATGGGGTACAGATTAAGAGGATCCAGGGCCTAAATTCAAATTGTTACCACTCACTAGTAAATAGATTTGACCTATATAAGTGTTGCAGCTAGAAATATACATTAACATTTTTACAAATGAAAAAAATCCCAGCATCAAACATTATTAACAATAATAAAGAAATACTTTTAAAAATCCATTATAATATTCTGTTATGATTCACATTCAGGGAAAAAATGTTATATTAGTCTTTTTAGGTTTAGGCTGCTATAACAAAATACCATAGAATAGATGGCTTCAATAAAATGTTACGCTGTGTTTGATTAATTTAATTGTATTATATTAGTATGGGTTGGTATACAAACTCTTGAATCCAACTATGTTCTAAGGGCTTACATATTCCAAACAGAATTAGCTTAGTTTCTTTTGCTTTCTCTTTATATCCCCAAATAATTAAAATAACATATTTTAATTAATAACATAAAAGTCTGTAAGCCAAAGATGAAAGGCATTTTTTTAAATATTCATTCATTCATTCATTCATTCATTCATTCTTACTCAGAGCTCATCATGGTAAGTGTACTCTTAATCCCCTTCACCTAGTTCACTTACCCCTCACCCACACCCTCTCTGGTAATCATGTTTGTTTCTTATTTTTAAGAGGTTTTTTTTTGTCTTTTTCTCCTTTGTTCATTTTGTTTCTTAAATTCCACATATGAATGAAATCATGTGGTATTTGGCTTTGATTGACTTATTTCACTTAGCATTATACCCTCTAGATCCAACCAGGTTGTTGCAAAAGGCAAGATTTCATTCCTTTTTATGGCTGAATAATAACCCATTGATACATATACACCAGATCTTTTTTATCTATGCATCTATCCATGGACACTTGGGTTGCTCTGACAATTTAACTATTGTAAATAATGCTGCTACCCACATAAGGGTGCATATATATTTTTTTGAATTAGTGTTTTGCACTTTTTGGGTAAATACTCAGTTGTGTGATTACTGGATCATAAAGTAGATCTAATTTTAATTTCTCCACATGAACTTACATTCCCACTAACAGTGAAGAGGGTCCCTTTCTCTCCACGTCATTGCCTACACTTGCTGTTTCTTATGTGGTTTTTTTTTTTTTTTTTTTTTTTTTAGCCATTCTGACAATTGTCAGGAATTGTTTTAATTTACATTTACATTTACATTTACAGGTTGTTTTAAATTACATTTCCCTGGTGATTAGTGATGTTGAGCATTTTTTCATGTGTCTGTTGGCCACCTGTATGTCTTCTTTGGAGACCTGTCTGTTCATTTCTTCCGTCCATTTGTAATTGGAAGTTGAATTGTATAAGTTCTTTATATATTTTGGATACTAATCCTATATTGGATATATCATTTGCAAATATCTTCTCACATTCAGTAGATTGTCTTTTAGTTTTGTTGATTTTTTTTCCTTTGTTTCACAAAACCTTTTTTTTTTTTTTTAATGTCATCCCAATAGTTTATTTTTGCTTAGGTTTCCCTTGCCTGAGGGGTCATATCTAGAAAAACATTTCTGCTGTCAGTGTGGGAGAAGTTACTGCCTGTGCTCTCTTCTAGGACTTTTATGGTTTCGGGTCTCACATTTAGGTCTTTAATCCATTTTGAGTTTATTTCTTTATATGGTGTAAGAAAGTAGCCCGGTTTCATTCTTTTGCACGTAGCTGTCCAGTTTTACCAACACCAGTTTTTAAAAAGACTCTTTTACTCATAGTATTTTGCTTCCTTTGTCAAAGATTAATTGGCCACATAAGTGTGAGTTTATTTTGGGGCTCTCTGTTCTATTGATCTATATGTCTATTTTTGTGCCAGAACCATACTGTTTCATTGTAGCTTTGTTGTACGGTTTGAAATCTGGGATGGTGATGCCTTCAGGTTTGTTCTTTATCAAGATGGCTTTAGCTATTAGGGGTCTTTTGTGGTTCCATACCAATTTTAGGATTATTTCTTCTAGTTTTGTGAAAAATACTGTTGGTATTTTGATAGGGTTTTTATTAAGTCTACAGCTGGTTTTGGGTAGGATGGACACTTTAACAATATTCTTCTCATCCATGAGCTTAGAATATCTCTCCATGTTGTTTGTGTTGTCTTCCATTTCTTTCACCAATGTTTTATAGTTTTCAGAATACAGGTCTCTCATCTTCTTGGTTAAGTTTATTCATAGGCATTTTATTATGTTTGGTGCCATTGTAAATGAGATTTTCTTAGTTTCTCTTTCCCCTGCTTCATTATTAGTGTATAGAAATGTAAAAGATTTCTGTATTTTGATTTTGTATACTGTGACCAAACACTTACCAGTTCTAGTAGCTTTTCTGTGGAGTCTTCAGGATCTTCTCTATATAGTACCATGCCATCTGTAAATAATGAAAGTTTTACTTCTTCGAGGGTTTTTATCATGAATGGATATTGTACTGTTTCAAATCTTTTTCTGTAGCTATTGAAATTATGGTACTGTTTTTATCCTTTCTCTTGTTAATGTCAGGTATCAGGTTGATTGATTTGTGAATATTGAACCACTCTTGCATCCCAGGGGTAAATACCACTGGATCATAGTGAATGATTTTTTGTAACGTATTGTTAGACTTGGTTTGCTAATATTTTGTTAAGGATTTTTGCATCTGTGCTCATCAGAGGTATTGGCTTGTAGTTCTCTTTTTTTGTATGTCTTTTTTAGTTTTGGTATCAGAGTAATGCCACATAGAGTGAATTTGAAAGCTTTCCTTGCTCTTCTATTTTTTGAAAGAGCTTGAGAAGAATAGGTATTAACTCTCCTTTAAATGTCTGGTAGAGGGGCGCCTGGGTGGCGCAGTCGGTTAAGCATCCGACTTCAGCCAGGTCACGATCTCGCGGTCCGTGAGTTCGAGCCCCGCGTCAGGCTCTGGGCTGATGGCTCGGAGCCTGGAGCCTGTTTCCGATTCTGTGTCTCCCTCTCTCTCTGCCCCTCCCCCGTTCATGCTCTGTCTCTCTCTGTCCCAAAAATAAATAAAAAATGTTGAAAAAAAAAAAAATTTTAAATGTCTGGTAGAACTTACCTGTGAAGCCATCTGGTCCTGGACTTTTGTTTGTAAGGAATTTTTTGATTATTAATTCAGCTTTATTGCTGGTAATCAGTCCATTCAAATTTTCTGTTTTTTCTTGATTCAATTTTCAGAGGTTACATGTTTCTAGGAATTTATACATTTTTTTCCAGGTTGTCCAATTCATTGGCATATAGTTTTTCATAATCTCTTACCCATTGTAATTCTGGGCATCAGTTGTTATTTTCTCTTCTTTCATTTTCAGTTTGTTTATTTGAGTCCACTCGCTTTCTTTCTTTTTCTTTTTGATGAATCTGGCTAAAGTTTTAAAAATTTTTTGATCTTTTCAAAGAACCAGATCCTGGTTTCATTAAACTGTTCTATTTTTCTTTTTCCACTTCTATTTCATTTATTTCTGCTCTAGTATTTATTATTTGCTTTCTTCTACTGGCTTTAGGATTTGTTTGTCCTCTTTTTCTTGTTCCTTTAGGTATAAGTTTAGGTTGCTTATTCGAGATTTTTCTTGCAACTTGAGGTAGGCCTGTATTGCTATAAAATTTCCTCTTAGAACAGTTTTTGCCACATCCCAAAGATTTTGGACCATGTGTTTTCATTTGTCTCCATGTATGTTTTTATTTTCTTTTTGATTTCTTGGCTGACCCATTCATTTTTTAGTAGCTTGTTATGTAACTACCATGTATTTGTGTTCTTTCTAGATTTTTTTTCTTCTGTTTGATTTCTAGTTTCATAGCTTTGTGGTTAGAAACAATACATGGCATGACTTCAGTCTTTTTGAATTTGTTGAGACTTGTTTTGTAGCTTAAAATGTCATCTGTTCTGGAGAATGATTCATGTGTACTTGAAAAGAATGTATATTCTGCTATTTTAGAATGAAATGTTGTGAATATATCTTTTAGATCCATCTGGTCCAATGTTATATTCAAAGCTACTGCTTCCTTGTTGATTTTCTTTTTAAGTGATCTTTCTATTGATGTAAGTGGGGTGTTAAAATCTCCTACTATTATTGTAGAACTATTGATTACTTCCTTTATGTTTGTTAACAGCTACATTATGTATTTTGGTGATCCATGTTGGGTGCATAAATATTTATAATTATTATATATTCTACTGGATTGTTCCCTTTATGGTTATAAGCTGTTCTTTTTTGTCTCTTGTTAGTCTTTGTTTTAAGGTCTATTTTGTTTGATGTAAGTATTGCTACCCCAGCTTTATTTTCACTTCAATTTGCATGATAAATGCTTTTCCATCCCTTCACTTTTCAATCTGCATGTGTCTTTAGGTATAAAATGAGCCTATTATAGGCAGCATATAGATGTGTCTTGCTTTTTATCCATTTTATCACCCCATGCCTTTTATTTAAACAGTTTATTTACATTTAATTATTGATAGGTATGTACTTGCTATTTTGTTACCTGTTTTATGGTTTTTTTGTACTCCTCTGTTATTTTCTTGTTCTCTTCTTTCATGGTTTGCTAATTTTCTTTAGTAATATACATGAATTCCTTTCTCTTTATTTTTTGCATATCTATTATTGGTTTTTGATTTGTGGTTTTCAGTAGGTTTATATATAACATCCTAGATATGTAGCAGTCTATTTTAATTTGAGAATCACATAAGTTTGAACCCATTTCAAAAGCACTAAATTTAGGACCCTGCCACTTTATTTTCCTCCCTAATGCCAGATACATGATCAGAATTTGAGAAGCTATTGTATCCCTCCGTTTCTGGAAGAAAGCACATGTAATACAGAGTACCAAATTCCCTATATTTCAGGTTCTCTGACATAGTCTGGATTAAATGCTTGGCAAATTTTGTTTAAAGATTGCAAAATATATTAATTATTTAAGAGGTAAACTAAGTATATACATGTATGTGTACAGTTTAACAATCAATAATTAAATAATTCTCAAATTCTTATCAATTATATTAAGAAAGAGGACAGTGTCAGTATATTAAACTGCCACTATGTGTTCTTCCATCATGGCGTCCTCCTTTACTATCTTCCAGACTATTGTGTAGAAATTGGGTTAATGAATCATTTGTTTTCCAACATACTCCAGTTGGATTTTCTCCTAAGGAAAAGAAAGACATGAGAGCCAAGAATTAGATGGGCCAACCCAAAACATTAATGAAGGGAGTTCCCAGGAAATTAGAGAAAGGAAATACCACTAACACATTCATGCAACATGCCAGGAAGCCAATTCAAATTGCAGAAAATAAAGGATTTAAGGAATACTAGCTCAACGGGGAAGTAAATGTGGAGGGGAATTAGAGGAGTTTAAACTTCTGCTAAAGATTTTGAGGATGAATAAGAGGATAAACTAAATGAAAACATAAATGGAGTTTTCAACTCCAATAGCAAAATATTATAAATAAACTCCAACTACAAAATTATTAAATAAAGGAAATATTATGTTACACTATACAGGTTACCTGAAAATAACCTTTACAAAAATTAAATAATATCATTCTCAATTATTCAAAAAAATGATGGAATACATTTGGTACAATATAGACTTGGGAGGATTTAAAGCTCTTATGTTTGTTTGCATATTTGTGCATGTCTTTGCATAAAACGTGGACCACAAATGAGAGCTAAATACTGTCTCATCATCTGTATTAAGAAGTCAATAGATTGGGGTTAAAAAATTAGAAAAATAAAAAACCTTTTAGTTATTAGTATCTATATAAATATTAGTAGAAACAGTTAAACTGTGAAAAATATTTGTCTCTATAAGAGTCATGAGGGATAACTTACATTTAAAAGTATGTCTAAGTGGGGCACCTGGGTGGCTCAGTCAGTTAAGCATCTGACCTCGGCTCAGGTCATGATCTCATGGTTTGTGAGGGTGAGCCCCGCATCGGGCTCTGAGCTGACAACCCAGAGCCTGGAGCCTGCTTAGGATTCTGTGTCTCCATCTCTCTCTCTGCAACCCCCCAGCTCATGCTCTGTCTCTCTCTTTCTCTTAAAAATAAATAAACATTAAAAGTATGTCTAGTGATTCTATAAAAATATAGTCGATTTTTGAAATAATTTAAGATAAATATATTTATGTATATTCTATTATTTTTATTGAGATTGTTACTGATGGGTAGATGTAAAATATTAGCAACCATGAGTGGGAAGTGATTTGTTTCCCTAGACCAGTTTTTTATTTTTTATTGGCATAATTATTAATTTGGGGATTTTAGCTTGGTGATTCATTATTTTTTTAACATGAAATGTTCAGTAAGGACAATTATATTATCTACAGATATTTTATTTTATGAAAATATATGCATTTATGGTAATGTTACTGACACTATACTATAAATATAGAAATGTTTGCAATGATATTTCGTATCCATTTTTATCCTTCTCCTTATATTCCAAGAATGAAGTATTTGCTGTCAGTTGTCCAAGGGTAGGAATAGATGTAGACCTCCAATTCTAATTTCTTTTAATCCTAAATTATAATCTACTGCCATCCTGTACAACTTGGGGATTCATAAAAAGAGATTAAAATTACATCATTTTTTGAGTAATACTTATAGCTTATTTAATTTTTCCCAAATTTTACCACTTCCGGGCAACTCACTATAGTTTTATATCCAGTCTCTTTGTTCCCTCTAGTATTAAATTGGTTTACTCTTTAGACAAAAGTTGTAGTTTATAGCAGCAATTCAAAACGATTTTTCTGAGATTCTTAAATATTTCTAAGTCAGTGTTTCTGTAGTTATTAGAGTCATATTTTTTAGTGTCTACACAGCCCAAGGTGCAACAAAGATAACGGTGGTTTTCCACTAACATACTCTTGATTATTTTCATAAATATGATGGCATAATAATTAAAATGCAAACAGTAAATATAATTATCCTAACTTTTCTCTTTCTTATGGAATATGTGAAGTTTTAAAGAGTATTTGAAGTCCCAGAATTTATTATAATTTTGAATTCACAAATATCCCATTAATTAGATGAATAGCTCTGTTTTCCCTATTGATCTCCATAGTTTTGAATAAATAAAAAGCAAAGGCATCTGTTTATATGTGTCCAAAAATTTGTGTGACTTCCAAGTACTGAATTATGCATTCTATATAAATAGATTTTTCCTTTTATGCATTATTTTTTTCAATATAATTCTGAACTGAATTCATTTTCTTGTGAGGAAATAGCTACCCTAGCTTAAGAAGGACAGCTACATAGGATATAAAGGAAAATTAATTCATATTATACTATAGATGACCAAGAATCTCATCTGTATTTGGAATAATATACTAGGAAAAGTGCTCAGTCATGTAGTTTATGAAAGTGGTGATCAAATGTGACCAAAATACAATGTGGTTTAACAGGAATTCTTTCAAATAAAAACATGTTCAGACATAGTTTGAGTACACTCATGAATATATAAAAGATTAAAAAAAGGAAATACAAGATTTTAATAGAATATTCTTATTTTCTGAGAGAAAAATTATTAAGACAAATCAATTACAATTATTCTATGAAATATCTTTTTGTTGTAAAATAAAATTATGGTGTAAGTAAAGTACAGGTCTTACAAAGTATGACATTTTATTATTTTTTTTATTATTTATTTATTTTTATTGTCAAGTTAGCTAACATATAGTGTAGTCTTGGCTTCAGGAATAGATACCCATGATTCATCACTTATATACAACACCCAGTGCTCATCCCAAACAAGTGCCCTTCTCATTGCCCATCACCCATTTTCTCCACCTCCCCAAACCCCCACCCCTATCAATCCTCTCTTCTCTGTATTTATGAGTCTTTTATGATTTGTGTCCCTCTCTGTTTTGTATCTTATTTTTCCTTCCATTCCCCTGTGGTCATCTGGTAAGTTTCTCAAATTCCACATATGAGTGAAATCATATGATATCTGTCTTTCTCTGAATGACTTATTTCACTTAGCATAATATCTTCTAGTTCCATTCACGTCATTGCAAGTGGCAAGATTTCATTATTTTTTGTTGCTGAGTAGTATTCCATTATGTATATCAAAGTATGACATTCTAAAATAGTATATATTTGAAACTTAATATGTCTTTCCAACTGCAGAGTAAACCAGTGAATATAATTTATAAAAATTATTTTCATCTTTGATATAACTTATACACCTTTCTTTTAGCTGTCACATGTAATGTTTTCATTTTTTATAGGACAGTATTCAACACCCACTTATGTTTTCACTATCATGATATCTAATATAAATTGTTATTGGTGCTATCTCACTGATATTTTCACTATCATGTTTTCACTATCATGATATCTTATGTTTTCACTATCATGATATCTAATATAAATTGTTATTGGTGCTATCTCACTGAATTCCCTCTCCTTTAATTATTCAAATGTATATAACTATCCCATTACATATAGATTTGGTCAATGTTTAAGATCATTGGCAAAATTAATATGACTTCTTTTTTTTAAATTGCTTTCTAATCTTTATTTTTGAGAGAGAGAGAGAGTGTGTCAAAGTGCAAACATGGGAGGAACAGAGAGAGAAGGAGACACAGAATCTGAAGCAGGCTCCAGCTCTGACCTGTCAGCACAGAGCCTGATGTGGGGCTTAAACTCACAAACTACAAGTTCATGGCCTGAGCTGAAGTCGGACACTTAACCGACTGAGCCACCCTGGCTCCCCATGACTTCAATTTTTAATATGTAAATATCCCTCTCATCATTCTTTATATTTGAAAATGAGGAAATATGCAAATGAGAGAAATTATTTTCAATAAAATTTTACACATTAACTCTAGTATTTAAAGCGTATCAATCAGATGATGCCCAGAGATGTGTGTCAAGTATCATTGATATTAAGTAAATTTCATGATATCACTACCATTTTGTGCACAAAGCTTCTAGGTAAGTGGATGCTTTGTTATGCTTACAGAGAACATAAATTTGTTTAATCATTAAAGTGAATATTTAAGCTTGGATGTTAGAATGACAATTTTGCAAAGCTAAAGAGACAATGTAATGGGTAAAATAAGGCAAAATGCTTAGAAGAAACTCTTCTTTTGAAAGTGGAAAATGAATTATATAAAAGTTGAAGCATTATTTGAAATATATCTCCTATATTTTATATGGAATGAGTTGTCCTGGTACAATGCTGAGAAGGTTTATGATAACTCTATGAAGGTGCTATATGAAAGTTAAGCTACAGTTCATATATAAAATTTTTATAATGAAGAGAAATTCTTGTTATTGTTGGTAAGGGTTTTATATTTTTAATCATTTCAAAGGAAGCCTAAATACAAACTAATTAATAATAGTAAAATTAATAATTGAAATTGGTAGACACTATGTGCAAAGTACCAATAAACACATTGTATGAACTATTCAGTTTAATTTGATTGATTATGGCTGTATCTACCTAACAACAATGATTAAAAAATCCTAATGCATGTAAAGGTCATTCACATATAGTTTTAAATACTTGAAACATTTATGTAACTGCAATATATGGTCTATTTCATTGATTGTGCATATATAGACGGTAAAGTCCTTGTGTTGGAGCTCTTAACACTATTTGATTACAAACCAAAATTTAAGCACCCAGTTAATTGCAAAATCATTGAGAAATTCTTTTTTGTTATGATTGGAAGGTAAGTTCAAGCTATGATGGAGTTCTGTCCTATTATGATAGAAAAATATAGAGAGAGTGAAAATTAAAATCAAAGAGCTACTAACTTAATATATTAATATTGGCCCGGTTAGAGAACAGAAAATTGGCATGAGTGCCTTCAAGATTAGAGATAAATTCTATTTTTTATGACCATGGCATAAACTGAAAATATAAGATTCAGTCACGCCAACTCAATACAGTCATCTTTGTTTCATTTATGGTCACTGGGTATTGTAGGAGAGGAAAAAAGAGTTAAGGCATGGGCATCCAGGTTGGAAGATATAGTACAGGATTGCATCTTTCAAATCTTTGATTCTGCCACAGTTGTGTGGATGCAAACAGATTCATAATTTCATATGTAAATATTTGTTAAGTTAAAGATTTTTCAAAAAATAAATTGCAGAAGCAACATTTAGCATACACTCAAAGAGAAAAAGCATCTGAGAGTTCCAATATGTGTATGCTGGGGGAAGGGGGACTGGAAAATTCATTGAAAAACAGAGATCTGATCCTCACATTTCTAACCCAAGATTGAGAAATGCGTCATCACTTCTGCCAATTGGACTGCAAGCTTTGTGTAAATAGGCTTGGTAACAATCGTGACAGAACTGAATTGGACTGGGCTTTTGGATACCATGTGTCACACAAAGAGTGCGAGCTGCTGGAACCGCTTCTGGCTTTTCAGTTGAAGATCTCTGAGGGGCAGCTGTCAGATGCAGTCAGATTCTGCTAGAGCGAGATGAAAACTCACTTGGCAGATAGATGCTCTGTTTCCAGTGGTGAAAAGAGCAGGCAGAACTGATGTCTAACTTCTCAGGGTCTTTCCCTTTGAAATGATGTGGAAATCTGTTAGGATGCATACCCTGAAGAACCCCCTCTTATGGCTGGAGCAGTTTCCATTCTGAAACCAGGAAAAGAAATCTCCATCCCAGGAGAGAAATCCCATGTCACCCTGAGTTGCTCTCGGTCTCTCTGGTGTTCTCCATCAAACAAAAGGAAGAAGATCGTCAGCTTTTAGGAGGAGTGGTGGATAATAAATACCTATATACAAGTGTGTGGAGTGAAAATTCAAATATTGGGGAGACTTCTAAAGCTTGGTGCTTTAAAAATTTGATTTAGCTGTTCTAATTCGTTTATTATCATGAATAACACTGCCACATGAAAAGATGTGATTCTTTAATGGTTTGCAATGGGTCATTTGAGACATGTAAAACCCAGAATTTGTTACTCTTAGATACCAAGGATTTTTACTCTTAGATGTGTCCTTAAGCAAGGTTGAATTTTGACTTACAATTACTTTTGTGTATACAGACATACTTTGAAGATATTGCTGGTGTTCAGTTCTAGACCACCACAATGAAGCAAATATCACAATAAATAAGTCAAATGAATGTTTTGGTTCCCCAGTGTATATAAAATTTATGTGGTACTGTACTTAGTCTATTAAATGTGCAATAGCATTATGTCTAAAAACCAATGTATGTACCTTAAATAAAAAATACTTTATTGCTAAAAAATGCTAACCATCATCTGAGCTTTTAGCAAGTCATAATCACTGATGACAGATCACCATAACAAGTAGAATAATAATGAAAAAGTTTGAAATATTGTGAGAATTGAAGCATCTAGTTGGCTCGGTTGGTTGAGCCTCCAACTTCGGCTCAGGTCATGATCTCACGAATCATGAGTTTGAGCCCCGCATCGGGCTCTGTGCTGACAGCTCAGAGCCTGGAGCCTGCTTCGGATTCTGTGTCTCCCTCTCTCTGCCTCTTCCCCACTCATGCTCTGTATCTCTCTGTCTCTCAAAGATGAATAAACATTAAAATTTTTTTTTAATAAGAAAAGAAATATTGTGAGAATTAACAAAACGTGACATAGAGACAAGAAGTGAGCAAATGCTGTTGGAAAAATGGTGCCGATAAATTTGCTCAATGTAGGATTGCTACAAACATTCAATTTATAAACTCAGTATCTGAGAGGCACAATAAACAAGCTATGCCTGTGTGTAGAGGTGCCTGGGTGGCTCAGTCGGTTAAGCAACCAGCTCTTGATTTCAGCTCAGGTCATGATATCTCAGTTCATGGGATCAAGCCCTGAATTTGGCTCTGTGCTGACAGCCTGCTAGGGATTCTCTCTCTCTCTCTCTCTCTCTCTCTCTCTCTCTCTCTCTCTCTCTCTCTCTCCTCCCCTGCTTGTGCTCTCTCTCTCAAAATAAAAAAATATATATATAAACATTAAAAAAAATTAATACACCTATAAAACATGTAAAATAACCAACATAGTATTTTCTGTTGATGTCAGTTTTGAGCAAAAAGACTACACCAGTTTCCCAAATATTGGTAATACATTTTGCATGCCTTTTAAGTAATAGAAATGAAATAAAACTCTGTAAATCAAACCTGAATTGTATATTTTCTGTCATTACAGCAAAAACATGTTTCTTGGTCATCACTATCACTTTAGTTAGACAACTTTTGGTTTCAAGTTACACAAATGCCTGAGTAGGCCCCAGTGGTCTAATCACTAGATCTAAGTGTTCAGAGAAAGTTTGTTTTTTGTCTCTGTCTTTGTCTTTTTTACTTCTCTCATTTCCTTCTACTGTAGATGAAAATTCCATGTGAGAGGGTAAGTGTAAAGCTAGTTTCTACAACTTTTGTCTCTCACATGACTATAACATCCCCATTTCTAATAACAAAGTCCCGAAGAAGACTATGACTAGCCTAGCTGCGTCTCATGCACAACCCTAAACCGATCTCTGTAGCAGGAGATTGGGGAGATCTGATTGTTTAACTCAGGGCCTAGTCCACTCCTGTCAAAAGAATCTGATACCATCTTTGACAGCAGCACCTCATTCCTCACAAGATTCAAAGGATGAGATGGTTGACAAAGGAAAGGATACTGGATCAGGAGTTTATGTCCACCATGATGGACACCAAGCCAGAACCTCAAATTGCAGAGCAAAGATGCACACATCAGTATTAAAATAGTTTTTATTTTCCATATTGGGGGACCAGTCAGAAAATGACATTAGTTCTTTTAACAGGATTAGCTCATTGGGCACTGAAGGATGGCAACACTGAGGTATCTCAGAAATGGTAACTACAAGAGACAGCTAGCTCCTGTATGTCTGGGAGAACCCTTCACTCCCATCAAAAGTTTGGGATTGTCCGAACCTGAAAGACAGGAGGAGGCTCTGAAGTGCTGGGGCCCTCGATCTCTGAAAGAGTATTGTCTCGGTGCTGGTTTCTATGGGGGGTCATGATGAGGCTCCTTCTTGGGATGTGGAAATACAAACTAGAAACAGGTGCTGGAAGCCACTTGAAGGTGAAGAACATCTGCTGAAGTAACAACGAAAGGAAAAGAATGCTGAAACAAAGAGGAGCAAGGCCTTTCTTCCCCCGCTAGCCATCCGGTCTCCTTTCAGAGGTCCCTGCTGGCAGAACCTAACAAGTCTCCAGCTAGCAAAGCAGAAAGTTTATAGAGTCCCAATTTCAGCATCGCAAAAAAGAGACTAGAAGTGTGGATCTGAAGCTGAGAGACCACAGCTTAATTAATGATGGCAGCATCAATCCTGCATTAGCTGAACATTTTATGCATTAGCCATGGGTTTTTATCTGTATCTATAGATACAATAATAGAAGCAAACCCATCTACATGCCAATTACCATCAGACACTTCTTCCACTCAATGCTATCTCACTACCCACTCATTTCTTCAAACATGGTAGTCTTATGTCAAGTTCTTTCTACTCAAGTTGGATATTTCTGGAGTCATGTTCTAATTAGAACTGGGAGCATGTTTGTCACCTTTCAGGGAAGGAGATATCTGAAACTCTTCTTTGGAGTGTGAATTCACAACCATCAGCAGTTTCTTCTGAGAGAACAGGTCTGTGTTCATCATTTTCCTTCATATTAATTATCCCCTCTGCCTCAGTAGCTCTAGCTTAAAAAGGAGCTGCACAAGCATGGGCCGCCTGTACCCTGGTTTAACAGAGACAATTGAACATGTAGACTCTATTGGCAATTGGAAAGAAGACCTATATAGTTATTTGGAATTCTTCACCAAAATCTCTCTCATATATGAAGAATTTACTATGAGAACTGGACAGTTGAAGTTCTCTGAGAATATTCCTTAATTCTAGCCTATTTGATAGAAACAAGTCTTATAGTTTTTTTCCTTTAAATTCTAAACTTTTCGTTAAAAAACTATCTGAATTTTCAAATAAAAATTTCATAGTTTCAACTTAGTTCTACTTGTTTTTCTTTTTTTTTTTAAATATACTTCTTCATTCCTCAGAGAATAACCTCTTTTTTTTTTCATACATACTGAATTGAAGTATTTGGCTGAATTTTTTGTATTTTATTCAACCTTAAAATTAATGATGGATATAAGCAAAAATAGAAATTAGAGATTTATTATGAAGAAAATATTTTGAATCCCATTAGGAGCACTGTAGTATTCTTGATAAGCCTGCATAAATGATTTGTTTTTGGAAATGCTCAGTATAGCAGTGGAAAAGTTTAATGTGGAATCTAGCCACAGCTAATTATATGCATTAGCTATGTTGAGTAGTTTGCTAGCCCAGATAACCTTTAAACTTTGGCTGTAATGGTAATTTACTTAATGGAGGGGCTTAATAGAAATATTGAAACAAATGTACCTCCTTAGATTTACTGAGATTGAATTGGGAAGTTAGAAGACATGAATGTACTGTGCACACATACTGACAGAAAACCATGTCATTTTAATGATTCATAATTTCTAATTAGCCATGATTATTCTGAGTGGTTGTGGATATACATTTTAATTGTATCACATACTGTAATTTCCAATTTCTGCAGAGACACTGATGAAGTGAAAGTCGTATTGCAAAGTCATCATTTAAATATTTGAGAAATGGAAGGCTTTAGGAGGGATAAATATCCACAGCTCAATTATAACTTCCATTGATTGCAGAAGTCAATTTTGTCCCTGTTATATGGATGGCTTTTCCAGTTCTCTTCCATAGCTCAAAATCATGGTGAGGTTTCGGAATAACGTTGCCTTGTTCTTAGTGGATGAAGAGGATGCTGTACTTCAATTACATTTTTAGCCTTCTAGAAGATGAAAGTAATCAGAGAGGCTGAGGTGCTGGGCAGGTGGAGCAATTATAACAGGAGAGTTTACTTTGGGTTAGAACTGGGTGCAGAAAGCAGGAAGTCCTCACCTTGAGACTCATGTCCACGTGATTATTTAACAGAGCTACCTGAAGGATACTTAACAGATTTATTTTGTATTTAGATTTTAAATTCCAAAGCAAGGAGGTGGTAGGTCTTCAAGGAAAAGGCATGAGCCTTTCATAGACTTTGACCGGGGTGCTCGGTCAGTTAAGCATTTGACTCGTGATTTTGGCTCAGGTCATGATCTCATAGTTCATGACAGTGAACTGACAGTGTGGGTTCTGCTTGGGATTCCCCCTCTCCCTCTCTCTCTTTGCCACATCCCCCCACTCCTTCCACCTCAAAATAAATAAATAAACTTAAAAAAAAAAAAGTAAATGGCATTAACCTGAGCAAGATAGGCCTCCTAATAGCTTCTGATATGAGAAGAGGAAATAAAGCAGGTTAGCACATATGTATCTTCATGATCATTAGAACATCAAGAAGCTATTTGGTGGTCTTCTCTAGATGTAAGGACATTCTGTGTATCTTTTGGGTTTTGTAGTATAAGCAGAAATAAGCATACCTAACATAGTGGAAAGGGTACTCACCTCTATTCATTTGAGGCCCCAAAATTCAAAGTAATAATTAAGGAGTCCATTCTATTCCAATATCCACTTATCATGACCCAAGGTACAGTTTCTTGAGATTTCATGAATACAGTCAGGGGATTGATTATAGATACACCTGCATTTAGATTAAGAAATGCATATAATTTATGGTAGTTAACCAAAGCAAATATTATTTATTTAAACTGTAAATGATATAAACCATAAATCTGGAGATTTGGTGTAATATTTCAATTTCTCCTCACCAAGAAAATGGTGATAATACTTAGCAACATATGACCAAGGAAATAATCTCTGCCTTAGATTAATCACATCTGAATTTATTTTCTTGCATTCTATTTGACTCAGTGTATCCTTCATGTTTATCTTCTGCAACAGCAATAAATTATGTGGTGTCCATATATGGATACCCATTAATAATTGCAAAAAAAATCACTTAAAATTCATTTAAATTACTATAACTTCACTAAGTAAAATTGTTGCAAATTCTGAAAAAATGCATTAATATATTCAGTCAAAAAATAGGTATTAATGCATAGATCCTCTATATACTACTATATTCAAAACATGCTAAGACATTCTCATGGCAATTGCGGTTAAAGGAAACATGAGTGAGAATGTACTCAGTACAGAACCTGGAACATACTTAGAACTCTGCTACTTTTGTTATTACATATCAAAGTATATTTTTCCTAATAAGAACTACAAACAGGATAAGACAGATACTACAATGATGTATGTGATCCTCACCTCCATGAAGCTGGTTTAGGAAGCAGGTCAGACAATTAAACAACAAAACCAATAAAAGTTAATAAATGTTAGAGACCAAGTATAGGTTTCTTTGAAAATACATAACAGGAGCAAATTTTCCAATCTAGTGGCTACTTTCTTTCTGTACAGTACTGAGGCTCTCATATGAACATAGTATAATTGCTCAGTATTTTTCTCATTTATGGAATGGTATATAATCTGAGCTTTCTCTATCATATTTCCAATTTGTTTTCAGTGTTCTCCACACTCAGTAATTGAACATGGCTTTTACTGCTGATTCTTTTGGAGAAAAAAAAAGGGGTCTTTCATTTTGAGTTGCAGTTTAAAATTAATATCCAGGTGGACAAACCCATATGTTCCTTGACAACTATTTTTAAAGCATTATAATTATCATCTCTAGGTACACAACTTAGAGGTGTCATTGTTTTGCCACTTCACACCCAATGCTAAATAAGTATTTTTATTTTTATATATAGTGTTCTATCACTTCATATAGATCATAAACATATATAACATATGTTATATATGTGTGTATATATATACTTCATATAGATCATAAACATATATAACATATATATATATATATATATAGAGAGAGAGAGAGAGAGAGAGAGAGAGAGAGAAAACACAATTATTTTGAGGTTAATTTTCCTGTGAAAGTGCAGAAACAACTATATTGAGAGGTTTCCATGAGAGTCACCAGTGATCAGTGACCACATTGCAAAAGAAGTCAGGATTATCGGAAAGGAATGAATTTCACATTGCAATCACAACTTAAAGGGACATTCCCCAGTTTCTCTAGAGTGAAGATGTTTTATTACGAGATCATGGCCCTCAAGGGTTCCATTTCTGGTTGTGGCAAAGGGTGGGGAGGGTGTAGAGCCTATAAATGTTACAGGCAACTTTTGTTCTCTATGTCCATCTATGCATCTTTCTGGAGAGAGGGTCTATACTTATTAGCTGTTTCTCAAATGGGATTATGATAGTAAAATGATAAGCTCTATTCTCAAGTGTGTGTCAAGTCAATTCAAATCTATAAGCAGGACCCAGATGACAGCAGAGGTAGCAGCAAGTAGTCTCTTCCAGTCGAAAACAGGTTAACTATTGGTTTTCATTCAAAATCCTACAAGATTGATCGCAATGAGTCATCTTTAGGTGTGCTCCAAGCGGCCATAAAGTCTCTCTTATGATAGGTTCCTTAAAGGTTAGCTGGTTGATTTGTGACTTAAAGTATTTTCTTTCAGCATGTGATTTTTTCAAAAGAAACTTGTGGAGAAAGATCATGAGGAGAAAGGGGAATCTTTCAGACATTACAAGCAGTCTGTGTGGCTTCCACTTTGTATAGAGGGGATGGATGGATTGTGCGTCATGTTATATCCAATGACCTGATATTCTCAGGATGGCTTCGGCTTAGAGAAAGACACTAGGCCCTAGTGGAGTGTCACTTTATATATAGGTGGCAGAGCTGTGCCATTAACTTGGTGTGGTACTGAATAATCTCATGAGAGGCAGCATTTAGTAGCCCACAAAACTCAAGACTCGGAGCCGTTTTTCCTAGGTTCAAATCCTGGCCCTGTCACCTCATTGCTCTGTTATTCTGGGCAACTTAATCTTAATTCTTTCCGCCTCATTTATAAATTAGGGATGGTAGTAATGTTACTTACTATACCAGATTGTCCTTAAAATTCATTGTTTTTATTTGGTAAGTACCTAAAACAGTGGCACATAGTAAACAGTATTTTTTTAATCAAATCAAATTCTAAAAGTCCATGTTGATAGATAGGTATTACCTAAATTGTTGGGAGTTTTATTTTCTATTGATTTGATTGCATGATACCACTGTCCCTCATTAAGCCTTTTAACCTCTCTAATGTGTGCCACAGTAAAATTTTGCTTTAGATGAGAAGGAAAGATGGCCCCAGTTGATAAGCTAGTTGTGGTCCTGGATGCTAAAGCAACTGTTACAGAGACATGTTTGAAACACCCCACTGCTTGTTTGTGCATTTGTAAATATGGTAGTTCAGGCTGTTATGGTTAGAGGAGTGTTTTCAAAAACAGTAGGCAAGTGCTAGAGGAAGAAAAGAAGCTAATAATAGGACTATGGGTTTTGGGGAGTTTACTTGTGTCCACAATTTGCCAAATTCTGATCCAGCTCAAAAAATCTTGGAGATTTCAAACATGTATTGTCCTAAGATTATTTTACAGGTGTGAGCAGGCAAGAAGAGTGATAGAATGTGAATGCAGTTCAAGCAGCGATCTGTAATACAACGTTAGCTTCAGAAGAAACATTTTTTTCTCCTCAACCTTGAGATATACGAATAAATTGGGTTACTAGGTCTTATTCTTTCACCTTAAACCTGTTGAGTTAAAAAATGCATCCGTCATTTCTAAATCTCTTAATCTGACTTAAGCCAAAAGACACCAGAGCAGTTTTTAGCAATACTTTCCAATTAATCTTTTAAAATGAAAGTTAACAAGTTTTTCTGCATATTGTCATGCAGTGCTTGTCTCAGTCCTGAGCTATTGCAACTATAATTCACAGCTGTAATCACTTACCATACTGGAGACTTCTAGTTACTAAAGATTTTAAATTAAAGTGTTCCCAGTGGATAGTAGAGTAATATCATAGATTCTATTGAAACTAATTCTCAATAAGGTCTATCACTGAAGTAAATTTTCTAGATAAATCAAGTCTCCAATTGCCATTATTGGTAAAATAGACTCTGCAGTGCCTCTCTGCATATGTAAAAGGTATCCTCCTAATTTATTTTGTTTCTGTGCACAGAGTAAGACAATGATGTATGAAATAACATATCCCAAATTTAGCTCATCCTGAAAATTACATGGGGAACTGATCTATGCTAGGCTTTGATAGCTTTATTTTAAACAAATGTCTCTAGTGATTTTAGAATCAGTGAAACCTATCAATGTAATGTGAAATGCAAAATGGTTCATATTTACCAGGATGTTTGTGAGACAGTGGACAGCTTTTTTGAGACTTAACAGAATTATTCTTTTCTGGATTTTATAATCATTGCTTTTATAAATCAAAGAAATTAGAGGCAGGAAGCATGAATAAAAATAGAAGACTAGAGAATGCAAGCTTTACAAACTACTTCTATTCAACAGAGCTGACACATTTTTATAAAATGCAAACAAAAAACATAATTGCTAAAAAATTATAGCTCTAATTCAAATCTCAAAACAATAATCATGCAGATTTACTTAAAATCTTAAAATTTTAAGAGAATTGCATGGACTGATAACATGAGAGATTATGTATTTGTTCAAATACTGGAAAGCCACAGGAAGCGTGGAGAATAAAATAGTTGTAAATACTAGCTAGGATTCCTCCATGAGAGTCAGATAGTCATAATGTGTGGGGATTAGAAATGAGCAAGAGATGAGACAAAGAAAATTATTTTTAAATTTAGGGGTTATAAAATAGATTATGAAAATACAATTTAACCCCAAAATAGGCCAAAGATCTATACAATTAATAAAAATCACTGAACAGAAGCCACTCATACCTGATCACCGGTACCCATTCCTCCAGTGTATCCTCTACTATCTATATATAGTCCATAGCTCTGAGTCTTCCAAAACTAGAATTTTAATTGATATTCCTGCCTTCCCAGATCACTTGTCTGCACTTTTCTATAGTTTATCACTGAGATTATATAATTATTTAATCATTTTAGGTCTCAAACTATCCTTGGACAGTTTCCTAGGAGCTCATTATCCTAACTCCTTATCAACCATCAAAATGTCTTGTGCACAGATGCCAAAGATGATCTTTATATAGAGATTTTTTCCTGAATTGTAATTATGAATCTCTTAGCCAACAATCCAAAACTTTCCTGATCTCTAATTTCACAAATCTGACCCTACTTGGGCACCCATCACCATCAATATCTCATGTAACTCTGGCCATTTTTGTCATGATAATAAACTTAAGCTGCACAGGAAACATAATCACAGAACTTGTTTCTCCTCCTGTCTGCCTTTTTACCCCCAGGCATTTATGTCCCTGCAATGAGAGTCTTCCTCATTAAGGAGAATTAGGAAAACTCTTGTAGGTTCTGATCTTTGTATAGCTCTATAGATTTAGTGAGATAACAGCTAGTCAAGAGGTAGGTGGTTCCATTTGTACAAACTATTGCTCATTTTGATTATCTTGCTTATATTTATTTTCAGACGTGACTAGGTCATCTTTACTTCTTCAGAAGATAGCTGACAAGGAATCTATACCACAAATACAACGTGTGGCAACTTTGTTTTTTTTCTTTTTTTTAATTTTTTAGTGTTAATTATTTTTGAGGGAGAGAGAGAATGAGAGAGAGCGAGCAGGGGAGGGGCAGAGAGAGAGCGAGACACAGAATCCAAAGCAGGCTCCAGGCTCCAAGCTGGCAACACAGAGCCTGTCGTGGGGATCGAACCCACGAACTGTGAGATCATGACCTGAGCCAAAGTCGGCTGGTTAACCAACTAAGCCACCCAGGCGCCCCAACTTTGATATCTCTCTTGCTCACTTGTGTTTTCTGGCATATCACCTGACCAAGTTGCTCTGTGAGCAACTATATAATCCTTGTGTACTATGGCTCATGAACCCAACCACTCATAGCTGAACCTTTTAAGAATTTGCCTACTTTTAACACTGTTACGGATTCATGCCCTCATCACCTCCACTTTTGCAAACTTAGAATCCCTGAAAATAAATAATATGGTCATTCAAATATCAGTAGGTCCAAATGCACGAAGAGCAAATAAGAAACTGTGGAGGCCACTTCTAAATCCTCTTCTCTGTCATATAATACCCAGAGCTGACGGACATCCAAACCAATGTTTTTGTTTCCCTACAACAAACTGCCTATTGCCTACAGGTTGGATTAAAATTTACTTCTTTTTGCTTTTTGTTTTAAAATTTCTAGAGAATAGGTAATAAAGATCCAATTCTGACTTATTGATATGAAATACCAGGAGAAAAATGAATGTCTTTATTATAGTTAATTTATGTAACTATAAATTACATACCAATTTCATTGTACATTATTTTAAAATAAGCAATATAGAAGTTAGCAATACAAATGATATTGTAACTCCTATGGAAACAAATCTACATAATCCATTTTGTTGGGTGACAAATTTTAAAAGATAAAATCTACAGATCAGTCCCTGTCTTTTTAAGTATGAGAATCTATCCCTAATATTATGTATTTGCTTTAGAATGCCTTATACCATTTGACTGAAAAACTATCTATGTTAAGGTCACAGGAAGAAAAAGAAACATCATTTAAGACATGAGAAATACACCAAACACCTAATCAGAGATTTTTGGATTCACCAAGAATTGATTGCAGGTTTGTAGTGATATAACAAAAAAATACTTACCTGAATATTGTCAAGACAGAATAAATGGAAAATTAGAACAATCAATATACTCTGATTATCCTCTAAAATAAAGATAGAATTTCCATCCTTAATAAAACTCAGATGTCCAAGTCACCCTCCTGCTGTTCCATTTGAGTGTTTTTCAGAGATCAATTTAGCATCATAAAAACTCAGAATGAGGCTGATTGAAACAGTATTAAAATTCCCAGAAATGATGGAAAATCATATCTTCATTTATAATAAAATTCCTAAAGCTGGTGATATTCTTTGAGACCCTATATTCTTTCAAATACTATCACAATTTTGGAGCAAAATCGCCAGTTTCGATTTCTGTAATTCTCCCCATCCAGTCCAGGAGGACAGCCTCTGTTTGTGTTACTTATATGACTTTAGGTGAAAGCTTTTGCATTAGAGAATTATTCACATTAATCCTGTTTTTTCCATTCCTGTTTCTCAGAACGCTGAAGATTCTGCCTTAGCCTTTCAGGCCATTGTGTATGGCAAAAGGATTTATTCTTCTCCCTGGTCTCCTATTCTTACCCCTATTTCAGGATCTAAGCTACCTCCCATGGTTCTTCTCTAACCTATGTTTATGGATTCCTACCTTTGCCACATAACCAATTGTTTGTAACAAGATATTCTTTCATTTAAGATAGCAGGAGTGAAAGTGTTTGGGAGAGGGGAGACAGAGAGGAAAGGAACATCTATACTTGTCTGTACATGACTTTATTAACGAATTGATTCCACATTTTGGATATTTTGTCAACAAAGAGACTATGATTCATAGCCTCAGCACTGTTCCAAAACATGCCTGGTTTCCCAAGGAGCACATCCCTGCCAAATTAATTTACAAAAAACAAGTTCCAACCTACTTTCTTATTATTCCTAATATAATATCCAATTACAGCTTTATTTATTCATAACCCATGAAGTACTTTTTCTAATGAATACAAACTACCTTTGTGAATATTAGCTAACTTCCACTTTTTTGACTGAAAACCATTAGTTAAGTCTGTCAATAAATCCTTCATTACGTAGCAAAACACACACACACACACACACACACACACACACACCTGTACCACTAGAACTTTTTTACTTTTTTACTGAGACTTTTGTGTGCACATGAAATTGAAAGTCAACAAGATATTTTAGTTCAGGTCCTGCCACTAATTGTGTGACAGTGGACAAATTCAAGATAGATTACTGTGAAACCAACTAAAGTTTAGTTTGAGACTCACCACTTCCACAGGGTTCTTTCATGCTATTGCAAGAGACATTATCAGTGTGGTCACATGATGGTATGTCTGTAAAATGTATAGAAGTGGGATATTTTAACCATAGTTGGTTATGATTACAGTGTCTCTGTACTCTAAATTTTCCTCTATTAGACTTCCCCTGCAGTCAGCTAGCATTCTTATTTAGTGGTCATTGCTACTTTTTGCATATGGTGAGAGGATGTTGAGTTAAAGATAGATTGAAGTTATGTTATATGGAATATATTTATGTGGCTTGCAGTCAATTTTGGAATAGTTAGGTAGATAGCCCAAAGTGGAATGACTTTCAGAAATACCCTTCCTACTGCTGTGTTGACATATCAACAATGATGATGACTCAGAAACACAGATCTACCAGCCAGTTAGCTGATTTTTCTGATTTTGATATTTGCTGTGTTTAAAGTTTCTGACTTTCCATACTTTTCTCACTCTTAGTAGGTAATTTTATATTTATCATTTTGGATTCTTAAATCTCACAAAATATGTTCCAGCTACCATGCTAAGCATTAATACACCAATAAACAAGACTCAAGAATTTTTGGCTATATGAAATTTATGTTTCAGTGCAAGGAAGTAGCAAATGTAGTAAATAATAAAGTTAATGACAGATTGTGATAAAAGTTATAGAAATGACACAGTTTAATTTTGATAAAGTGTAACAATATATGCTACTTTATGTAGGATGGTCAGGGAAGACCTCTTGGAGAAGATGATTTTAGTGTTCAGTCTTGAGAAATGAGAATAATAAGGGCTATGAATGCTATAAATGGCTGTGGGATGATCCCTGAAAGAGGTATGTGCAGACCCAGAGTGGAGGGTTTTAGGTATTAACAAAATTAAGGGCCCCTAGGCGGCTCAGTCAGTTAAGCATCTGACTGCGGCTCAGTCGATTAAGCATCTGACTATGGCTCAGGTCATGGTCTGATGGTTGGTGGGTTCAAGGCCTGCATCAGGCTCTGTGCTGACAGAGCCTGGAGCCTGCTTCAGATTCTGTGTCTCCTTCTCTCTTTGCTCCTCCCTTGCTCATGCTCTGTCTTTATCTCTCTCTCGCTCTCTCTCTCTCTCTCTCTCTCTCAAAAATAAGTAAACATTAAAAAAATAAAATAATTGAAAGGATGTTTATGTAAATACAGCATAGTAAAAGAGAGTATTTGTAATGAGGGCAGGGACCAGATCATACAGACTTAAAGTCAAATTAAAGAATTTGGATTTCTTTTAAAATTTTTAAAAATGTTTATTTCTTTTTGAGAGAGGGAGACAGAGCATGAACGGGGGAGGGTCAGAGAGAGAGGGAGAGACAGTATCTGAAACAGGCTTCAGACTCTGAGCTGTCAGCACAGAGCCCAATACAGGACTTGAACCTACAAACCTTGAGATCATGACCTCAGCTGAAGTCAGAGGCTTAACTAACTGAGCCACCCAGGTGCCCCAAGTATTCATATTTTTAAGAGAAATGGAAAAAACACTTTAGGCAGATAAGTGATATCAACTGATTTGTATTTTTAAACTGTTTTATGAAAAATTACTTATTTTAGGATAAAGTAAATGCAGGGAGACTAGTTAAGATGCAGTACTTCTGAACAGGTTCCATGGTATTTTGGTCACTAGGGAGAAATGAGGAAATGGAGAGGATTAGATAGATGATATATACATATGTGTGTGTGTGTGTGTGTGTGTGTGTGTGTGTGTGTGTGTAAAGGCAAACTGATCCGATTTCCAAGGTAATTGGGTATGCGTGATGGGATCAAAGGAAAGGGAAGATTCATAAATGGATCTCTAAGACTTTAAGTTTGAGCAGCTAAGCAGATGGTGGTACCATTTACTAATAAAGTAGAAATAATGGTTGGAGAAAGAGTATGGTGATAAGATCCTCATTTGTACAGATATTTTAAGCTGGAGATTCCTACCTGACATCCAAACATAGATGCCAAGTGGGCAGTGAGGGCATGAGTCAGAAGGTCGGGGCACAGCCTGGGTTGGAGAACACAGAGAGAAAGGCATCAACGTGGAGATACTGTTGACTAAACTTGGCTTCAGATTTCAGCAAATGCATTTACCAGTGATGTAATTTTAGACAAGTATTTTAATGCTACCCTTTCTTGCTCCCATCTTCTATCAAATGGGAACAATGGTTGTTATTAATAATTAAATCTCTGGAAAATGGTATATAGAAAATATACAAACTAAATGGTGCCTCAATATCACTGCTTCATGCATCCGGTGACTACTTTAGAATGCAAATAGGTATAAGTGAGGAGAGAGCATAGCAAAATTAGCCAACTGAAGGGAGGAAATGCGCTGTATTTCAAACGGCAGAACCTAATAGGTGGAAAGTTAAGACTACTTCTTCTGAATCAGCACCTGCTGTTGCCACTTGTCCTGCCAGTAAAGACATGTGCATGTTCATTTCAATGTGAATCAAGTTTAATGTTTGATTTAGGGCATTGTTTCTTAATAGAACTAGACGGAGCTTGAAAGGCAGTTCAGGAAAGGGTGTGGTTTGTACTGGATTCTCTCTCTGCGGTTCCGAGTTCCAGCTTCCCAGAGCCACAGCCAAAGTAAATACGGAGAAGGGAATTTCCAGTGTCCTAGTTAGTAGCACAGTCACCAGGGGTTAATAACTGCTCACATGTAGCAGCCACTTCAAATTCTTGGGCCAAATCAGAAAAAGAAAAAGAGTGAAGTAAAGGTAAATTTCAGAATAAGGAGTGTTTGGCAATAATCTGGAGAAAAGGTGGAGACAGGGACTGAACAATAGTGCAGCGTATATTAAACTATGAACAAGGTTTTCTATTTTGGAAGGTTTAACTCCAATCAGAATTTAGTGACAGTTTCCCATTTCTTCTTTCTCTTTTCTTAAACTTTCTCCATTTCTGCAAACCTCCCTTTAATAGAAATATAGAACCTTCTCAAAATTCAATTTCACATTTGGAAAAGCATTCAGACTGTAAGCTGGAGACCTTATTTTTACAAGCTGCATACCAGAGACCTCCTTTCTATTCCCAGCTCTGCGGTCTTCTCTGTATAATTTCCTTATCTCTAAAATGAGCAGGTAGGACTGGTATACAATGAAAACTTTCCAGCTCTAGCATTTTGTGATTTGATTCATTTCTTATGTCTATGAAGCAGGTAACACCTGGTCACAGCATATGCCTAAACAATCAATTGTTTGATCTTTCCTTTCAAATGGGGTGAGAAGGGGAGACTGAGGAAAGAAAAAGGCATTTCACATGGGAGGGCATTATAGTCTTTTCATTGGAATGTTCGTTGTTTAGGCTATGAGTGTGTATGTATGTATGTTTTACATATATTTTAATATGACAGTTTTTTGAGGAAATTTGACTTTATAGATGTAAATATTAGGGAAAAAAGTTAAAGAATGGGTAAAAATTGTTTTGATTATTAAGGCAGTCATCTAATGTGGGGAAAATAATCTATATTTCTTTTTTTTTTTTTTAACGTTTATTTATTTTTGAGACAGAGAGAGACAGAGCATGAACAGGGGAGGGTCAGAGAGAGAGGGAGACAGAGAATCTGAAACAGGCTCCAGGCTCTGAGTTGTCAGCACAGAGCCCGACGTGCGGCTTGAACTCACAGACCATGAGATCATGACCTGAACCAAAGTTGGACACTTAACCAGCTGAGCCACCCAGGCGCCCCAATAATCTATATTTCAATGACACGTGCAGAATCAAAGTAAAACAATAAAGTTTCAAAATTAAATGTTTTTGTCATGATGATAGTGGAAACAACATTTATCAACTTTTGTATGGTTTATACATTATTTTTATGATTTTAGAGAGAGAGAGAGAGTTCAGTGGGGGAGAAGTGCAGAAGGAGAGGGAGAGAGAGAATCTCAAGAAGGGTCCATGCTCAGTGCAGAGCCGGATGTGGAGCTCGATCAGATAACCCTGGGATCATGACTGAACCGAAATCAAGAGTCAGACGCTCAACTGACTGAGCCATCCAGGTGCCCCTGTATAGTTTATTCTTAAAAGCTTTCGAGACCACAGGGTACTTTAGGGGTTTGTTAAAAATTCTGTAAGATTTGAAAGAAATACGTAGAAATATGACTGACTCTCTACTGTTCATTTGATAGTACAGCACTCTGTTTCCATTCCACTTTCTTTTTTCTTTCTTTCCTTTCCTCTTTATTTATTTATTTTTTTTTATTATTGAAGAGGTAGATAATTTTTCCTAGTTCATAGAAGGGAACATTTAAAGAAAAGCCATCCCTCTTTCCATGTGTAGTCATTTCACTCTTGCCAAAGTATCTGGCAAGACTGTTAAATCCGGAGGCAGGATGATAGTCAAAAAAGTATACGAGAAGTTTCCAGAGAAACAGTTTTCTCGCTTCTCCAGGGGATGCTGCATTTTCCCATAAGCTCTCCAGTAGAAAGAGTAAGGAATCGGACTCATTAGATTTTGAGGTTGGTAATTTTAAGATTTTGTTGAAATGGAAAAATATCGATTGATTTTTACCTTGATCTTCACCTCAGCAAAAATCAATGTTGGTTTATTATAATCTCTGTAAGCCATATGCATCTCCAGCTAATAACACATTTTCCGATGTCAATATTATTTTAAGTTCCAAATAGAAGCAAGTGTTAATAAATTATCATTAAGGTTGTATGAATATTAGAATTAATGACCCTAAGTTTTATTTCAAATACTTGGTACAAAGTGGAATTATTAAAAATTCAAGTAAATAATAAGCTATTTTACAAGAAGCCCATAATTTTAGCTCTGTCCTTTTGCCCTTCCTCCTCTCATTATGATTTTTCTCTTTTGTCTGAGTATATTTGCAATGTGGAGTCAAGTTCTGGATCTATAAAATAAAGGTCATGTTTTTCCCAAAAGAGAAGTGTGAAACTCTTGAATAACCATAAGAATCACTTCCAGCTCTTTCAATGCCACACTTCTGTCTGCTCACTAATTTTCTCTTTTTTTTTTCATTTAACCAGGAAATTCATAAAGATCCTATATGTCAATGCAAAAGCACTTTTTAGAAAATGGCTCCATATTACATAAAAATAAGATAACGTAAGGCATGATCTTCACCAGCATGTTCTCTAAAGCTGTGGTGATGGATTTCTGGCCGTCTACCAGCTTGGTATCCATGCTCACAACAACTTCCAACCCTGACATGTAACAAGAGGAAGAGGAGAAACATGATCCCTAGGCAGGTTTTGCTTGGATATTGTTTGTGGGTGTTGAATGCGTAGTGGGATATGGAAGGGTGACAGGTAGGCATCAAGTGCTCACGAGATGGGTATTTCTAGTTTAAGGTCAGGCTGAAAGTCAACAAGAGCACCATGTAATCGGCAATTTCTGCAAAGAAAGAGAAGTCTGTGAGCCATGCTGACATGAGTCAAATATAGACAGAGTGACTTATCCTGGGGAGAAACACCACAAGTCCAAGAAGGCAAAGAAGCTCAGCATTAAAGAAAAATAGAATCTGAAGGTAGAAGTTATGGCCACTGCCCTAAAGAGAGACTGCCCTTGGTGCCAAGTAGCAGGGAACATGCATGATGTGTAAGAGCTTTCATATCTCTCTACGTTAGCAAGTGTAGTTTATTTAAAAACCAAGAGCAGCAATATAGTGTTCCTTACTGATTTAAAATTTCTGATGGGTGGCTGCTAATAATAATTTGCCTCATCGCGAGCTCTCATTCTTACAATTTCTTCTCCTTCGCTTGTAATTTTAAGCAGCCTCCACAAAAGGTGACAAAAAGGCATGTATTTTCTCAAACACAGACTTATTTGTCCCTTTTTTAATTCTATCTTTTTTTTTCTTTCTCTTATCATGGGTTCATTTTACCACAACCATAGTTGCCTCTCTTTATTTCTACAACATTTCACATTTTCTCTCTAATTCTCAAAATATTGCCTCACACCAATAGGTTAATGGCACTTCCTAGAAAAAGTTTCAACTCCCCCACTGAATTTTGAACTTCTTCAGGCTCTGTTAGATATACTTTAGTTAGCTGCTTACTCCTATATATAGCCTCATGTGAATTATGAAAATAGACCTATTCCTCCATTCACGGCACCTATGGTCAGTATGAGATGTCCTTTTGCTTTATTGATTTAATGTATAACAGCCCTCTCTTCTTACTCTCAATTTCTTTCCTCTCCTTCATAGTCAACTAACTTAGATGTGTTGGAAATGTATCCCTAAATTTGTATATATCCTTCTTATCTGGTGTAGGTATATGTGTTTAAGTTACATAAATGTTACTATGTTGAAAACCTTTATTCCTTTTCTCCAGTAAGCATTTACTTATTTTTTTAATGTTTATTCATCTTTGAGAGAGAAAGTATGAGCAGGGGAGGGTCAGAGAGATGGGGGGCAGAGGATCCGAAACAGACCCTGTGCTGACATCAGAGAGCCTGACGTGGGGCTCGAACTCACAAACCTTGAGATCATGATCTGAACTAAAGTCAGACACTCAACCAGCTGAGTCACCCAGGTGCCCCAGCATTTATTTTTATTATATATGTTTTTGCATATATTCTAGTCTTTGCTTCTAATTGCAGCCTAGGACTCCACAGAAAACCTACACGGTAATTTACTTCACTGAGATACACTTTGGGGTAGACACCTAAATTGACTACATATTTGCTACTACAGTGATGCATTGATTATTTTATGGAAGACCTTGGCATTGTTCAGAGATATTTCTGGTTATCACAGTATGTGAATACATCTCAGGAGGTTTGTATTGCCTGACCACTTCTTATATATAATTCTGACCAATAAGTGTGGGCCGATGTGACGTATGTCACAATTTGAAACCCTCCAGAGTTTATCTTCTCCTCTTCACAGTGGCTGCCAGTGTTCAAGATAGGTGGCTACACCCTCATACTGAGTGAGTACAGTGAGCAAGGTCAGCTTGCCAAACTGTGATTGACTTGTAGTGTGAACAAAAGCCAAATCAAACCTATGTTATTTCAAGTAAGGGGTTTGGAGGTTACCACCGCATAATCTAATCTCTCCTGATTAATACAATAATCGTAGATGCCCCTTCTTAGTCCTCTGTGAGTATAGTTTTGGGCTACATACCCAGGAATAGGAATACTGGGACACAGGGTATAAGCAGTTTTAATCTGAATAAATATTGCTAAAGTGCTCTTGAGTAAGATTAAGCTTGTCTGGTTTCTTCACATCCCCACTAATAATTACCACTATTCAGCTTTCTAGTTTCTGCCAATCAGATGGTTGTAAAGTGGTAAATTATTTTACTTTAATTTGCATTTCTCTGATTACAAATGAGCTTAAGGATCTCTTCATATAGTTGATAGCTATTTGTGGTTTACTGTCTGTTTATCGTGTTCATACCATTTGCCCACGTTAGCTTCTTCTCACAGAATGTATGTTTAATATCGTATAGTATATTCATTCACTCATACAATATAGCCTATTTTAGTATGTAACCCATTTTTCCTAAAAAGACAGGTATATATTTACAACAACTTTTATTTTCAAGGTCACTAAAAACCATTTTGTGTCAAATCCAAAGAACTTTACTCAAACACAGTCATCCTACTTATCACTCTAAAATCCAGATCTCCCAGCTCTGCCTGAAATGTTCTCTTCCTTTGAGTCCTTTGTGCATTTCACATTTTTAATTCTCATAGTGACTTCTTAGTTGTTTCGTGACTCCCTAAAGGATGTGTTCAGCCTTTTGGTCTTTAGTTCTGTTCTGTCCCCACATTCCATTTCTCATGGAGTTAACTGTTACCTTATACTCATGATAATGAAACAAACAAATCTCTCATCTTTCGTTGTTAAGGCTGCAGCTCTGACTACATACACAAACATCTCCACCTGATTGTTTTCTCATCATCCCAAACATAGACCATCAATATGGAAATAAAAACATCACCTGAAGAGGTATGTCACCTTCATATATTAACCACCTATTTCAGTTATAAATCATCACTGCTGTCAAGATGGAAACCTTGATGTTACCTTTGATATTTAATTCTCTTTTATCTGCTAGGCTGAGTGACTTATTTGGATGTTTCTCCATTTCAAAGGTGTTTTGACTTTTCCGCTTTTTCCCTGACACCACTTTTCCTTATCCATTGCTGCCTTCCTACAAAGAAGTTTATCGCTTCACACCCAGAGCTGTGGAAAGCCCACTGAGTAGTCTCTGTGACCAGGGTTTGTATAGTTTTACACACTTGCTACATCTTTATGATGCTGTTGTTGCTTTCCACACTTCCAGATTTTGTCTGTTTTTTTAACAAATAATGCAACAATAGAAAGTTATATTCTATCATTAGAATAATTAGGTTATATAGAATATATGGAATAAAATATAACATTCCATGTTCACAGTTACCCAGCCCAAATTAATCTTCCTGCTTTTTCCCCCCAGAGGAAATCACCATAAACATTTGGTGTATCCAAAAACTCATAGGATTCTTTTATCCATTTATACGTACACATGCATACATATTGATTGTTCCTTTCGTATTATAGATGGGCTGATACCTTTTTTCTTTTTACATAAATGTAACTTGATTTGCTTACCAGTCTGTGTCAGCAGATATAGTTGAATTAGGTTTAATTTGTGTCTAGTGTGAATGATGGGGGGCTAGGAAGGTGATTCGTGGCAGGAGACCTGTAAGAAGCTATACAATAATCCGGCTGAGGTGTGACAAAAGTTTGTCCTGAACAAATGTCAATGAAAGGAGAACTGGACACATGTAAGGGTGAGTTAGGAGACAAGATTGCTAGGAGTTGGCAGTCACATATCTGTGGAATGTGTGGTAGATGATGGATATCACTCCCAGGTTTCTAGTGTGAGAGACCAGAGTGTGGGTAGCAGTAATCACTGAAATATGGAATCCAGGAAGAAAAGCAGGCAGAAAGTGAAAGAGATATTGACTTGAGGAATGTAAACAACAGGGACTTTGATTTCTTTAGACTTTAATTTTGAGGAATTGTAAGTTCAAAACTGAAGTTCTCTCTGAATTCTGGGAATTTAATAATGGGAGGAGAATATTGGTACTCCTATTTGGAATACCTTTTTGTCACTGGAAATTTGCCATTGAAGTTTGGTTGTAAATTTTTATTATGGAAACATTATAACGGTGTCCATAATTTCTTTGTTTATAGAAGCTCAGATAGGCCACAATGGAAAACTTGGTTAGAAAGCTCTTGAATGGGAAATAGTGTGGGAATTTAATGTAAAGCTTTGATTACAGAGTGGATTTGGCATTAGTGTTGTTAATATACTGTTCTGAGGTATTTTATGGCCTTCTAGATGCAAAATCTATGTTCTATACCAGTGATTCCAAAAGAAATCACAAAGGATCAGTGTCTTTTATTCAAGGAAGGTGGGGGTAAGACTGTCCATGTGCTGATGTCTGGTCCTGAAGAGGGTAATCATAGCTCTGTTTGACTTACTCCTTAAGGCCAGAGGGTTAAGAAACCAAAAAAGCTGAGGATAGCTGGGTAGAACATACCCTTCTCTCATGAAAAGAAAAGCACTAATGGTTTTTCTGCCTCTGTGAATACCCTCTGGAGAGTAGGGTTTACTTATATGATTATTGAGTTGGTTATTAAAAAACTCCTCTTCTTATCCTGTCTTCCTCTTTGGGAAATAACTAACCTGTAGAAAATATGTATCCTATTCTGTTGTATGTTATATGGTAAAAGGGGCCCACCCCACACACAGGGGCCTATAGTTGGTCATTGCTGTTGTTGCTGCTGCTGCTGCTTTTTTTTTTTTTTTTTTGAAAGAGAGAGAGAGAGAGAGAGAGAGAGCAGGCAAGGAAGAGACAGAGGGAGAAAGAGAATCTTAAGCAGGTTCCATATCCAGTGCAGAGCCCAATGCAGGGCTTGATTGTGAGATCATGACCAGAGCGGAAATCAAGAGTTGGATGCTTAACCAACTGAGCCACCCAGGCGCCATGCTCAGTACTTCTTTTGACTTAATACGTGAATCTAGTCTAAAATGAGATTCACTATTAGAATGTCCTCTAGCCCACAGGTATAAAACTTATTTTCCAATGTTAGCTTTATTAGTTAACAGAGTCTTTTTTTTTAAGTTTATTTATCTTGAGAGAGAGAGACAGAGAGAGAGAATGAGTGGGGGAGGGGCAGAGAGAGAGAGAGAGAGAGAGAGAGAGAGAGAGAGAGAGAGAGAAATCTTGAGCAGACTTCACACTGTCAGAACAGAACCTGACTCGGGGCTTGAACTCATGAACCGTGAGATCATGACCTTAGGTGAATTCAAGAATTGGATGGTCAACCGACTAAGTCACCCAGATGCCCCCCCCTTTTAATGTTTATTTATTTTGAGGGAGAGAAAGAGAGTGCATGTGCACAAGCAGGGTGAAGGGCAGAGAGAGAGGGAGAGAGAGAATCCCAAACAGGCTTTGTGTTGTCAGCCCTAGGCAGGGCTTGATCTTAAGAACCTTGAAATCATGACCTGAGCTGATATCAAGAGTTGGATACTTAACCGATGGAGCCACCCAGGCCAGAGTCTTATTTTTTTTTAATGTCACTTACTTTTTTCTTTCATTTTTTTTTTCTTAAACTTGCCTAGAATTTGAATGGAGGAAAAAAATTGATCCTACTTGTTAGGAACCACAACCACTTACCTACTTAAGTTTACCATTGTAGCACAAACACATCCATAAAAAATACATAATTGAGGGGGCGCCTGGGTGGCTCAGTCAGTTAAGTGTCCAACTCTTGATATCTACTCAGGTCATGATCTCACAGTTTCATGGGTTGGAGCCCTGCATCAGCCTCCATGCTGGCAGCACGGAACCTGCTTGAGATTCTCCCTCTCTTTCTGCCCCTCCCCTGCTTTCATTCTCTCAGTCTCTCTCAAGATGAACAAATAGATACACTTAAAAAGCATACATAATTGAATAGTTGTGGCTGTATTCCAAGAAAAAAAACCCATCAAACTTTATTTATAGACACTGAAATTTGAATTACATATAATGTTCACATCATTAAATGTTATTTTAAGTATTTAAAGACACACGAAAAGTTCCCAGCTTGAGAGACCTAGATTAGACCCTCAGGCAGTAGTTTGCAGACCTCAATTATAATGGCAAACACATACTTTGTTATTTTCCCTCTTTCTCAACAACTTTTTAAATGCTCCATTCCGCCTATGTATTTAAGTACTTGTTTCTACTGCTAGTTTCCAAATACTCTATAATTTGGCCTTCTATATCTGTTCAGTAACCAAAAGCTTATTCTCCCGTTGTAGTTCCTAGTACCTAGTTGTTACTTAATAAATATTTGTGGTTTTAAAATCACTGATTAATCCAAAATAAACAGTATGTGCTCTCTGCTTTAGAAAACTTGTTTCTTTAATAGGCTCCCTTATTTTCTCTTTTCTTAATTTAAGTATGACATCTTCTAAAACATCCTTAACAACTTTTTCCATAATATTCCCGCTTTCAGCTGAGAAATACATTTCAGTAGGGATAAAAATTGGGAATTTTGCTAGTTTCTAGACGATATCATGGTTTCTATATGGAGAGAGAAGTAAAATACAAAGCAAGAACCAATGTCATAAAATGTGGCATTGACATTTAGGAATTTATTCATTTTTGGGTTTTATCTGTCATTTTTTTTTTTAAATCCAGGGAGATAGTGGCAAATGCATTGGTTTAGTATTTTTCTGTGGACAGAGCAGAGAAAGCATGGGAGATATCATTTATCTGGACTATTGACTTGGCATATATTTCTACCATAGCAATTCAGTCCAATTTAGATTTGGGCAGCCAGTTCAGAGGAGGCTGGAAGACAATGTAGTTAAAAGGAAAATAAGTTAATAAGGAAGAGAGAGAGGGAGCCATGGCCTTTTACTCATTCTTCCCAATTGCCTATGGCATACTAGTCCTTCCCTTAACCCTTTTGTCTGTGAAAGACAAAGTACATTCTGTGTGATGATGGTTTTCTAGTGTGTGTTTTTTTTTTTTTTAAAGGAAAGATGCATTGTAGTAAAAGGGGAAATTTTTAAAGGAGTGTTTATTTCTCCACATCCGTCTTGGGCAGTGAGGGAGCTTGATGATTTTTTAATCCTCTAGATGAATCACCACTGCACTCATACTTGCCGTCTCCAAGATGAAAATATGGTATTGGGGAGAAAATTATTTTATGAAAATATTTTTGCTAGTTTTCCTTTTTGAAAAGCAGAAAACTGTTCAGTTTTAGGTCTCTAGATACCTATTGCCAAATTATCCTCCCAAACCTGTACCAGCTTACATTCTTTATCAAAATAACACATAACTTTCTTTGAAGAGCATTTTTAAATCCCACTTTCATTTCTGTTAATCTCTGCCTACTCTCCCTCACTCCTCAACCTTAATTCAGAGTTGAACTCTGTTCAAAATTCTGTCATTTTCATTCCTGGATTTAATTCCATGTATAAGCTTGATATTCCTTTTTCCATTAACTTTTTAAAATTGTTTTTAATGTTTATTTATTTTTGAGAGCGAGCAAGCATGTGAGCAGGGGAGGGGCAGAGAGAGACACACACAGAATCAGAAGCAGGATCCAGGCTCTGAACTGTCAGCACTGAGCCCCATGTGGGGCTTGAACCAATGAACCATTAGATCATGACCTGAGATGAAATCGGAGGCTTAACCTACTGAGCCACGAGGTGCCCCTTAATTTTTTTTTAATGTTTATTTACTTTTTGAGAGAGAGGCAGGTGGGCAGGCGGTAGGGACAGAGAGCAAAGTTAGACATAGAATCAAAAGTAGGCTCCAGGTTCGGAGCTGTCAGCCTAGAGCCAGGTATGGGTCTTGAACGCAGGTACCACGAGATAATGACCTGAGCGGAAGTAGAACACTTAACTGATTGAGCCACCCAGGTGCCCCCCTTTTTCCATAAAAAAAATGTTTATTTTGAGAGGGAGAGAGCACTAGCAGGGGAGGGGCAAAGAGAGAGAGGGAGACAGAGTATCCCAAGCAGGCTCTGTGCTGTCAGGGCAGAGCCTGAGCTGGGCTGGAACTTAGGAACTCAGATCATGATCTGAGCCAGAATCAAATGTCAGATGCTTAACTGACTGAGCCACCTGGGTGCCCCTCCTTTTCCCATTTTTTTGCTTGATGTTTAATGTATTATTCTTTCTTAAATCTAGGGAGATTGTCACTAATCCTTTTAGGGGAAAATATAGTAGTCTTACTTGTAACTCCATTTCTTTATATCTATCTGCTGTTGTTGACTATATAAAACCTTTACATAAACCCAAATTAGAAAAAAAAAATCTATTTGAAAAGTGCTTTCTAAGTAATTGTCTTTGGTATGGGAAGGCTACTTCTTTTCGAATATATCAGAAAAGAGAAAAACTGAAGTAGGGAACTGTTGACTGAAATTCCTTCCTACTGAAATTCATCGCATATCCTCCTCTTTCTCTGTAACAACTCTGCTTCTGTCCTAGTGCATGTGGTGCATTTTCTCTTGTCAACAACACCTATAAACACACTGTGACTTGCTGCTCTGGACCAGGATATCCTTGAGTTGATCAGTGAACCAAAAGAAATTTTAAAAGGAGAGACACTTCATAAGGAAGTAAGCACATTTGTTGGCAAAAAATAGAGCATTTAATGAATGTTTTCCCCTAAGTTTCCTTAGGCTAACAGTTGTATTGGAGTCATTATAGTGAGTAAGGCTAATATGGAAGCAGTTTGCTTCAGACTGAAAACAGGGATCCCAGCTTAATAAAAAACATGTATCTTACAGTTACTTTTAGGTGAGGATATATTTATAGTAGAACTACATCTAGTCCTACTATATTATCTTATTTACTGTCTATCTGGGGAAAAAAAATCAGGCCTTAAAATAGGATTAGCTCTACTAGTCAAACATTTTTCTGATGTCAATACAAGTCTGGCCAGATATCTATGTTTGGAAATTAAAGTTATATGATATGCAAGCAGTTATCTTGTAGATGTAATAATTTTGTGTATGTGTGCGTATGTAATGGTTTTTAAACAGTCATGTTTAAGTCATTTCTTTATGTGCTTTTGTGCTTTCGCATTTTCAAATACATGAATATTTTAATCAAGAAAACAATTAAAGACATATATATATTTTTTTAATTCTTGACTTTATGGAGACAACAGAGAATAATGATGTAGAAATACAAAACATGGATAAAAAAGTACTATAAATGAAACACAACGTCTGAATTAAAACAAACTCATTTAAATAAATTTTCCATCATCTCTGAGTTTCTAATTTGCTTTTTCTATAAACTCATTTCTCTGATTCCCTTCTTACATTTCTTGCTCATTTGCTGCATGAGTGAAAATTTGGGTTAATGCTTTAAAATGCCTGGGAATCAGATCATATTTTGCTCACTAGTTTTAAATGACACGAATGATTCTGGTGACAGTTTGATGTTATATTCACTGAAAAACACTTTCATGCAGGGATGAGCAGGCAGTTAGCAGAGAAACAGAGCCAGAAGACCAAAGAGCAATGTGGGAGTCTAGGAGTCAGTGACATACAGAAAGACCTGTAATTGTAAGAAATTTAAGGACACAGACAGAAGAGATTTTCAAATGTCTAAAAACCATATAAATATTAGGAAATAGGCACCTAAAATAAAATCCAAACTATATGGTCACTGAAGGAATTTGGTTAAAAAAAAGATTGAAGTCTTTGCCTTCATGGCACTGAATTTCAAGTGTAGAGGGTCAGAGCAAACTTGAGTAAATAAATAGAAGTGATCATTACAGATGGTAGGAGAAATATATCACATGCAATGTGATAGAGATGACCATGTTAAGGCTATTTTAGCGTCTTCAGGAAAGTAGTCACTGAGGAACTGACATTTCAGAGTTGGGTAATGATGACAAGGTAGGTGGGAAGTCATTCCCTGAAGAAGGAACAATGAGTATAGAGGCCTTGTGGAGGAACCCAACTTGGTGTATCAGAGGAAGCAGGAGGAAAAAAAAAGAAAGAAAGAAACAGGTAAAAAAAAAAAAAGTGGAGGCAGAGCCCGGTGAGCAGGGAAAGAGGTGGAGTTGCAAAGGCAGGGCAATTTTATCGAGGGCTATGAAAGCTAAAGTAAGACATTTAGATCTGCTACTAAGTGTCATGGAAGCCAATGAAGGGAAGAATTAGGCCCAGGAGACTACTACAGCTGATGAGGGAAAAGATGGTGGTGGCTTGGGGTCAGGATGGTACTGGTAGAGAGAAGGAAAGATAAATAGGTTTAAATATGTTTACAGTGCATAGTCCATTAATAGATCTTGCTGATGAATGGATGTACAGAGCGAGGAAAAGCAAAATCTCAAGGCAAACTCTTTTAACTTTTGTTCAGAGTGTTATGGAACCAGGCTGGAACGCTGGCGGAAAAACCAAGCAGCACTCAGAGATCTTGGTGGATCAGAGATGTATTTAACACCGGCGGGCTCGGAGGAGACTGTTTCTCCAAAGATCTGAGCCTCGAATGCAGGGGGAAGGGTAATTTTTAGCGCCGTCTTCCGCATTTGTGGCAGCTTTCTTGCGTGTGGCAAACAGGGCAGGAAGAACCCGGAAGAGGAGTCTCTAAGCTAGGAACTAGAGCTTGTTTTAGTCCCGTTGGCCATCTTATGGTATAAAATTTTACTCATTTTCCCAACATTCCCCCCTTTGATGCCTTTTTAAAAATCTTTTATTAGGCATCACTTTTTAGCTCTAGGGGTCGGTACTGTCGGAGGGCCAAGTACGTGCTGCAGTTTGGCGAACAACGGTGTTTTCAATAAAACGTACCAGGGTATTTAGTATACAGGGGCCGATGGTCACAAG